>NC_067399.1:646729375-647082311 GCF_016432865.1 Antechinus flavipes | reverse complement strand
TACAATTATCTGGGACAAGACCTGACAAGTGGTCATGTAATCTCTGATCAAAGGCCTTCAGATATCTCATTCCTCCTGCCTCTTTTATGCCATAGGGCCGCATTTTCCATAGTGGGGAAAGCTCTGATTGTTACTAAATTTTCCCTTATGTTGAGTATATAACCTCTTAGTCCAAGTTCTGCCTTCTGCAGTCAAGTCTCTCTATTCCCTTTTCCACAAGCCAAACCTGAAACCTTTATCTTTAGGAAAGAAGAAGGAGAACAGATATTCATCTCCTTGTTTTATAGAGGGGCAAAACTGAGGCATAAGGAAGGAAATGACTTTCTCTAAGTCAGATGGTTATTTAGTAAAAAATCCAAGATCCTATGAAACTGCAGGTAGGAATACTTATACACATTGAGCATGTGTATAATTATAGCACTTTAAGGTTGCCAAAGTGCTTTACACATTTTATCTTATTGGAGATTCACAATAAACTTGTGAGGTAGATATTATTATCCTTGTTATAACAATAAGAAAATTGAAGCACAGAGAGATTAGGACCCATGATGGAAAATCCTATCCACATCTGGAGAAAACTATAGAGTTTCTAAATGCAGATCAAAACATACTATTTTCACTTTTGTTTTATTTCTTGTTCTTTGTTCTGATTGTTTTTTCACAACATCTCTAATGTGAAAATATGCTTAATATGATTGTACATATATTCATTATATCACCTTGCTTGCTATTTTGGGGAGAGGGAGGTAAAAGAAAGGTAAACGAACAGATGGAAACTATGGGAACTCTTCAGCCTGGACTTCCATCTCCTACTCAGTTGCCTAGAGAATGGCCTCTTTGGGTTATAGACATCAAGGATTGTTTCTATTCTATTCCTCTAGACAAGGGGGATATGAAAAGATTTGCCTTTTCAGTGCCCAGTGTTAATTTAGCTGAGCCTTATAAAAGATATGAATGGACAGTTTTGCCACAGGGAATGAAAAATAGCTCTACTATATGCCAAATGTATGTTGCTGCTGCTCTTGCTCCAGTAAGAAAAGCATTTCCAAAAGTTATGCTATTACATTATATGGATGATATATTGGGATGTGCACCTGAGGAGTGAATGTTAGAAGCATTTCTACAAAAGACCATAGAAACACTAAGATACTACAAACTTCATATCGCTACAGAAAAAATTCAAAGGCATGCTCCTTTTCAATATTTAGGATATGAAATATATCCTAAGGCACTTACACTACAAAAACTGTCTTTAAGAACAGAGAGGTTGAACACCTTAAATGATTTCCAAAAGTTAATAGGAGATATCCAATGGATGCGTCCAGTGTTAGGTTTAACTACCAATCAATTGCAACCCCTATATGACATTTTAAGGGGAGACACTGCTTTAAATTCACCACGCCAGCTTACAAAAGAAGCTCAAGAGGCTTTGAGAGAAGTTGAACTGGCTTTATCCAATGTAGTTGAAAGAGTAACTCAAAAACCCTTGGAAATATCAGTTTTTGCTAGGAAAGAAACACCCACAGCAGTCCTTCATCAAGGAGACAGTGTGATAGAGTGGGTGAACCTCCCAGCACAACCAGAACAAAGCCTTACTCCTTACCCAGTGCTTGTGGCTAGAATTTTATTAAAGGCCATTAAGCGAGCAGTACAATTATCTGGGACAAGACCTGACAAGATATACACCTTTTATACAAATGCAAAAATTAATGTATGCTGTGAAACCATCCCAGAGTGGCAAATTTTATTGGCCATGGCTCCAAATTTTGCACATGGATCTCCATTAAAGATAACCAGACTACTGCATAATTGGCAATGGGTTTTTGAGGAGAAGGTTTCTAAGGTTCCTCTTAAAGGACCAAGTATTTTTACAGATGCAGCCAAACAAAATATTTGCGCTGTATACTCTCATGATTTAACCGTAAAAAGAGTAGTCAAGGGAGGAAGGGAGAAACAAATTGGAACTCAAATTCTTACACAAATGAATGTTGAAAACTATCTTTACAATTGGAGAAAAAAATAAAATCCTATTAATTAAAAAAATGATTTGATTCAGGGTCACAATGTAATAACATTATTTTAGGAGGCATTTTAATTCAGATCTCTCTCACTTAAAGTATTTTGCCCTGTCCACTGTATCACCTCTAAATTATATTTTATAGTCTCATAGATTTAGAGCTGAAAAAGATCTTAGATATAATCTAGTTCATCTATTCTTTCCATTTTACAGATGAGGAAATTGAGGCCCAGAAAAGTGATATGATTGTTCAAGTATATTATACAAGTATATATTATAGAAACATAGCTGGATTTCAAACCCAAGACATCTTTTCTGCAAATCTAATCTTTTCTACTGACATCACCACATAATAAAAACTATTAAACCTATGTTTTTGAGGGAGGAAGGGATAGCAAATAATAGCAAAGTATTTCTCCAAGAAAAGTTGAGGCATTTCCAAGGGATATACAGAGGTCTCGCAAGCATAAGATTCACAATGGGATTCCAACAGAAGATAACCAAAGCATTTTTTTTTTGGAACTCCAGAAGCACAGAGCCCATGGTGGGGAGACTTTGGGCCACCACCATCTGGGGCTACACAGTGGGCCTCATTATCATCCTGTTTTTAGCATAATTGGTCCATTTGGCATTTGCCCAGAACTGGGGCTCTGGAGAGGCAGGAACAATAGAGTATCTCCTGTGTCCCTTTTTAAATTCAAGTCCCAGAGTATTAGCACAGGCAGGGACAGGGACAGGGAGCGGGGGAGAGAACAGACATGTAGCTTTGCTAGGGAATATGTGTATGTGAGAGAATGGTTTCTACAACTCTAGTAAGCCTATGTGGAAACTCTCCTAGGTTCATGGAAAAAAGGTCAGAAGGGGAGGTTTCAATATGGATTAAAAAAAAAAAAGCTTCTCACAGCCTTGAGGCTTCTGCAAAGCTAATCCTAAACTTGGTTTCCTGGGAAAAGCATACAGTGTTTTAGGGGCAGCACAGTGTACAATTATGAACTAGTGGTTCATATTCAGGCAGTTCCTTTCTTTGTGTGTGTCATGAAATGTTTATGTAGCCACCTAGGAGAAGACCTAAGTTCAAATTCCAGCTCTACAACTTACCACTTGTATGACCTTAAGCAATCACTTCTTTCTAGGCTTCATTTTCCTGTTCTGTAAAATGTTGGGGTGTCTGGCTCAATGAGCTCTAAGTTTTTTTCCAGATCAAGCCCCAAGATTCTAAGAGTCCATGAAGTGAGCAGCAAAGACTATGTCATTAACCCCATGCAAAATCACTTTTTTTTTTGCAATAAGTACCAGTTCTAGAGTACCAATGTCCCCAGCACAAAGTACACTAGATTTGATGTCTGATTTCTAGGTTCAGGTCTCAGCTGTCCCTGAAAAGTGGTCATGGTAACTTTGCTTTTTCTCAGTTCCCTCATTTAAGATACAAGAATGATAATATTTACATTCCCTACCTTTCTAAATTATAGTAAAGCAAGAGCTATATGTATATCTTAAAATGTTAAATGTGAGTCATTTTTTGTTAGATGGCATTGATTTATTTTTATTGAGTTTCTGAACTAAATTTAGCAGTTGCCATAGTAGACAATTTAATTGATTTTACCTTATTTATTCTTTACTGAATAGACTGAGTTGACTAAAGAAATCGGTTGCTCTGGCCATATGCTGACTCAACTTACCTTTCTTGCTCAGCCAAAGTATTGACATTCAAGGCTCACAGAGCTGATGGAAACTGTTGTTCAATAGGCTCAAGTAAGTACACTTTTCTATTATATTCAATTGATTGGAGTGATTTCTAAAAAGTTTATTTTCTTCAGCAATATTACTTTTATTAATATCTTTTGTTTTTAATATTACTTTCATTTTTCATTTCCAGATACATTCTTCCTCCCTCTCCTAACTTCTGAGTCATTTCCTGCAACAGAGAATAAAAAAAGAGAAAGGGAAAAAGTGATTTAGCAAAATTAAACAAAATATCAGTTTCTCTAACAATTTATGCAGTCTTCACTACTCATTCTTCTCTGTCTTTGAAAAGAAGGGGAAAAGATGCATTTCCTTAACTGTTCTCTGGAACTAAATTTGGTCATTATAATTATACAACACTCAGTTTTGCTTTCTTGCTGTCCTCTTTATTTGCAATGTTGTCATAATTGTTTATACTTTTTCCTTACTTCTACTTATTTAATTTTGGATAAGTTTAGTAGGGTCATGCATCTTCTTTAATGTCACTCCCATTGATAACTGGTAATTGGGCTCAAACCTTGTGAGAGTGGAAGAATATTGTTTTCTGGATCTGTAAGAGCTGTGGCTTCTGAGAAGACTGGAGCATCTTGCAGTGTTCAGGTGTTATTTTGCAGATGAACCTCTTTTCTATGTGATGTAGGATATTTAGATGGTGTCATAATGCCGAGTGCTGAGCTTGAAGTCAAGGGAGACATCATCATCCATCTCATTTCAGATTCTGGGTGACCTCCTAAGCAAGTCACTTAACTGCTGTCTTCCTCAGTTTCCTCATTTGTAAAATGAATTAAAAAAGGAAATGACAAACTACTCCAGTATCTCTGCCAAGGAAACTTCAAATGGAGTCACAAATAGTCAAATATGACTGAAAACAACTGAATAATAGTATGTGATATCATTCCTTATTCTAATGTGAGCTTCTTGAGAGTAGGGACTGTAACTTTCTGATTATATCTTCACTGTTTAGCACATAGAAAACACTTAGAATGCTTTTAATATTAATTCATATGCCTTTCCATATGTCTCTGAATTTTAAAGACATTTTTACTAAAGCAAATTAAGAACATGGATTTCATATTTAACAAGAGCTATTTTAACTCTTTAGGAGTCATTAGACTTTTGTTTTCAGAGTTTTTCAATTTTTTCAGATTTGTTTCAGATTTAATCTTAGAATTTATTTATTAAAAGCAGAAGGCATATCTTGACCACTTTGTTGTTTTTTTTCAGTTATGCCCAACTCTTTGTCACTTCATTTTTTTAAAACAGAGACACTGGAGCGGTTTGCCATTTCCTCCTCCAGTTTATTTTACAGATGAGGAAACTAAGGCAAACAAGGGTAAGTGGCTATCCCAGGGTTACTCAGCTAGTAAGTGTTTAAGACTAAATTTGAATTGAATCCTTCTAATTACAGGTCTGGTGTCACCTACCTGTCCTTATTTTGATCTCTATTTGGTTCCAAAATAATAACTATTATTATGATGATGGTGACAGATGATGATATGAAATTATATCATAGCAGAGGGAGAGGTGATCGTCCCATTGCCTGTGTCCTGGTTAGATTGCTTGTGGATTGTAGATTGTGCTCAGTTCTGGAGAGAAACACTTTAGGAAGAACATTGACAAACTGGAGAATAAGTACAGTCTAGCTTCTTAAATTGTGGTTCATGATCCCAAATGGGGTCTTGTAATTGAATGCAGGGTTATGAAATTATGATTTACTATCAGTAAATGTTTGATTTGCATTCCTACTTTATATACTTATATCTTGGTTGAAAAGGGGTCACTAATGAAAAAAGTTTAAAAACTTTGGTCTAGAGAAGGGCAACAGAAGAGTAAAGAGTCTCATAATGGCCTATGAAGAACAGATAAAAGAATTGGGGTTAGTTAACTTAGAAAAAAGAACTAGGGCTGACATGAGAACTGACTTCAAATATGTGAAAGACTAACAAGTGGAAGAGGAAATGGATATGTTAATCAGCCCTTGCAAAGAAGAACAAGGTAAAATAGATGTAAGTTATAAGAAAGTAGATCTTAACAATGAAAGGTATCCAGGTGTGGAATAGCTGCCTTCAGAAATAGCAATTATTTTCATCCATGGAGATACCATGAGACACTTACAGGGAATAAGTGTTGAGAGGATTCCTTGTTCAAGGATATCTTTTGGCCACATTTCCTTCCAATACTGAAACTGATGATTCTAGCCAGCCTTTTTAGGCCATTTCAAGAGGAAAGACAATTGGGGAATATAATCTGGGTAAATTGAATTTCAGCATCATAATGCCAGATTTAGAATTGGGAAGAGGTGATTTTTAATACTGACTCAGAGTATTAATAGATTTGTTATCCAAAAAAGCTCCTTTCAGTCTTCTCTATAAAATGTAGATAATACCCAGTACAATTTACTTTGCAAGATTATTGTGAGCTCAAGTGAAATTACATATGCATATATATGTATGCTTACATGCATATGTTTGTATAGTCACTCTGACTCTTTCTTTTTCTCCTGTTTCTGCCTCTCTCTTTGTCTCTGTCTGTCTCTCTATCTTTCTGCCTTTGTAAGCCTTGAGAAACCATACTGCTATTATTTTTCTCTTGGCAAGAAAATTGTATCATTTCACATTTCCCACTCAACCCGTTTCCTGTTTCAGGACAATTTCTATAAGGAACATAGATTTTTGTCTCTTATGAAAGGTTACATATAATGAGGCTCCCTTGTAAAGGAGGGCAATTTGCTTATTCATTGCCCTTTTTAGTCAAAATCAGTACTACTTAGGCCTTGGCTCTCAAACCCCCTGTCACGTTTTATCTATGATCTTCAGCTCATCAAGATTCTCAATTTCTGTAAAAGAACATCCTATTGCACCAGTTGCTACAAAGTATCATGGAGTCATGTGGATAATTTGCTTAATTGCGGGTTGTGAAGCTATCTTGGTGAGTAAGGTTGTACTGTTCTAGGCACGGATGGGAGAGAAGAGAGTGAAGGGGAAATAAAGGCTATGTCTATGTAATGCAAATTAGGACTCCATACAATTTGGTGTTTTAGGTCACCTTAACACTAGTATGATGTCCACCAACATGCTTAGCTCTTTTGGCATGGATTATTACAGGTTGTCCCAGTGGAATGCATACTTTGAGAAATCTACAGTGATGAAGAGGAAATAATGATCAGTGTTTGGGTTTAGCCCTTTATACTTTTTAAAGAAACTTTCACATCTATTATTTCACTTTGATGACCTCCAAACCCTATGATTCTAAGTTGTGATCATATCAGCCCCATGAAATACATAGAGCAGTTGTAGTGGCGAGAGTACTAGCTCTGGAGTTAGAGGACCTGGGTTGAGTCCTGGATTCGAGTCCTAATTCTGATGCTTGCTACTTGTGTGACTTGGACCTCAGTTTCTTCATCTATAAAATGAAGGAACTGGACTAAGTGGCCTATGAAATCTCTTCCAATTCTAAATCTATGTGACTCAGAGACACAGTGCTTCACCCCAGGTTGCACAGCTGGTTGTTGGGAGGACCAAGACTAAAGTTTAGATCTTTTGATGCCTTGAATAACCAATCAGTTGATCAACAAGAATTTATCAAGCATTTACTATGTGTCAGGCACTGTGCTAAGCAAAGGGGATGTAACAGAAATCAAAAGCAGGCCCTGTCCTCAAGAAGCTTACAATCTAATGGAAAGACAATATTATATAAATACATATAAAATACATTCAGAATACATGAAAGAAAATCTCCCAGGGGGAAAATTCTAGCAATTCAGGAAACCAGAAATGCAGATCTCCTGAAGAAGGCAGGATTTGACCTGAGCTTTGAAAAAAACCAAGGCACTACAGGAAGAGAAGAAATAATCAAAAATTTGCTTTATTCTTGTTGGAAAAGACCATGGTTGACTCTTAATTCCACATAAACCTGCGAAGGATTTCCTTCTTACATATAATGGGAGTTTGCTTGCTCATATGCCTTCTGAATTATTTTACTTTTGTTGTATTTTTCAATGTGATTCAACTACAATTATTTTAACATCAATATAATGTGCATATGATTGTTTTGATTTTTTTCTTTACTCTGCATCATTTTATATAGTCTTTCCTTATTGCATTGTGTTCTTTATATAGATCATTTCTTCTGATGCTTGATTTTCATCTTTTGTTCCAAAGAGGACAGATGACATCCCAGAGTAATGTATGTGTATGTATATCTGCATCTATCTATCTATCTATCTATCTATCTATCTATGTGTGTTTATGTATACATATGTGTATAACTATCTGAATATTTATGTATGTATTGTGTATGTATGTGCATATATGAATACAAATATGCACCCACATATACATACCATGATAGGGCAGCTCAGTGACACAGTGGATAGAGTGCTAAGCATGCAGTCAGGAAAACTAGTCTGCATGAGTTCAAATATGGCCTCAGACACTTAGTAGCTGTGTAATCCTGGGCAAGCCACTCAGCTCTGTTTGGTTAAGTTTCACTATCTGTAAAATGATCTGGAGAAGAAAATGGGAAAATTACTCCAGTATCTTTGCCAAGAAAACCCCAAATGGGGTCATGAAGATTTAGACCTGGTTGAACAACATCCACCATATTCTACTATGACCCTGGACCATACCTTTATTAGCTATTTCCCCATTAGCATATGTTATTTTTAATTTTTTGCTATTCTTAATAGAGTTGCTAAGAGGTAGAGTAGGATGTTAGGTAGAGTTGACTTCCCAGTCAGGAAGTCCTCAGTTCAAATCCTTTCTCTGATTACATAGGGATACACATTATCCTGGCTGTATGGTCTTGAGCAAGTCATTTGATCTCTTGTTATCCCAAGAAACTTTCTAGAACTCTAAGCTACAGAGCAGGGGTCAATTTTTACTGATAGAGGGAATTTCCTCCCTGTGCGCTTCTGATCCCTATCAAAGACCTCAAATTTCAGAACATTCTGATGAGGTTACTAGTGCAGTTTGGTGGCTGAGAAAGCTCTTGCCTATCATAAGATTAAGCAGAAAAATCAATTGAATTTAAAAAAGTCTTCATGAACAACTATTATTGGAAGGTACAGTGGTAGAAACAAAATCAAAATGAATTATTGTTCCTGCCCTCAAGGAGCTTCCATTATATGAGAACAAATGAAGACAGACCCAAATGAGATAATATTTGTAAAGTGTTTAGCACAGCACCTGATACATAGTAGGTGCTATATAACTGCTAACTATTTATTATTATGATTATTAATTTGAGTTTTAAAATCATTATGTTAATGAAAATGCAGAAATCTATATGTTAGTATGGAAGTCACCTACCTATAGTCATTTAGTCTTACCCAGTGCTAGAAATTCTCTCTTCACATATGGTCAACCAGTTTTTGCTTGGGTTGTTATGGGAAGCTCACAACCAAAGAAAGCTTTCTAACTTTCTTCTGTGTCATATTCTGGTTTGAGATAGTAGTAGCTGACATTAAATCAATGATTTTTACTTGATCCTCTCAATAATCTTGCAGGTTCTCCTGCAGATTTCTTTTTTCAGATGAGGAAACTGATGCTCAGAAAGTTTGACTACACATCTAGAGCTCCTTCTAGTTCTGAATCAATAATCCTAAGTATCAGAGCTGGGATTCAACTCCGGTTCTTTTGATTCCAAATCCAATCCTTTTCTATTATACTATGGCACCCCTCAACAGAAGAGTCTGACAGTGGCATAGTGGAAATTTTCTCTGCATTTATAGAAGATATATTAGTATGTATTCTCAAGTTTGAAAGTCAGAGTGAGGATTGTAGTCTTAATGTTCTACCCAACTTCACAAATTTATAAAAGATTACTTCTTCTTCTCTTTTCCAGATGAAAGATTGGGACACAGAACATATCGACGATTATCTAAATTTACCCTTTTGGACAGAGTAAAGAGCCTTGTTTTCCTGATTTCTATTTCTGAATGTTTTTGCTTCTTTGGTTAACAGTATCTTCAGAAACAGTTGTGATGTAGTGGAACGAGCACCAGATTTGGAGTCCAAGGATCTTGGTTTGAATTCTAGGATTTTTTTTTTTTTGCTAATTGTGTAACTTTGGATAAATCTTTTCACATATCTGGACCTTGGTTTCCTCATCTATAAAATGGATAGTTGGTCTAGATGACCTCTATGACTCAATTCTAAATCCTATGAGTTTAATATTAGGAAATGGAACCATGTTCTTTTGGGAGAGTCTTATGATGATATCCCTGTGGCCTCTCTCCATGTAATCTCATTGGGGTAGAGTCCCCAGTCAAACTGGTCTACTTGGTTTCCTCTGAAGCAGTGCATCATCTTTCATGTCTGTCTTTGTAAAGCCAGTCTGTTCTCCATGCTGAAGTAACCCCCTTCTCATTTTTAGCTCTTAGAGTCTTTATCTTCCTTTGAGACCAGTTAATGTACAATATCTTACACACATTATATCTTTTTTGATTCCATGATTAATAAGCAAACATTTATTAAGCACCAATGATGGGACTTCCACATGGGGATATCTCTCGTCCTCTTCAAATAATTACCTCATTCTGTGAATCTTGTACCTCAACCCATGGTAGAGTGTAAGTTTCTTGAGGGCAGGTTGTATTGACTTAAATGTAGTAGACACTTAACAAGTGTTTGTTGAATGAATAAAAGAATATTGTATCAAGGATTTCCTTAATGATGTGATCCTGTGTATTCTAGCAGTTCCTGTTTCATGGATGGAAAAGAAGAACCTATCTAACTTGGAGGAATTTATTCTCCTGGGATTCCCAGGGACACAGGGTTTGCAGATAACTCTCTTCTTATTGTTCTTTATCATGTACGTGCTCACTGTAATGGGCAACATGGCCATCATCACGCTGGTGTGTACCAATCAGCGCCTTCAGACCCCCATGTACTTTTTCCTCTGTAATCTCTCCTTCTTGGAGATCTGGTTCACCACAGCCTGTGTCCCTAAGACCCTAGCTAATTTTGCATCTCAGAGCAAAGCCATCTCCTTCATCAGCTGTGCCATCCAAATGTACTTTGTCTTCTCCCTGGGTTGCACTGAGTATTTTCTCCTATCTGTGATGGCGTACGACCGCTATCTGGCCATCTGCTATCCTCTGAGGTACAGCTCCATCATGACCTCCTCTGTCTCAGCCCGGCTCGCCCTGGGCTCTTGGGTGTGTGGCTTTTCAGTCATAACTGTGCCCACCATCCTCATCACTCGCCTCTCGTTTTGTGCCTCCAATGTCATCAATCACTTCTTCTGCGACATCGCCCCATGGATTGTGTTATCATGCACTAACACACGGCTGGTAGAACTGGTGGTTTTTGGGATTTCCTTTTGTGTCATCTTGGGCTCCTGTGCTATCACCTTGATCTCCTACATCTATATCATCTCCACCATTGTGAGGATTCCCTCGGCCCAGGGGCGATACAAGGCATTTTCCACCTGCTCCTCCCACCTCACTGTGGTACTCATCTGGTATGGTTCCACAATTTTCTTGCACGTGAGAACCTCTGTTGAGAGTTCCCTGGACTTGACCAAGGCCATTACGGTCTTGAACACTATTGTAACCCCTGTACTCAACCCCTTTATATACACACTTAGGAACAAAGATGTGAAAGAAGCCTTTTGGAAAACAGTCAGTGGGAAGTGAAATTCACCCAGACTTGGAGAAAGTCTTCTCAGGAGTTCAGTTGGGTAATGGAGGTTTGAGAACTTCCCTAGCTCCAGCTTTACACATAAGCTTTCTCTACTGTGTTTCTTTTAGTTAAAACTGATCAAACCTAAAATATGGGGGCATGTTGACTAATTAACTCTGGAATAGGGACGGGATTGAGTTATGTAATGGAGATAATATAAACACTATCACTGATAAAATGTCATTAATGATATTGAATTCAATCCGCAAAGCTCTTAAGTGGTTCATTAAGTGCTAAACACTCTGCAAGTTGCTGAGCATGCAAAGAAAAAAAAAAGGGAAATAGTTTTTGATCTTTTCTGGGTCAGAATCCTCTTACTACTGGGTCTATAAATCTGGGGAGTGTTTTATATTTTTCTTCCTTTGATTTCCTTTTCCCCCAAATTAATAAGCATGTTTCCCTTTTCCCATCCCACTCCACTGAGAAACAAAGAAAAAAAGAAAAGAAAAATCAAATCTTTGTAACAGATATGCATAGTCCAACAAGAAAAAAAATCTCAACAATGGCCATAACTGAAAATATTTGTTTCATTCTGCATTTTTCACTTAGAGTTAATTATCTCTCTGGCAGGAGGTGAGTAGTAGACTTCCAGTACTTTTATTTTCTTTAGGAAAGAAGAAGAGAGAACAGAAGCATTTGAATATTACAAGGATTTTCTCATAAGATCTTCTGGCATGCAGGAATATTACTCAACTCCCTTTGTGGAAATGGTTTCTTCCTGTTTAAAAGACCCAATTTTTAAGGTGCTCAGGTCCCAAATAACAGAGAATACATAACACGTTTTTAGATGAATATCACAGAGAAGAAAGAGGAGAACTCAAACACAATTTTTCAATACTTAGAACAATCATTCCTGTAGTAACTAGGCAACTAGATAGTATAGTAGATTAAGCACTGTACCCAGAGTCAGGGAGACTTGAGTTCATATTGGGCCTCAGATACTAGCTGTGTATAAGTATTTTAACTTTTTTCTACCTCTATTTCCTTATTTGTAAAATGGGGGTATTTTTAGAAACTACCTCATAGAGTTGTTGTAAGGACAAAACAATATATTTATAAAGTTCTGTGAAAACCTTAAAATGCCATACAAATGTTAACTATGATACTGATGATGTTTTTACCCATGTTTTTAATTTGGTTGAAAATGTTCTCCCAATCTAACACTTTGAAACTGTATCCTCACATTCAGTCCTTTCATGCTGGTTTCTGAATGCAACTCTTATTAATAATAATGATATTCTATTCATCAGTGGGGAGGGGATCTTCATCAGCACAGTTCCAGCTCTTTTTCAACTGATGAACTTTAGAGGATATGAAAAAAATTGCTGTTATTGAAAAAGTCACTACCTTTTGGCAGAGTCAGTGACTCACTCATACTTAGTTGAGCTTGCTCTTGGATTACAGATATTCAGTCTGTAACAGGGTCTTTAGTAGAGACCTTTCTAGTTCTATGGGCCCCATTCAACCTTGTTCACTGATAGTATAGTTTTGAAGAATGCAAAATCACTTCTATACTATGATGAGACATTGAAGGACTTCAATGGAAAAGTAATATGTAATTCACAGGATCATATATGTAAAGATGGAAAACCCCATGGAGATTACTTAGTCCAACATCCTCCCTTTACAGTTCGGGAAACAGATCCAGAGAAGTGGAGAGAAGTGTTTTATATCACAGAGCCATTAGACACTAGAGGCAAAACTTGAATAAGCTCTTCCTTCCTAAGACCAGTTCTCTATCCACTATGCAATATTATTTCTCTTTCTTATTATATTTATTAAAAAACAAGAAATAAACTTACATTTTATAGCATAAACACAGAGTCCCCTGATCTAACTTACACCAATGACTTCAATATCTTCAGGTTACTCTTATGAGGAAAGAAGGAAGGAGAGGTTTCTGAAATGTGAAGTGAAAAAAAAAAACAGGGTAATTGTTACTTCCCTCTTGGTGATGAACTGTGAAGAAGGAGATAAGGCGTTTCTAGTTAATAAGCAGGAACTGTAGTGCAATTTTAGGCTACTTTATAAGTGAGGACATAGCTCAGTGTCATACTTCTCTTCCAGTTACATGTTTGCTAGGAGAGCAGAATAAAGATAATTCTTTCATTTGACTCCTATCAGATCTTAATTATTTTTATTATTATCTGACATATTATCTAACTTATACCTCTCTGAGATCAATTCAATCAATATTTTAAAGTACTTACTATATGTGAAAATAATACTAAATTAGTCCTCACAACAAATGCAGGACGTCCATAGAGGAATTATCCTTACCTCTATTTTTCAGATATTTTATAGTTCAGAGAAGTGACATTCATTGTTCAGGGTAACATTGCTAGTGATTGACTGAAAATGTTAAAATTTATGTTTTCTGACTTCAAGTGCATTGCTAGGTATTCAATCATAGAGAAATTGCATTCATAAAATAGTGAGCATATTTTCATGTATCCAAGTCCTTAACTGCCTACACAGACCATTTAAATGGGGATATTGTATCTAACTTTTAAAAAACTGGATCCTACAAAAGCAAGTGAAATTCAGATTATTTTCTTAAATGTGCTATTTGGACTATAACTGGGTGGTTAGATTAGAATTCTTGAGCACTCATAAATAAGTGTAAGGTTAGGAGAGATATATAATAGGAACCTGACATTATTATTATTAATATTTTAAAAGAATAAGCAATGTTTGAGTGGGCAGGGAGGAGAGAAAAGTTAGAAGCTAATTGCATTTTTACAGAAGGAGTTGGATTCATCATCTTATTTTTTAGCTGCCTAGACCACCTTTCACAATCACCAGCTTCCTTATCTATCTAGATAGTATGATATATGAGTCCTTCCAGTTCTTTTGTTTTCTCATTCCAAGCACTTTTCAGGAGACTGTTCAAGCTGATTGAACAGAACAATCTTTGCATCTCCCTTCCTGCTTCCCTGATACCCAAAACAATCAGGGACTACTCACCAGACAATCAGAGACTGAAGTGAAGTTCAAATCTGTACTTGAAAATGTGATATGAGAATGAAAGGGAAACTTATCCAGTTAAAAGGAAAACACTGATCTGATCAATGTGTCTGTCTTTAGTTATTTAGGTTCCTGCAGTATTAGAGATTGTTAAGTTGAATCTGAGGCTTCACAGACAGTGAAGAAAATGGAGAGAGCTGTTGTTGCATCCTTCCCCTAGCACCTTTATGAGAAGAGAAAGCACAGAGAGTCCATCTATGATTGTCAGATCTATCATTGACCTTTTGAATTCGATGCAGTCATGGAGCCTCTTCTTTGATTCAGGGAACACACTCTAATCTGTAGATCTGTAGAGCTACCCCATCCTTTAATACCTAAAAGACCTAAGATTTAATATATGAGGCAGCAAAATCGTACAGTGAGTCAGAATTCTAGAGCCCCAAGTCTTTAATTAAGAAAGTTCTCCATGTTCTTTCTAAATACTATGTGAGTGATTCTGTTGAAGAAGGGTCCTGGAAAGAACAAATGCCTCAACTTACTCAAGGTGATTTTGGAATGAACTGCTTTAGATTTCTAGGATATGTTAAATGGTAATCTTTCACTACCTTGAGAGTGACAAGAAAATGATGCCCTTTTACCCATTCAAATTATCAATCAGTTAACCAACTATCAAACATGTATTAAGCACCTACTTACTACATGTCAAGCACAATATTAAGCCTTAGAATAATTTCCAAGTGATAAGAGCTGGGACACCTATAAATGTTTGTATATATGCATATATTTATTCATAACTTATCTCTTGGAATTGTACACCCCTCTATTCCATCAAATCATATTTATGCATGTCCTTATGTTTTTCTTCAACTTCTTTGAATTTGACTAATTGAACAATATTTCTAAATGTTCACTGTTTTTATAATTGTTGCTGTTTGAAAAAGACTCAAATATTTCCCCATCTTAATCCTCAATTCATGGCAGGTCATACTTTCACATTTATTATCTTACTCAATCAACACAAAAAACCTGAGATTTTATTCAGTCAGTCAGTCAGTCAGTAAGACTTATCAGAGATGAAGCTAAAAGGCATTCCAGTCATAGGAGACTGTCAGAAAAATGACAGAAGAGGAGAACGGGAAGAAAGTGGTATCCCAAAAACCCAGAGTGAAGCAAATGTCAAAGCGATGTGCATGATCAACAATGTCAAAGCTACCAGAGAGATCAAGAAGAATATGGCTGAGAAAAGATAAAGAATAAATAATAGAAATAAAAAATAATTTATGCTAAAGAACATTAAAACGAAATAAAATTGGTGTGATGTAGCTGAAATGGTCCTTAGAAAGGAATATATTCTTTTGAACATATAATGAAAAGTGAGAAATTGAGTATTCAACTAAAAAACCCCCTAAAAATAATCAACAAATCAATAAGTTCTCCAAAAGGGCAAAAGTATAAATTTTAATATTAAGAAGTCAAATTGAAAACAGATACTTAAATGGATAATACAAAGATCTGGTTTTAAATTTGATTTGATGCAAATTAAGACAACTCGGAGATACCACTACACATTTGTCAGATTGGCTAAGATGACAGGAAAAAATAATGGTGAATGTTGGAGGGGATGCGGGAAAACTGGGACACTAATGCATTGTTGGTGGAGTTGTGAACGAATCCAACCATTCTGGAGAGCAATCTGGAATTATGCCCAAAAAATTATCAAATTGTGCATACCCTTTAATCCAGCAGTATTTCTATTGGGCTTATATCCCAAAGAAATACTAAAGAAGGGAAAGGGACCTGTATGTGCCAAAATGTTTGTAGCAGCCCTATTTGTAGTGGCTAGAAACTGGAAAATGAATGGATGCCCATCAATTGGAGAATGGCTGGGTAAATTGTGGTATATGAATGTTATGGAAAATTATTGTTCCATAAGAAATGACCAGCAGGATGAATACAGAGAGGACTGGCGAGACTTACATGAACTGATGCTAAGTTCTGAAATGAGCAGAATCAGGAGATCATTATACACTTCGACAACGATATTGTATGAGGACATACTTTGATGGAAGTGGATGTCTTTGACAAAGAGACCTAACTGAGTTTCAATTGATAAATGATGGACAAAAGCAGCTACACCCAAAGAAAGAACACTGGGAAATGAATGTGAACTATCTGCATTTTTGTTTTTCTTCCCGGGTTATTTATACCTTCTGAATCCAATTCTCCCTGTGCAACAAGAGAACTGTTCAGTTCTGCAAACATATATTGTATCTAGGATATATTGCAACATATCCAACATATAAAGGACTGCTTGCCATCTAGGGGAGGGGGTGGAGGGAGGGAGGGGAAAAATCGGAACAGAAACGAGTGCAAGGGATAATGTTGTAAAAAAAATTACCCTGGCATGGATTCTGTCAATATAAAGTAATTATTAAATAAAAATTAAAAAAAAAAGAAAGAAAGTAAATTTGATTTGATTTAATTTCATTTGATGAAGTTCTTGCATGAGAAAAGCAAGTATATTATTGCTGTCCATCCAACAATTAACTCCTTCTAGCTGAAAAGCAACCATATTACTAAAACTTTGGAAAAATCAAACCTTGATGGGCATATTTTAATCATCTGAAACCCCTAGATCCCCTTGGGGGAGGAGGAATAGAAACTTTTGCCAATTTATCATTGTACATCTTCTGGGGCTAATCCCTAGGGACTCATTAGTTATCTACCAGTCATAGGTGATGACTTTGCAATTCTGAAAGAGGCTAAGAGGAAATAGCATCACTGAAATGTCTCCCAAAGGTATACTTAAACAGAGAAACTGGGGGAATCAAATAGCAGATCTATGTGTATCTCAATTGGAGGTTACTGATTTGTTTTCCCACTGTGGTATCCAGACTAGCCATGCTATAGATGAGATTTTAAGTACCTTGGACAGAGCTCATAATTGATTTATATTCTCATTTCCCTTAATATTTCTGGAATTTTAAGTATGGCTTAATCTTATATATATTATACATGTATATAATCATATATATAAAATACATATAAATATTACCAGATCTGGGATAGTCTGGACTGTGTTTAAGCATGATTAATTCAGACTTCATATAATTAGATTCTTAAGAGATAGAAGGTAACTCAGAAGTCATCTATTCCAATTTCCTATCCAATCCAGAAATTCTTTCTTCAATTCCCTGGACAGGTGCTCCTACTGATTAAATACTTCAAGTTATAGGTAACATCATACCATAGTAACAATAATAGGGATATGATTTTTGTTTATTAATATGAGATAGAATTCAAGTTATTTCAGTTGAAGAGACCCTAGAGCTGAGTTGAGAGAGCTAATCTGAGAGTTCATAAGAGAGCTGATACTCCAAGCATTTTCACTGGCTATTTCCAATGCCCTGAAGGACCTGTTTCATCACCTCTAACTCATAACTTGCTTATTTTTCTTTAAGAAATAGATTGCATCTAATTTTTTTTGTAAGGGACTCTTCACAGCCCCTTCCCTCTGTACTTATTCACTGAGATTATCTCTCATCTACAGGGCATATATATTGTATATACATAGTTATTTGCATATCAACTCTCTTATTGGAATGTGAGGTCCTCAAAAGCAGGGACTGCCCTTGATGTGTATTTGATGTTATTTTAGAGGTAGCTAGCTGTTGCAATGGATATAATGATTGTCCTAGAGCCAGAAAATTTGAGTTCAAATACAACCTCAGACTCTTACTGACTTTGTTACTGTAGACAAATCAATTACATCTTTGTCTACCTCAGTTTCCTCAACTGTACAATGTTGGTCAGTGGGTTCCTTTTGTATTCACTTTAGTTTTTGTATTATTCCCATTACATATAATGCTTGCTGATGGTTTTAGATAGATTCTACTTATCATTTTAGGGAAAACTCTATTTATTCTTAGTGCTCTCTAGTGCTTTTACTAGGAATGGGTGTTGGATTTTGCAAATGCTTTTTCTGCATCTATTGATATAACATATGATTTCTGTTAGTTTGTTTATTAATATCGTCAATTATGCTGATAATTTTCCTGATATTGAACTAGTTGTGCATTCCTGATATAAATTCCATTTGGTTATAGTGTATTATCTTGGTGATAAGTTGCTGTAATATCTTTGCTAATATTTTATTTAAGATTTTTGCATCAATATTCATTAAGGACAATGTTCTATAATTTTATTTCTATGTTTTGGCCCTTCCTGATTTAGGTATCAGCATCACATCTGTCATAAAAGGAATTTGATAGAACTCTTTAGTTTTAATAGACATCTCCACTTTTTTCTTCATTAGAATTCTATTGTCAGAATTTCATTCTTGAGACCTTTCCATGCTTCTTGATCCACCCATTTTTTGGTAGAGCTCTCTGGTAGCTCTAAATTAATTTTTTAATCCCTTTTCACATGGACAATTTTTTGGGTATTTTTAAATCATTCAAATCATAGTTCACTTTCCTCCATGTGTTATTTACTTTTATTAATCAGTAGAGGATAACTCTGTTCAAAGCAAACGCATTTAATGAAGCAGCATAGTAAATAATAGATATCAAATAAAGTTCTGTTAACCTTGAACTTACTCCCACACAAATATACAAATGTTTATTTAGAAAAGTTGATATAGGCAGGGATCACCAATGGGGCATACACATGCATGCTTCAGTTGAAAAGTGCACGTGTAAGTAATATTAAAATACCTACTTAAAGGGGTAGCTCATCTGACAGGATGATAGGAAGAGTTTGAGGATAAGGGAGATTTTCTAATGTTATAGAACACAGTGAAAAGGGGAAGGCAGAAATGGAGAGAGCCTTAGAAAGAGAAGGGTTGGGTGACATGAGGTTGTGAGAGTTAGGAATGGTAAAAGGGGAAAAGGCTTTTGCCTGAAACAAAGCAATATAGTTTTAAGGATTCAAGGAACTGGAGGTGGAAATTTTCTAGTGTTAGAACTGGGAAAACCCCTCTAGTTCAGAGTCTTTATTTTCCTGTGATGATAATGGAGACACAGTCATTTGTATTCCTTTTACAAATATGGAGAATCTGGGAAATAGAGGCAGCTACAAGATGAGCTCAAGTTCCTGGGCCCATAAGTACTGGATGATTGAATAAGCAGAGGCAGAGAGGTGATACAATGGACAGGTCAGTGGCCCCAAAGTCAGAAAGATTTAAGTTCAAATTTAGCTTTAGACACTTACTAGCTGTGTGAGCCCAGACAATCACTTAGCCTCTAATTGTTTCAATTTTCTTATCTGAGAAATGGGCATAATAATAGCATTTATCTTCCAGTATTGTTGTGAGGATCAAACAAGATAATATTTATTTATTTGCTTATTTATTCATTTATTATTTATCTGTCCATTCATTCATTCATTTATTTTTAACACACATTGTTTTAACACACATGTTGGAAGAGAAAAATCAGAGCAAAATGGAAAAACCATGTGGGAGAGGAAAAAAAAAGCAGACAAAAAGAAGGGAATATAGCATGTGTTGATTTACATTCAGTCTTCTTGGTTCTTTTTCTGGATGCAGATGGAATTTTCTGTCCAAAATCTATTGAGATTGCTTTAAATCATTGAACCATTGAGAAGAACTGAGACTTTCATAGTTGATTGATCTCATATTCTTGCTATTATTGTGTACAATATATTCATTGTACATATGTACATTATGTATTCATAAGTACAATGTACCTATTTCACTCAGCATCGGTTCATGTAAATCTTTCCAGACCTTTCTAAAGTCAGCTTGTTCATCATTTTTTATAGAACAATAATATTCCTTTACCTTCATATAACAAGATAATATTTATAAAGTGCTTTGTAAACCTTAAAGCACTATATAAATGCTCTAATAATGATAGTGATTATTATTTCCTAAAGATGTGAAAACAACATAGTTTATACAAGAGTTCTTAACTTTCCAATATATTTATTTGTTATAGGATGTTAATAGTTGCCCCTGATATCAAAAAAGAAAACTTTTTCTTCCAAGTCTCTGCCTTTTTGGAGGGGATACCCATGTTTTTCTTATTTCTAAGGGTGGTTCTCATTCACCTTAGTATTTCCCAGAGCATAAACCTGATGGTTAGAAGACCCAAGTTCAAGTCTCAGCTGCTCTGTCATTGCCTTTAGGTCTTACCAACTGAAATGCCTCACTGCCATATGGCTTACTGAGGTAACCTAAAGATCTCTGGGCTTTGCCATCTGATAATCACCTAAATTTACTTTTAGATATTGTGAGTTTCTTGAGAATAAGGAGTGTCTATTCCGCCATTCCCCTGCCTCCATCTTTGGATCAATAGCAGTTAGCCATTAATAAATTAATTAAAAAATTAATAAATGCTTTTTACATTCATTTCCTGTTTGGACCTCAGTCTGTACATGGAAGGGGCTAAATTCAAGTCCAGCTTTAATATTCTATGAATTTCTTTTTTTTTTATATTTTATTTTATTTTATTTTATTTTTTTTAATTTTTATTTAATAATTACTTTATATTGACACTCGTTTCTGTTCCATTTTTTTTCCTCCCTCCCTCCACCCCCTCCCCTAGATGGCAAGCAGTCCTTTATATGTTGGATATGTTGCAGTATATCCTAGATACAATATATGTTTGCAGAACCGAACAGTTCTCTTGTTGCATAGGGAGAATTGGATTCAGAAGGTAGAAATAACCCGGGAAGAAAAACAAAAATGCAGATAGTTCACATTCGTTTCCCAGTGTTCTTTCTTTGGGTGTAGCTACTTTTGTCTGTCATTTATCAATTGAAACTCAGATCTCTTTGTCAAAGAAATCCCCTTCCATCAAAATATGTCCTCATACAATATCGTTGTCGAAGTGTATAATGATCTCCTGGTTCTGCTCATTTCACTTAGCATCAGTTCATGTAAGTCTCGCCAGTCCTCTCTGTATTCATCCTGCTGGTCATTTCTTACAGAACAATAATATTCCATAACATTCATATACCATAATTTACCCAGCCATTCTCCAATTGATGGGCATCCATTCATTTTCCAGTTTCTAGCCACTACAAACAGGGCTGCTACAAACATTTTGGCACATACAGGTCCCTTTCCCTTCTTTAGTATTTCTTTGGGATATAAGCCCAATAGAAACACTGCTGGATCAAAGGGTATGCACAATTTGATAATTTTTTGGGCATAATTCCAGATTGCTCTCCAGAATGGTTGGATTCGTTCACAACTCCACCAACAATGCAATAGTGTCCCAGTTTTCCCGCATCCCCTCCAACATTCATCATTATTTTTTCCTGTCATCTTAGCCAATCTGACAGGTGTGTAGTGGTATCTCAGAGTTGTCTTAATTTGCATTTCTCTGATCAATAATGATTTGGAACACTCTTTCATATGAGTGGTAATAGTTTCAATTTCATCCTCTGAAAATTGTCTATTCATATCCTTTGACCATTTATCAATTGGAGAATGGCTTGATTTCTTATAAATTTGAGTCAGTTCTCTATATATTTTGGAAATGAGGCCTTTATCAGAACCTTTAACTGTGAAAATGTTTTCCCAGTTTGTTGCTTCCCTTCTAATCTTGTTTGCATTAGTTTTATTTGTACAAAGGCTTTTTAATTTGATGTAATCGAAATTTTCTATTTTGTGATCAGTAATGGTCTCTAGTTCATCTTTGGTCACAAATTTCTTTCTCCTCCACAAGTCTGAGAGATAAACTATTCTATGTTCCTCTAATTTATTTATAATCTCGTTCTTTATGCCTAGGTCATAGACCCATTTTGATCTTATCTTGGTATATGGTGTTAAGTGTGGGTCCATGCCTAATTTCTGCCATACTAATTTCCAATTATCCCAGCAGTTTTTATCAAATAATGAATTCTTTTCCCAGAAGTTAGGGGCTTTGGATTTGTCAAACACTAGATTGCTATAATTGACTATTCTGTCTTGTGAACCTAGCCTTTTCCACTGATCCACTAATCTATTTCTTAGCCAATACCAAATGGTTTTGGTGACTGCTGCTTTATAATATAATTTTAGATCAGGTACAGCTAGGCCACCTTCATTTGATTTTTTTTTCATTAATTCCCTTGAGATTCTCGACTTTTTATTGTTCCATATGAATAAAAATATGGAACGCTTCACGAATTTGCGTGTCATCCTTGCGCAGGGGCCATGCTAATCTCTGTATCGTTCCAATTTTAGTATATGTGCTGCCGAAGCGAGCACATTCTATGAATTTCTAAAGAGAACCAAAGGGAGTAAAGTGAAAAATGAAGCGTATTCATGAGGTATTGTCTTTAAACAGCAGTATCTTTCAAATTGGTTTATCTTGGAAGTGAGATGCAGCCTATTCCTGGCTGTTTTTTAAAGACCTTTATCAAAGTTATACTGTTGTTGATCCCAAAACAGCTCTATGTTCAATGCCTTCTACGGAGAATTGCTATTTCTTTTTCTTTTTCTTTTTCTTTTTCTTTCTTTCTTTCTTTCTTTTTTTTTTTTTTTTGCCACAATTGACTTTAGACCAAAATACTAGACTATTTATTGCAGACAAGCTGCTGTTGCTTGGCTCCTTTCAGCTCATTTCTTCAAATGAAAATTCAATTATTCTTTATTATAATCAATAATCCACCACATGTTCTTGTCCCTGGGAAATTAATTTCTCATGTTACCTTTCTGGAATCTGTTTTTTTGCAAGTAGACACAATCTGATCTCTCCTAATGCCATGTCTCTTCTACCTAATCAGAGAGAGGAATGACTCAAAGTCTGAGACTGGATAAGAAGTACTCCCCATATGTTTTAAGTATAATTAACTTTAAAAAAATAAATTTTTATTGAATTCTTTTGTATATCAATAGAATTTTTCTCAGCATACCCCCACATCTTCCCACATAGCTCTTCTACAAAGCAAAGAATTTTATGGGAAAAAATAAGAAAAAAGAAAGAGAAAAATTTGAAAAGCTGATCAATACATCCAAAAATTCTGAAAACAATTTTAATGTTTCTCACTAGTGAGTTTCTAAGTTTGGCAAAGAGTAGGCTGGAAATGTCTTTTCTTATTTTTTATTTTGAGGGAATATTATTATTCTTTGTAATTTTGCAGCCTTCATTTTTTGATTTTTTTGTAGTTGTTCTTTACATTGTTGTAGTCATATATGTAGCTTCCTTTGTTCCATCTACTTTGCTAATCAGTTCATGGAGCTCTTTCCATGCTTTTCTGTGTTCAGTACATTCTCCATTTCTTGCAGCACAATAATATTCCATGACATCCAGATGCCATAATATGTTTAGCCATTCCTCACTCATCGGGCATCTACTTTGTTTCCAACTCAGTGTTACCACAAAAAGTGCTACTATAAATATTATGGGGCATATGGAGACTTTCTTTATATTAGTGAAGTATCAATCTTAATTGAGGGTATCAAGGTGGGGAAGATAACATACAAAGAATTATGTATAAATAAGAAAAATTGGAGATTATCACAGAGGAAAAAACATGCATACTTACATCATCCAAATTTTTGAAAGTTGCCTATATTTTACCCCATGAATTGAATATGAGCTTATATTATACTTGTGAATACAACCCCCTAGTTCACCTAAAGAAACAACTTAGTTGGGTCGTAGATCTAGAAGATTTCTCATCTTATATCAGAAGTTTTTAATAGGGGACTATTGATGCTTCAAAAGTCTATGGATATAGAAAAATTAAGTGTCTTGCCCAATCTTACATGATTAGTTAGTAACAGAGCTAGAGCAGTGCACTGTTAGGGCCATTGCAATATGGGTGACAATGTTGGCTTCTCTTTGCTCTGCTCAGGGAAGAAGGGAGCAAGAGCCTGCTTGATTAGTAGGAGATTCATCATGGTGAATTGGAATTCAGCTCAGAGACTTCTGAAAAACCATAATAATAATAATAACATTTCTGTTATGTTTTAAGATTTACAAAACTGAAAAATAAAGACAAAATACCTTTATAAAACAGAAATTTATTGTGAAAAGCTTTTGTTTCATATTTCCTATTCTTGGAGCTCAATTACTGAAATGAAATAGGTCAGCCTCATAGCTTAATATGCAGCATTCACCTAAGGGGAGATGGCAAAACCCTTTTAGGTTTTGGTCAAGGAAGGAGTTAGGAAGCTCATTTCTAGGCAATTCTGCAAGACCTTACTGTGGTGGCCAGAACCTGGCACATTTCTTGTAGCTATTCAATATTAACATGATGTTGGGAAGATGTTAGCTTAGAAGAGCAATATGAGCTCACTGAAGGAAGTGTGTTTTGTTCTGCATCTTTATATTCTCAAGTTTCAGTGAACCACAAGCTCAAGCTGAGTTACCAGAGTGATCTGGGAGTCCTAAAACTGGTACATTCTCATTTTGAATTTGTAAAATTATTTTTGAATATAAGATCAAGACTTCACATTTTAATTCCATTTTATTAACACAGGGTTCTAGATAAATATTGGATGAGATTGAGAAGGAAGGCATAATGCAGATCAGGAAACAAATATATATTTGCAATTTTGTTTTGTATACTTCACTATTTCCTCTCTTTCCTGAGCAACAGAAGTAGTAACAAGAAGACATGAAACACATCTACCTAAACTCAGATGAATTTCCCTCTTATGGAGGAGCTGAAGTGAGCAGCCACAGAGAGTCTGGAGATCCTGGTGAGCTTGGCCAAGGCCTCCCACACTTCCCTGTTTCTCAGGCAGTATATGATAGGGTTGAAGAGTGGTGTCACTACTGAGTAGATTATAGACACCAGCTTGTTAAAGTCAAAGGTGCTGATGGCCCGGGGCCGGGCGTACATAAATATGGTGGTGGTGTAGAAAACAGTGACCACCACCAAGTGAGAAGCACAAGTAGAGAAAGCCTTGCGGCGGCCTGTCCCAGATGGGA
Source organism: Antechinus flavipes (assembly GCF_016432865.1). Taxonomy (NCBI): domain Eukaryota; kingdom Metazoa; phylum Chordata; class Mammalia; order Dasyuromorphia; family Dasyuridae; genus Antechinus; species Antechinus flavipes. The sequence continues at coordinate 647,057,004 of NC_067399.1, read as the reverse complement.
TTCTGATAACAGTGGCCAGAATGCAGGTGTAGGAGAAGGCTGTCACAGAGAGAGAGGTCATGAGTACAGCCAGAGCTGCCACGAAATCCAAGGTCTCAATAGCTTCTGTGTTTGAGCATGAGAGCTTCAGCACTGGAGAGATGTCACAGAAGAAGTGGTTTAGGACGTTGGGGCCGCAGAAGCTCAGCTGGGAAATGAGCACGATTGACACAAAGGAGGCTAGGAATCCACTGAGCCAGGCACTTAGGGCCAGACCCACACAGAGAGTTGGATTCATGAGTGCTGGGTAGCGCAGAGGGAGGCAGATGGCCAAGTACCGGTCATAGGCCATGGCTGCCAGGAGGAAGCACTCAGAAGAGGCAAGGGAGAGGAAGAAAAAGAGTTGTGTGAAGCATCCAGAAAAGGAGATGGTCTTCTTGTCATTCAAGAAGTTGTCCAACATCTTAGGGATGGTAACTGAAGTATAGAGAGCCTCTAGGACTGATAGATTGGCCAGGAAGAAGTACATGGGGGTATGGAGGTGCCGATTGGCCTGGACAATTATAATTATGACCAGATTTTCTATAAGGGTCATTACATAGATGAGACAGAACACCAGAAATAGCAGGGCTTGAAGGTGATTGAGGCTTGGGAAGCCTAGTAAGACAAATTCTTTCACAGAGAAGGTCCCATTAGTATCTTTCATATTCTTTTGTTTTCTGTAAATAGATTATTGCTGAATAGATATATTAAAAAAAATGGAGAGGTGGTTAGTCTAGGGAGCCTGCTGGTAAGGCATTTTCTATCTTTAGAGAGATGGTCACAGGGAGTGGACATGGGCTGAAGTTTTAGGGAGAGGCATTTAGTCTAGACATCAGGATGAATTTCTTGACAAGAAGAGTGGCTAGATGGTCTACTAAGTTAGACATAGTGAGGAAATATTCTTTTTTGCACTTCTTCAAACTATGGCAATACTACCTTGAATCAAGAATAAGACAGGGTCTTTCTCAGGCCTTCTGATGCACACCAATAGGGAAAAGAGAGCTATCTTTGTAATTAAAAGGTCCAGTTTTTTGTCTATACACCCAGTAGATTGTAAGCAACTTTAGAAGAGCCATTGCTTTGTCTTTGTACTCCCATCACAGAAGATGATGTCTTCAGTATGAGAGATGCTTAATAAATGTTGAATTGAGTTGAACTCAATCCATCACTAAGGAGCTGAATGATCTTGACCAAATCACTTTGCTCCCTCAGAACCTCACCTTCCTAATTTGTGCAATTGTCCTAATAATTTCAATCAAGGTGGCAAGTATGAAATGCTTTGTAAAATGTGAAGCATGACTATTTCAGTTTTTAAAATCTCTCTCTTAACCATTTTTAAGTATGAGGACTACTTTTTATAGCTTGACAAAATTTATTGACTTCTCAGAATCATATTTTTAAACGCACAGAATAAAATACATGAGATTAAAAAGGAAATGAATTATAAGATAAATGTCAAATGTCAATTTTAATCTCTTAAAGCTTAAAGTTTAAAAATTGCTTAAAACATAGGCTTTAAGCTATACTAAGATTTTTGAAACATACCATATAGAAATATAGTTATCAGACTATTAAGATTCTTTACATCTAAGTAAGGCTAAGAAATTCTACTTTTTATTCTATTGAGAAAAAGAGGAAGTTGTCAAGAATTTAATATGAATCTCATTTAGCACTTGAATATTAAAGTTAGAAAATGGATTAATGCTAAATTAGCTTTTTAAAGAACTTCCCAGTTTGGGAGTATGAATAATATGACCCTCAGTACTATATGTAGTTATATCATATTTTACTATCTCTTCATCTATTTGTTTTAACTTGTCATTTCTATATGTTAAACTGTTGTTTAGTAGCTCAAATCCTATTCACAGACATTGTCTTAATTAGCTTTTCAAAAAAGTGTTTTTTCTTTTGTTTTTCTTTCAATGTGAAATAGTGAGGACACATAATCAAGCTCTCTATAGTCTTCAGTTTCTCTTCTAAACCTCATAATTTGTGACAAAACTTTGAAGCACTTAAGAACTCAGATTAATGCAATGACCAGCCATAAATCCAAGGGACACTTGATGAAGCATGCTCCTAATAGATTTGTGAATGATCAAAGGACAGAATGAGACAAATATATTACCAATATAAAATTTTGTTTTACTTGGTTGTCTATGCCCATTTTTTGGCAAGACTGTTGGGGTTAAATGACTTGCCAGGGTCACACAACTAATAAATGGTAAGAATCTGAAGCCAAATTTGAACTCAGATCCTTCTGACTCCAGAATTGGCACTCTAACCACTGCACTATTTAGCTGCCCCTGATATCCCTATTTGTTACAAGGACTTTGTTTTTCCTTTTTTTTGTCCAGTGAGAAGAGGGACATGGGAGGGAGAGAAAGCCATTAAATCTAAAAACAGTATTCTAAAAATGAGAGAGAAGGCCTACAGAGGGGAAGAGCTTCACTCATCTAAACATGTATCTTTGATCTAGGTTAGAGAGGAATCCTCAAAGGTGTGAATAGTCTGAGGAGATATTGGGGGCACAGTCAAGGATGGATGATGGAGGAAAGATGTGATGATAAAAAGACAACCTCAGGGAAGGAGCTAACTCTTAAAAGGATTCGATATTCATAGGACTTCTATTTAGGGGCTGTAAGATTTAGTCTTTCCAGAGAAAATCTCTTTACTGCTTTGACAATCCATTTATCTCAGTGTTTGAATTAAAAAAAGCTGAGTAATAAAGCTAAAGTTTTTTTTAAAAAAAGTAGAGTACATTATTAATTATCTCTGCTAAGAGAAGAAAAAATATTATGAATAAAGGATATCTACAGTTAAGCTCCAAATCCCCTTCTATCCATGTTTTAACCTGGACTTGTTTTTTGATCTTCTCCCTTTCTTAATCCACCTTTTAATTAAAATATGATTAGAAATTAAATATGTCTAAACAATGCCACAAATGGCATGAATAATTGATTAACTATACACTGAACTATGATTTGGTAAAAATCAACTAGCTATAGAAAATCAGAAACTTTTTGGAATATACAATTTAAATATTGGTGATTTGTCAAGATGGGATATAATGGCACATACCTGTAATTCCTGATACCTGAGAGACTAAGGCTGGTGATATCTTGAGCTCCAGAGTTCTAAGATGCAGAAGGATTATGTAAATTGAGTGTCCATACTAAGTATGGAACCAATATGATGAGCCCCTTTGAGAGGAGCCAGAGATATCTTGAGGTGGGAACTGGCATGTATTGGAAACAGAGTAAATCCAAGTCTCTTGTGTTGATAAGAAGTAGGCTTGGCCTGTGAGTAACATTTCAACATCCACCTGGGGAGAAATGAAAATGCTCAGTATTTTAAAAATAAATGTGGTCTGATATCAAGTAATAAGCATAATGGTATAGTGGAGAAAGAACATTATATTGAAAGAAAAAAAGTCTTAGAGACCACTACTGGCCAAAGTGCAAATGTACTTGATCTAATTATTTTTTTTCCTCTTGGCATGTCAGTGTTCTCTGTAAAAGGAATGTGTCAAATTAGATTATTTTTGAGATTTTTGGGTCTATGTGTCTGGGTCTTGTGGCACTATGCCATGCTACATATAAAAATATCTTTATAGTATTCTGGGGACTAAATCACCTTTAGATACAGCTTCTATTCAATTTTATCCATATGAAACAACATTGTAATATGGCTATAATATATTATATTCTGTTTTTCAAGTGGAGGAGTGAAGATACAAATAGTTGAGATGGCTAGTTCAGTGGCTGGAGCTTTACGTAAAATATACCTTTGACCTCATGGAATGAATGAGATGATAACCTATGAAAAACTATGATGAATTGTATTGAATAGTTTGGTATTATTCCTGTAAGAAAAGGGTCATAAAGAAGAGGGGGTAGATTTTGTGGGACCTTAATTTAAAGACATTAATTATTTAGCATATTCAGCTTTACCATGCTCTGAGATCCACAAAACCATTTACATCCAATTTAATTTGAAAAATGATTTGAAGTATTCAAAGAATGTTTCATTAGGATATAAGGATGTCACCATGAAGTGGAAATTGTAGAATTAACTCCTGTATGAGTTGAAAGTTTGTGCTGAGGAACTACTGGACCTTTCAATAACTTTGAAATTTTTTGAAGGAAAATGAACCAGAAGGGATTTGGAGAAGCATTATGGATGGTTAAAGAAGCTGTTTTATGATATGTTAAAAATTAGTACCAGTTTTAAAAGAACACAAATGGAGAATTATGTAACCAAGCCTAAAGCATCAGAAAGAGTACAGGGAGAGTGACTGTCAACTTTTAAAAAAAATTTCATTCTATGAAAAGTAGGGGGTATTTCTGAAAGGTGGAAAAAGGTCATAGAATGATAATCTTAGAAATAGAAGGGATCCAGGAAGTCATCCAACTTGAGTTCCTCATTTTGAAGATGTGGAAGCTGAATCCTAGAAAAATAAAAATAATTGCCCAAGTTCACACAGACAAGTGGCAGAATGTAATAATTCAGAATGGATCTTGGTAAATTTGAGGTAGATAAAAGAAGCTATTTAAACATTAGCTAGTAAATTAAAACTCACTACTTAAATGGTAGTATAAACTGAAAATATAGCTGGATTCAAAACAGATTTGGGTAATAACAATATGAAGAGATTTAAAGGTACTTGGATATGGCTCTAACCTTTGAAATTAAGTATCCATGGACAGAAGACACCCAAAGAAAGAACACTGGGAAATGAATGTAAACTGTTTGCATTTTTGTTTTTCTTCCCGGGTTATTTATACCTTCTGAATCCAATTCTCCCTGTGCAACAATTCTGCACACATATATTGTATCTAGGATATACTGTAACCTATTTAACATGTATAGGACTGCTTGCCATCTGGGGGAGGAGGTGGAGGGAGGAAGGGGAAATCGGAACAGAAGTGAGTGCAAGGGATAATGTTGTAAAAAATTACCCTGCCATGGGTTCTGTCAATAAAAAGTTATTTACAAAAAGAAATTAAGTATCCATGTCCTTCCTCAACAACCTCCTGGCTGTAAGCATCCTAGACTGACTACTTGAGTCAACCACTTTAGAAGTTTTTTCTCTAGGTCTATCTATCTTTGCTCACCTCAACAGTGAGGACATTCCTGGGTGTTTTTGGTGTTTCTGACTTGCTCTTCCTGAGTAGACTACATGATATCTGCAATTTATCTGGTCATGATTTGCATTTAAGAATCCTTCTCCATCGTTCATTTGGTTTGATGATTTTTCATATGGTACGATGAGATCTTAATTCAAACTGGATTTCTTCTTCCAAGGAAAACACTGGGCTGCTGGTTAATATTGACATATCTCTGTCCAAGGATTATTGGCAAAAACATTCAACCTCATCATTCTTGCCTCCACAAATAATCCTTACTGAGCTCATTAATGTTCTTCTCCTCCTCTACCAACCTCCTTTGGAACCTGTGGGACTAAGATCCCAAAGCTTCTCTAAAGTTAAGCTCTCAGAGCAAATTATTTTGTTTTTTTGAGGGCCACAGGGGAAGAGACCTGAATAGGCTAAATCCTCAAATTCAATCCACTATTGCCTTTGTCTCACTTTTTTGAATTACAAACATTGTTAAAAAAGGGCTCAAATTAACTTTTGACTAGGCTTAGGAGCTGTTATTCTAAGTCTTATAGCAATCAGGATGCTGACTAGAGGGATCTTCGGGAGGCATCCCAATAGAGTATTTCTTGGGTTCTCAGGAAAGGGGAATGGGCAAAAATAAGGCAGACTTGCTTTATTTCATTCATCATTTCCCCCATTAAATGTTGCTAAATGTGTTGGGATGAAAGAGAAAACTTAATCAATAGCCAAGTTGTGGTTTAATTTTATTAATAATAGAAATTATGCTGAACTTGGGAATGATATGCCCTTGTAGGCTTTAGAGTCATAGTACCAATTAAGCACCTGTGAGGTTCTTAGTACCTCAAAGGACCCTTTTACAAGTCAGGTAGCCCAACTCATACCTACCCCTCCAATTGCATAGTATCATCTGGCCAATAACTATCTTCTTTAATGATTTTTTTTTGGAGAGGAGAGAAGGGTTGGAGAACAAGAATTTATTGAACACTAACTATATTCTAGGTACTATGATAATTGAATTAAAATATATTTGATTTTTAAAGCAGCTCTGTGATGTAGGTGCTAGTGTGACCTCTATTTTGCCTTGTGGTTAGTTAGGCCAGTCTCTTTCCTATGGTTAGGTTTATGTTAAGGACGTTTGGCACCTTTTGGGGATTTAATACGATTATCTGAATGTTACTTCAGAATAGAAGAATTTGGAAAGCATCACTATTGATAGAAAATCTTATTCGATTTGGAAGGTGCATTCTGTCTCAAACAACTCGCATGTCAATAGCTATGCTGTGTTCTCCTGGAGAGAGATGGAAATGTTCTGATGATGCTAGTGTCCTTTTACCTTCAATGTATCTGTAACCTCAGTAAGGGTAGGTGTGATATGTTCATGATCATCTGCACTTGGGTAGCCAATCAGTAAAATTTACCCAATTTCACCAGTAGATGGCACCAGGAAGCTTTTTTCTTTAACCAATTCAGGGAGTTTTCTCTTTTTCATTGACTAACAGTTCTTAGACATCAAAAATGTCATTTTTTTCTTGATTAATTAGATTCTTCATAAACAAACAATTAGCTTTATAAATAGATATTAACAAATTCAAATACAAATAATCAAAGCAATCAGCAAATTATAATAAAGTTATTTACACAAATATGCTATATTAGTATTTGTAGAACTAGAAGAGCTGAGCAACTAAAACCAAAAAGAAAACAGTTCCTACATTCAACGATTTTACTCTCTCTTTGGAAAATACAAGATGTACTTTAATAATGAAATACCAGGTGTTTTAAGGAGGGAAGGAATACTAAAACCAGGGAGCATCAGGGAAGACTTCACAGAGGAGGAAAAATTTAAAGTAAAACTAAAGAAGGAGGCGCAGATAGGGAGGAAATGCATTGCAGTTATGGGAGACAGCTTGGGTCAATGTACAATGCACAGTAAATTCAATAGGCAATCTAGGTTTTTTATTTTGGAATGTAAATAACAAGAAAGGGAGTAATGTAAAAAAAAGACTAAAAAAATAGGCCATATGCAAGTTATGAAGAGCCTGAAATGCTAGACTGAGAAATTTGAAGCAGCAATATAAAGCCATTAAGGATTTTTGAGCAATGAAATGACATAGTTAGCTTTGAACTTAGGAAGAGTATCTTATTGTTGTGTGGAGGACAAATTGAAGAGGGGAGAGACTCGAGGAGTCCAGTTAGGCATTAATTAGCTGATAACCATTTAAGTGAAGAGAAAGGAATAGATGTAAGAAATTTAGATGTAGAACTGAAAACACTTGCTAACTAACTAGATTTTACATGTCATGGAGAAGAAAGAATCAAGAATGATTCTGAGGTTATCATGATCCTTGGTGACTGGGAGGGATAGTGGGGCCCTCCAGAAAAATAGGAAATTTTAGAGGATATCAGGTTTAGTATAGTACAGAGAATTTAATTAGGATGAAAAATCATACATCTAGAGTTGTAAGGAACCTTAGGGGACATTAAGATCAGCCCTTGGATTTTATATATGAGAAAACTGAGACCTTAAGAGATTAAGTGACTTCTCCAAAATCATACATCTAGTAGGTGAAGTGTGATTTGAATCCAGGTCTTCTTGACTTCAACTCTAGTGCAGTAGTTGCACATAGGTTATAGTGCCTGGCAGTTCTTCCTAACTTCAACTCTAGTGCATTAGTTGCACATAGGTTACAGTGCCCTGCCATAGTAAACTATTAAGTAATTGCTGATTGACTGACAGATATCTGGGCAGAGAAGTCAAGTATGAAGCTGGAAATTGTATACTGAATCTAGGAGAGAAACAAACAAAAGAGTCTATGATGTTAAGAGAAATAGAGTTTTGAGAACAGAGGAAATTTAGGATGGAAGATCTGGGATTTTTTTTTTTTTGCATTAGAACTATAATTTTATCAATGTAAGTATCTGCTGGTAAAGGAAGTACATTTCTGCCAAAGCATATAGGTACTTGCTCTTTAATTTATAGTCTTATTGAATTACCTAAAATCTTGATGAGTTAAGTGATTTGCCCAGGGTCACAGAGGCAGTATGTATTAGAAGGAAGAAACTAATAATGCTAATAAATTTTCTTTTGGACATGATTAGTTCAAAATGTCAACAGTATTCTAAGATGAAAAAGTGGAGCTGGAAGGAAGCTGGAGATGCAGTGCAGTAGTTTAGGAGCGAGTAATCTTGAATCTATAGATAGAGTGGTCATCTTCAATAGTGAAGGTAGAAGGGATGGGGAAAACTGATCTGCTGCCATGATTCTGGCGAACAAGTATGAACTATTGCTCAAATCAAAATGATGGGAACTATGAAAATGGAATAATTTGACACATGCCCCAGATTTTAGGAAAGTAAATTTCAAAGTTTCTAGAGAAAGGATAAAAAAAAAGATCCTATGGTTCAAAATTTTAAAGGTAATTTAAACTTAGGAGTGATGAAAAGCTCTAAAGAATGAAATCATACTTGTGGAAGCATGTGATTTTTGATGCTGAAGAGACTGAGGCTGGTGGATAACTTTTGCTCTGAATTTTTGAGCCCCAGTAGGGCTAATGTTCTTTGTGTATATGCCCCGAAGAATAACACAGATATGAGCTGCTGGGAATGAGAGACAACCAGGCTGTCTAAGGACAGGGGAACTGGGTCAGAAATGGAACAAATATAAGCTTTCATGCTGATGAATAGTAGGATTGATGCAATTCCAGCCTGGATGAAATAGAAAGACACAGTCTTATAAAATCAAGCAAATCCTCAAAAACAAAAGCATCAACAGCAGCAACAACCAAAGAAAGAGTGAAATTGCAAAGGGAAAAAGAAAGATAATTATAATGACAAAGAGAAGTGGATTTTTCTGAAAAGAGTGATATAGATGCACAAAGAATTTATCAATCAAATTAGATTTTTAAAATATATGGAATGTATAGCTGGAAATGCAAGTAATAGAGGATATATACAAAAACCTGGAAAAATTATGTAAATTAATATATTGAAAACACTTTAGAAGAAAGAAGGCAGCAAAAAATTTGGAGTTTTTAGCTTTTTTGGAAGAAAGAAAAAGATCAAAGAAATAGGATTAATGTTTAGGTAGATGGAAAATGATAACCAGGGACTAAGAGGATGAAAAACTCTGTTTTTATTTTACTTTTGTTTTCTTTGCTAAGAAGACTAGTCTTTTAACTGGAAAGGAATAATAACAATAAAGATAAACAATTAAAGCTGAGAGAAATATTTTTAAATAATTTAAACTCCCTAAAACCATGCTTTAAAAAGTCTATATTTTATATTTAAAAATAATAAATTAAAACTTCTCTAAAATATTGTGAGTGAATATTAAAAAATTCCTAATCATCTCTGGAAAGAAACTCCAAAAGGAAAAGTTCTCGAAATGTCATAATCAAAATCCAGAGCTCCTACATAAAAGGGGAAAAAAGTAAACATGCAGAAAAGAAGCAAATCAAGAACTAAAGAACAACAATTAGGATCACAAGAAGTAGTAGTTCATAATATAAGTGAGAGGAGATCCTGAAATACAATATTCCAAAAAGCAATCCTCCCCTCAAAACCCCCTTAAACCAGGAATAATTTATACTACAAACTTGTATATCATTCCACAAGGGGAAAAAAAAAAGATCTTAAATGGAATAAAAGACTTTTAGAAATTTCTGATAAGATTAGAGCTGAGTATTAGCTTCCAAATACAAAGACAAAAATTCAGAGAAATCTAGAAAAGTAACTTTATTTGATCAATTGGAAGGATTTGTATAATGGTGCAGTGGGAACATTCTAATGAGGAGAAGATATGTGTTCTTTCAAAACCTTAAAGTCTTCAAAGGGTATTTCAGGTGTTAAATAAAAAATGGAATATTTCTCTTAGTTCTCTTTTGAAGGGCTAAAGAAGAGAAAAATAAGGAGTAAAAGCAAGAACAACTTACTACAGCAAGGAAGAAAGGACAATGAGAACTTGTTTTTCATAATTTAGGTATTTAAAAATACGTATAAACTTTATAGGAAAAGTTTTGGGGAATGGACATCAAATGTGAATCACATTCTTTCCTGAAATAGATAAAAGCTGAACAGACATAGTCAATATAGAAACACATTAAACTCAAAAGGGAAATAAACAGCAATGGAGGAGGGACAAATAGAAAAGAAAAGGAGTGAGTCAGATGTGGAATAAACTTTCTCATCCTGAAGGAGAGATAAATAGGTGGAAAAAGAAAAGCAAAAACTAGAATAAAGGGATGTATTAGATTTACTCACAGACAATTACTGAAACTGATGAATTTTGGTATGCAGATGTAATAAAATGTTATTGCATCATAAGAAACTGGGAAAGAGATAATTTCAGAAAATTATGGATAGTATGATCTGAAAACTGCTCTCTGAAGTGAGCAGAAATAGAAGGAAGAAGCACTGTAATGAAAACAAATTGTGAAAAATCTGAGAAATCTCATCAAAGCAATGATGAAGGACCTTTGATGTGTCACACTACCCATTTTCTCACAGAGAAATGGTGGACAGAGAGTGAAGAAACATATTTTTTTACCTTGGAAACTATTAGAATTCGACTTTGTTAAATCATATTTATTTGTTATAAAGATTTTTCTTCCTTTTCTCCATTTTTAATTGAGGGAAGATAGTAGAATGACATTAAAAAAGTGGGTCATTGAAACATACAGAGATGTGTCTAGCGGCTACATAGCATAGTGGATAGAACACCAAGGCTGAACTCAGGAACACTTGAGTTCAAATCTAGCCATAAACACTTTCTAGCTATGTCACCAAGGGCACTTAATCTCTCTTTGTCTCAGTTTCCTCAGTGATAAAATTCCAAAACAGAATTTATATGCTAAAGATAAAGTAACTTCAGCTATTGCCATGGTGTAGGGCACCTGAAATTTAAAAAAGTCCTAGCCAAAGCCCACTCAGTAGTCTTTCTTTCATATCCTATACTACTTCTACCAACACTTAGATTGTACCAGCTAACTTAAGGGCCTGACACATAAGCTTGCAACAAAATCCAGTTCTGTAGTCTGGTCCTCTCTCTTGCTTTTTTTCAGTGCCTTGGAGATTCATGTTCCAAGCTGTGGAAGTTTGCCTAACCCTGCTGGACCAGAGAATTGAGGAAGAAGGGAAATAGGATAACACACTTTCTGCATAGGTATGTGTGTGTTGTGTGAGAGAAGTATGAGAAACTTCACTAAGCCTGAGAGAAAAAGCCCCATATCTAGCTGGGTCCATATCTGTTTCCCTGAAAGTTTCTTAGGATAGAAACCTAGGCTGGTAAATTATTAACTGGTCAGTAAGCGAGGATGTTGAGACATTTAAAATTATTTTTTGTTTGCTTTTACTTTTTAATTTTTAAAAAAATTTTTAGGTTATACATGTATATTCATTTTTAAACATATTTCCATGTGAGTCATATTGGAAGAGAAAAATGAAAACAAAAAGAAAAACTATGAGAAAAAAACCCTGGAAATAATAATATTCAATCTAGTTCTTTCTCTGGATGTAAATGACATTTTCCATCCAAAGTTTATTAATTGCCTTGGATCCCTGAATTGCTGAGAAGAGCCAAGTCTATCAATCATCACACAATTTTGTTGTTGCTGTATACAATATTTTCCTGATTCTGATTGCTTCATTCAGCATCAGTTCATGAAAATCTTTCCAGGATTTTCTAAAATCAGAGGTTGAAACATTTTTTGAGATCCAGCTCTCAAGAAAGCCATCATTAGAAGGGAGAGATTCAGTAAGTGAGAAAATAAAAGGCCAAAAAAAGACTGAAATTACCAAAGACCTAGGAAGAAGAAAATTCAAAAAAATATGAATATAAGCAGAAAAAGCAACAGAAAAAATTAACAGCAGGAGGCAATATGGCCTCTATAGTTAGCAAATGAGATCAAGTATCTATGAACAAATACTGCAAAGCAAAGAAAACAATCAAATTTGATGAGACAGAGGACCCTGTGGATTTTGAGGAAAACATGGAACTACAACATGATGTCCCTGTATGGTTTAAAGAGAAATTAAAATTGTAAGAACAATGTTTATGTCTTGTACAACAAAAATAATGAGCAGAATAAAAAAACTGGAACCTACAATGTCAAATCTTATCAAAGAAACAAAAAGAATATATTTTATAAATGTGAAGAATAACCCAGAAGATAATCAACCCCCCTAACATTAAAAGAAAATATCCTCAATATCTAAGCAAAACACACTAATCTTGAAAACGGGATGTGTAACAACCACCTAAGGGTCATAGGTTTCCCCAAAGAACATGACAAAACAAAATAAAACAAAAAGCCTCTAGCATCATAATTCAGGAAATAATACAAGAGAACTTTTCAAAACTCATAAGCATGGAAAACAAAACACCATTGGAAATAATTCATAGATTATCTCTAGAAAAAAATATCGAAGGCTGCAAATTCCAAGACACATATTTGTTAAAGTTAACAATTCAATTCAGACAAAAAAAAAAACAATTATGAAGCAGTATTGGTTTTATAACTTTCTTTTTGTGTCCTGCTATATATAATGAAATACTTTTTTTTTGGTGAGGGAGGTCTAAGTTTAGAGTTTAAAAAGTACAGCCAGCAATACCAGATGTTCAGTACTGAGAAGCTAAATTTCCTCAGTTTTTTCTAGTCTTCCTTTCATAGACTTTCCCCCAAAGGGAAAAAATATATAGCTTTCCCTAGTTCTACTAATTTATCAGTCAATGAGATGGATAAGAATGGAATATGGGATAGCATATTCATTTTTGTGCTTCTGACTATTCTTACCATCTTCATCTGCTTTTGATTCAATTTGTTGTAATCAGGGGGACAGCTAGATAGTATAGTCATTAGTTGAAAGAATGTGGTATCAGAAAGATCTGAATTCAAATTGAGCTATGTGACTCTGGACAATCTTTCTTAGTCTCAATTTTCTCATTTTTAAAATAGTGGATAATGGCACCTACCTCACAAAGTGTTATGAAGATAACATATATAAAACAACTGTGCAAACCTTAAAAGGCTATATCCATCATCACCACCATCATCAAACAACAACGACTGATTTAGTATAGTTTTCAGGTAATCCAACCATGTCAAACAATTTATCTTTTTTTAATGTATAGATTCTCCATATATTCCTTTCTGAACATCAGTGTGACTTGTGCAATTATAAAAATGAGTAACAATGACAACTTTTTTTTGGTTTTACTAAGTATTTTATATATTCTATTTCACTTTATTCTCACAATAATGTTTTACAAATAAGGAAACTGAGCCACAGAGAGTTTAAGTGACTTGCCCAAGATATCATAGCTAGTAATTGAATGGATGCAAACTCAGGTTTTCCTGATTCTGAATCATGCACTATATGCATTTTTTCACATTACTGCTTCCTCTCAAGCAGGGATATAACTTCTCTTTCTGTGAATGATTCACCATCCTGCTTATGGCAAGGCTTGATACTGTGCAAAGTCTAACTACAAAGCACATGACTTATGACTTTTTGTTTTAAAAACTTGTGTAGATATCAGTAATTCTAATCTCCTATTTCTTCATGTGGTTGAAGAAAGTCTGTCTTGACACCAACAGTTTCTTGGTCACACCTGGACTGGTTTGATGGGAGAGTTTGATTTTCATTTGCAGGTAGTATTTGCAAAAGCTAAGCCTGCAAAGAAATTGTTACTCAGGGTAGCTGGCCCTTGGATCTGTGTTCCTCCCTTTCCTTCCTAAGTTACTTTGATTTTGCTTTGTTTATATTTTGTATCTAACTCTCTATATAATGTTTTTCCTCAGTAGAATATAAGCTTCTTAAAGACAAGGACTGTTTCATTTTTGTTTTTGAGTCTAGTGTGTAGCAAAATGTTGGGCGTATGGTAAGAGCTTTAAAAGGGTTTATTGCATGGTACTGACTTGGGGTTACACTTGTGTCCCTTCTGGGTCCCTATCCAGGTGAGCCCAACAGGGTTCATTTCAAGGTTTCTGGGGGGAATGTAGCTTTTCTGTGGAAGATCTAATTTCTATCTGTGCTGGAATGCTAGAGAGTAGGAAGGAAAATGTGTTTCCACATATGTTTTCCAAGTTTTTGCCAAGCTTTTGGACCAGCTGCTGGGTGTAGGCTTTTGACTAAAGGTACACCACAGATATTACAAGAAAGTACTATCATAACTGTATGAGGGATAAGGAGAAGTACTACCCATGGTCTTGAAAAGGAAACCCATTGTGAAAATATCCATTTCTTATCTGGCATTAAAAACAGAACAGGTGACAAGGGCTAGGGAAGAGAGATTGGAGCATGGGAGTCAGAATCCTTAATTTCAAGTCTTTTCTCTTCCACTAAGTGGCTCAGAGGATAGAGTGTTAGGTCTATAGTCAGGAACATCATTCTCAATGAGTTGGAATCTTGCCTTGATACTTGTTAGCTGTGTGACCCTGGACAATTCACTTCATCCTGTTTGCCTCAGTTTCCTCATCTGTAAAATGAGTTGGAGAAGGAAATGGTGAACCATTCCAGTATCTTCGCTAAGAAAACCTAAATGGGGTCATGAAGATTCAGGGCCACTCAAACAGTTGAACAACAATAGCAGCTCTTTCTCTTCTTAACAACTTTTGGTCAATCACTTTATTTCTATGAAGCTCAATTAAAAAAAAATTGTTAAATGGGAATAACGTTTTTTAATACTATCTGCCTGGATTTTTGTTTAAAAAAAAAAGATCAAATGAAATAAAACAAAAAATAATGATGACAAACTCTTTACATGACTTAAATTTGCTCACAAAAGTCCTGTTGTACTGTTATCACCACTATTTTGCTTCTGATTAGACTGAAGCTCAGAGAGAGATTAAATGCACAGCCAGTTTCTCGAAAAGGGTGAGACTATGATGCTGGTCTAGATCTGTATTTACATCAATGTATGGCTCTTTCTCTATAGAAACTACCTCTACTGAGCTGATGCAGCTCCTGTGTAATTTTATTGTTTTTGAAAATATCCTGGGACATTGAAACATTGAGCAATTTCTACAAGATTAATGGATCATTATGTATCAGAAACTTGAATCCAGGATTGGTCTTCTATCCCCCATATTACATTGTCCTTTTTGGTCAGCTTATTTCAAAGAAAGGATTATATTTTAGGACTGAGTGAGATTAAGAATTGGTTGTATATGGACTTTTCTGAATGTCTAATGCCTAAGATGTGGTCTCATTGAAATTTTGTTCAGTGTTTGTATGTGTGTATGTGTAAAACAAAAATTATAACTTTTTTATTAATATAGTTACCATGAAAAATTTGAATTTTTTTGTCAGTTAGACAAACATTATTAAACACGTACTATGTACTTGACTTTGTGCTAAGTGATGGGGATACAAAGCAAAGCAAAAACATGATGCCTGCCTTTAGGGAGCTTATATTAAAATCAAATAAAATGTACCATCTATGTATCTATTCATCTATCTATCTAATCTACCTATCTATCTATCATTCCTGATATCTAAATTTTGCCATAATTCTTTTCTTAACTATGATATGAAGGACAAAATTATACATTCCATTCTGCCATGTCTGGTGAAAACATTATATATATATGCATATATATGCATATACATATGCATGTATGGATATATATATATATCTATGCAACAGAGAGACAATAATATATGATAAAATGGTCATATCTTCTATTATAAATTTTTTACAAAGTGCTTTACATATACTAATTCATTAGGTTCTGTCAATATTGTGCTCTGTGAAGTTGACATTGTCAATGTTATCTCCATCTTCCATTTGAGGAAATTGAGGCTCAGAGATGTTGATTGGTTTGCCCAGGTCACACAAAGGCATCAAAAATGGCATTCAAACCCAGTAAGTTCTTTTGCTGTTGGTCAAGAATTCTTTCTATTACATCATGTTGCATCTCAACATAATATTAATAGAACAGTTGCTGCCATCATCATCATCATCATCATCATCATCATCATCATCATCATGAGACAGATATACCTTGGCTAGACTTGATTACAGGACATGAGCCTACATTATCAGTAATTCTATGAAGGGGAACAACTGTAGAGCTGTGGACAACTAAAAATGCTCATCTGTGGCTTTGGATTCTAAAAGAAGCTTTCCCCCTACAACATGAAAAGAAGGTCAGTGCTTAGCATAGTGCCTGGCACATAGTAGTCATTTAATAAATGTTTATTGATAGATTTCTCTACTACCCTACTCTACTCAATTTTCTTACTAAGTCATGATGGTTAACCTCTTCCTCTCAGATCCTTGGATAGGCCATCTTCTTGTAAACCTGCCTCTTCATACTGAGCTTATGAGACTCCGTATTCTGAACTTTGCTAATGAAAAAAGTTTTAATCTTCCTGGCTACCTGAGGATAACTCAGTAACCTTTCAACACCCTCTGGAATTCATATTTTCAATGATTACTTTCAACTTCAATTGGAAATTGAATCCTTCAATGGCAGTAACCTTTTTTGCTTCTCCCTGAGGTGTGATTAAAAAGATGGCAACAGGGGGTCTTGGGAGGCTGAACACTAGTATCTAGAGAACTTGATTTGGACAGTGATACTGGAGGCCCCTGAGTTCTTGCTTTGCTAACAAGTCAAATTCTTTAAGCCCCTTGTTGCTCATTAGTCTCAATGACAAGTCAGTCAGGTCTTCCCTTTGGGAAAAGGGCAAATGGACTAACCCAGAGCACTTCATTAACTGGGAAGTGAGTTGGATCGGATTTGATAAAACTTTGTTTTGGAACTTTTATGAATTTGCCAATTAATAGTCTAACTAAAGTTTCTATGGCGCCTCTGAGGAACCAATTTATTTCAAAAAAGCAATTAAATCTCCTTTTGAGGTACCCTACTGGGGATGGGTCACCCATGTTGCTGAAAACATCTAAGCAGTTGTGTTTTTAATACTGAATCTTCTTTACTAATGTTCATGAATTTTACATGTAATTTTTGAATTGAATTGAGATGAACTTAAGAGAACCTGGGAGGCAAGAGACACGATGTAATGCAATAAATTTTCAGACTTGGAAGGGACTTCAGTAATCATTTGATCAAGTTGTAGCTGGTCTGCAATCTTCATACCATAGTCACTAAGTCCAGTCTTCACTGAAGGAATTCCAGTGTTGGGGCCTCTTCATGTATTCCCTTTCATCTCTGGCCATTTCTTTTTGTTAGGGATTTTTTTCCTAATGTGGCACCTAAACCTGACTTTCTGTTATTTTTGTCTATTACTTCTAGTGCCGTTCTTCAAGACCAGGCAGGACCATCTGATCCTTTTCAATGCAAACCATTCATATACTTTATTTCATGCATTTTGTTCCTTCTAAGTCTTTTGCAGACTAAACATATGTATCTCCTTTAGTGGTTCCTCTAATATCAGATTCACTAGACTCCTAAACATCATGGCTATCTTTCCCTGGGTATGTAGTAGCCAAAATATTCTTTTAAAAATGGAGTTGGTTTTTTTTTTTTTTTTTTTTTTTTTACTTTTTGGTCTGATTTTTCTTGCACAGCATGACAAATATTGAAGTATATTTATAAGAATTGCGCATGTTTAACCTATATCAGATTGTTTGCTGTGTTGGGGAGGGGGCTATAAAGGAGAGAACACAAAAGTCTAACAAAAATGAACACTGAAAACTATTGTTACCTATGTTTGGGAAAATACTATTGAAATTTTTTTTAACATGGAGTTTATGTTCCAAAATGGACCACAATTCTCCAGATATGGTTGGACCAAGGCAAAGTATAGAGGGACCATTTTCTGCCATTAAAATGTCTTCTTTTTCATTCTCTGCCATTTTTTTTCCTATTTAGCATCTGCTTTGGACCTGTATTTTCTGAAAAGATCTGAGGATTGCTTAGTTCAGTAGCTTGTGGATCCTAAGGATATGCAAAGTAGAGTAACCTACCCCCTCTCCAAAACTTCATTGTGGAAATTCTAATTTAAATTAAATTAATTAAAATGAATTAGATTCATTTTAAATTCATTAAAATTCAAATTTTTGGTTAGAAAGCTAGTACAAGAATATAAGGATTTCTGAAAATTATTTAATACAGTAGAAAGAACTCTGATTTTGCAGTTTCAAGACTCACAATTGAATCCTGGTTCTGCTGCTTATTAATTGTGTGATTTTAGGCAAATCATTTTTCCATCCTAGGCCTTAGTTTCTTTATCTGTAAAATGAGAAGGTTGGACTCTAAGACCAATGATGTCCAATGAGGATCCTTTCTTTCTTTTTAAAAATAATTTATTTTTAATTTCTCCCCCTTCAATTACATGTAAAAACACCTTTCTCATCTTTCAAAAAAATTTCAATTCAAAATTCTCTCCCTCCCTCTTCTCCCTTTACCCCCCCCCCCCAATTGAGAAAGTAAGCAATTTTACCTTGATTATTAATGGGTAGTTATGCAAAACCTAATTCTATCTAAGTCATGCTATGAAAGAAACAAAAGCATCAGTGAGAATCTTTTTAATTTTAGATCTTTGAAAGTTAATCACTTTTCAACCAAAATCAAGAGTAAGAATATCCATAGCAGAAAGTTAATCAATGTTTGATTGGATGTTAATTTCTGATAATTCCAGCTGAGATCAGCTTTCTTAAGAAAATTACATATTCCATGATGAGATGAGAAAGCAAGCATTATTTATAGCTATGTCTATAAAGCATATAAGGTATGAGAAGTGGCAAATCAGAATAAATTGAGGACATTGTCCATCAAAACTAGGATAAGTTGATCCATTTATGCAATCAAGTAAAGTTTAGAAGAAGTACTTGTGTCAAGCCCAGTGCGAACGTTTTATACCCCTGTCCACTGGAGTTTTGAATCATTTTTGTAACCTATGTGATGATATCATAAAACCAATTCCTACATAACTGGAATGGCAAATCATGCACATTTATCCAAGGTCATGCTCAAAAGATCCCATGTTCCACGTCCTCTCCCCAGCATGTCGCTGTTGATCTTGTACGTCCTTCATACTAAAAAAGGACTGATGATATTGTGATGTTAGGGTTATTCAAAATACTTGCAAATATTCTGGAAATGCAAGTCAAGATACAATGTGTTTGATATGGCTGATCAATCTAATATGAGAATGGAAGGCTGTACCACCGGTCAGGTAAAAATAGTCCATCTGGATATCTGGCGACTTGCATTTTCCTTATGCTATTGGAATGTTTTGTTTATAGAGCATAACACTTTCTTTGATGCAGGTATGTCGTGCTGGGCAATCCTGTACCAGAATCTCCCATTTGCCAGAAAGATGCTAAAGTTCTCCAGAAAGACCTCCTTGTACTTATTCTTCTCACTTTCATGTGAGTGCTTGTTTCCTGAGTTCTCTGTAAAATAATATTTTAGGTAAACATATGTTAAGCATTCTGGCTCTGCCATCAGCCCATTGGAGTTGGGCTTTCTACAGCAGAGTTTGAATGCTTGGCAGTTCATCCCAAGAGAGAACTTCAGTGTCTAATACCTTATCTTGCTTGATTACCTTCAATTATGTCTTTTTTATTCTAAGACAATTCAAATGGAATCAGCCATCTTTTATGACCTTTAATCCTATCAGTACTACTGATTGCTTTTAGAAAGGGTGTAGCAATTAGCTTCCCAGGGTTTTTTTTTTATTATAATTTTCCATAACAAAATACCTTCCCTTCCCTGGCCACCACTTCACTATATACATTGTCTTTTACAATCTCTCAGGAGTTCTGAAACTTCTTAAACAAAGGGCCAGTTCACTGTCCCTCAGACTATTGGAGGGCCGGACTATAGTAAAAACAAAAACTTTGTTTTGTGGGCCTTTAAATAAAGAAACTTCATAGCCTTGGGTGAGGGGGATAAACATCCTCAGCTGCTGCATCTGGCCTGAGGGCAGTAGTTTGAAGACCCCCTGATAGGTGATAGTCACTAGGGTTCTGGGCTTGAATCCAAGAATTCCTAAATTCAAATCCATCCTCAGATACTATTTAGCTGCATGACTCTGTATAATCTTTGTTTGCCTCAGTTTCTTTATTTATAAAACAGGGATAGTAATAATACCTCCCAGCCTTATTGTTAAGATCAAAGGAGACAATATTTGTAAAGTACTTAACTCAGTACCTGGCATGTAGTAGATATTAATTAGTGCTTATTCCCTCTTTCTCTCCCTTATTTTATTATTTTAGAATAATTTTTAAAAATTAAAATTTATTTTCAATTCTCAATTTTCTCCCTCTTTTGTTTCCTCTTTTACCCATTTGAAAGACAAGAAAAATGAAACTCATAAAAATTACACACACACACTCACATAGCCAATACATATTGGCCATGTTCCCTCCATGCCTTGCCCCCCAAAAAAAGAAAAAAAAAGAAAGAAATGGGAGAAAATATTTTACTTTGCACTCTGAGTTCAGCAGTTTTAGCCTTTATTACTTCTCAAATGGGTTATTATAATGATCTCTTAATAGATTTCCTTTTTTATATTTTCTTTCTTCTGCAATCCTGCCCAGACTGTTGCCAGACTGATCTTTCTAACATATTATTCTGACATTATATAAAGTCGGAATTTCTTAGCCTGAAATTCAAAGTCTTCCATAATCTGGTGCTCATTTAATCTTTGGTATCTAAAGAAACTGGTTTGTTTACTCTCTATTCCTCAGATATAACCTAAATTTTTCTATCTCTCTCTTGGCATTTATGTTGTTCTGTCCACCTTAATAAACTTTTAAACTCACCACCTCCATTACTCTAAAGCTTACCTTATCCTTCGGTTCAGTTCAAATGTTACCTCATTCATGAATCCTCAGACAATCTCAGCTGTGAATAATCTCTCCTTCCTCTATATTCTCATTGCATTTTGTTCTACAGCCTAGTGATATTTATCTACTCTACCTTGTACTAAAATCATTTGTTTATTCGCTAAATAGTCTCCTCCCAATGCCAGCTAGATTGTCGGCTCTTTGTGGAGAGGAGCCACTTTATTTGTTATTTTATGATTTTCACTATCTAACATAAGGACTTACACAGAAGAGATGCTCAATCTTGTTGAAGTGAATTAAATTTTAGAGTTCATGTATTACCCAAGAAAGGTTTTCTCAGAGAGGGCATTTATTGAGGATTTAAGATAGGATGCAAGAGTTACATCAAATGGACAGTAAAAAATTATGTTCTATAATAAGTATATTAGTTTTTCTTTGCTGAGGTCAGTGAGTCACCAGGTCTACCATCCCACAATTATATAGTTCCCAATTTTCTCTCTTTCTGCACTGTGCTTTATCCATATTTTCTCAATATCACATTGCTGATTAAATATAGTCAGTGCTCACATCTGTTCAGCCTACAGTGCTGGAAATCAACAGTCTTTCCTGTTACCAAAGCTCAGCCATGGTAACCCACAAAACAATGACACAGAGACATATATCTGTGCCAAATTGTGAAGTAGATGAAGTTTGTCCTTTCCTTTCCTCTGATAGATTTTTTTATTTCCTGGTATCCTGTCTCTATAAATAAGTACCAGTTAGATACAGCAATTGCTATAGAGAATAATGTGAAGGTAGCATTAGTAGGGTCTCTTCATAGTAGGGTCTGAATTCATAGGAAAGTGTATGAGGGCAAATTCTAGAATTGTTGAAAATATCCCAAGTGCAATACAGTCCATTCTTTCTTCCTATTCAATTCTGAACCCTACTCAAATGTAGTGATGAGCTAGCTCATGCCTTTATCTGGACAAAAGGTCATTTAATGGGGAAATCTATAGTAAATGTCACAATTTGACAATGTAATTATCAACAGCATATCTTCATATATGTAGATATTCCTGAAAAAATGATATTGCATTACAAATCAATTTTTCAGATAGGATCCATAAGGTATAACTTGACTTGAAGCTAATTAGTTTTCTAAGAATCAGAGAAAGAGTAAGTCTGTTTTCTAATCTATCAGAGAGGAGAGATGTACCATTCCATTTGTGGACCCCATGGGAAGGACATCATACCAAACGTCCTTACATCTTTCCTATTACTTTTTATCTGGCTGGTCCTATGTAAACATCTTCCTTGGTCATAGACTGTAACTACCTATTCATCTCCTGTAATGGGCTGAGACTTGAGTTGATGCACTGAGGTCCCAAGTACGTGAGTCTAAATAGTAATTGGACCATACTCTATTAATATATATGCTTGGAGAAAGAATGACCCCGGCCCACTCTTTGTGCAACTCCTGATGGGTTGTATAGGAAATGACGATTTTGGTGGGTGGAGGCAAGGGCGTGGAGAGGGAAGTGGAAAGAAAGACTGCTGGCTGGCGTCTTATCACAGCTGCTCGCATTGGACACTGCCCTTCCAGTGGGTTATAAAATCTGTCTGCTGGAGCCAGTGCATCTTTGTCAAAAATCAAGAAGTTAATAGTATAAAGGGTGAGATTTAGTAGTTCTCTAGTATGGCTCCCCTTTTCTTTTGTTTTTGGAGCAGCATCTTAATGTCTCTGTTTCTCCTCTCTACTATTGCCTGTCCTTGGGGATTAAAGGGTATGCCAGTGGTGTGTAAAATCTTATATTGTGCACAAAAGTGTGCAAAATGTTTGGAGGTATATGCAGGACCATTGTCTGTTTTTATTGCTTGTGGCACACCCATAATGGCAAATGCTTGTATGAGGAATTCAGTGACCACTCAGGCTGTTTCTTTTGCTGCTGGTATTGTAAAGTGAATCCTGAAAAGGTGTCTACCACAACATGGATAAAAGACAGACAACCAAAAGATTTATAATGGGTCACATCCATTTGCCAGATTTCATTGGGTCTCAAACCACGAGGGTTCTTTCCTGGAGGCAGTGTAGGAACATGGAAAGGAAGGCAAGCCATACGGGCTTTTACTATGCTCCTAGCTTCCCCTTTTGTTATCCCAAATTGTAAACATAAAGCTCGAGCAGCCTGATAGTATTTAGAATGGGATTCCTGGGCCTCCTGAAATAAAGGCGTACTGGCTAACAGAGTTAAAAGGTTATATGCCTTTGAATCAAAAATAGGACCTGGAAGTCCACTATGTGAGTGGACATGCAAAATATAAATCTTTCCTGGTTGCTTTCTCACTTGCTCTTGAAGTTCCTTAAAGAGCTGATATATATTAGAAGCTGAAAATTTTATTTGGGCTGTGGCAATTATTTGTACCACACCTACTGAATAGGCTGAATCAGATATTATATTTATGTCTCCTGGGTAATAAGTAAGAGCTAGCATGATTGCATATAATTCGTTCTGCTGAGTGGACTGAAAAGGAGTTCTGACTACTCTTTTTATGGTTAAATCAGCGCAAATATTATGTTTGGATGCATCTGTAAAGATAGTTGGTCCTTTAAGAGGAACTTTAGAAACTTTTTCTTCAAGAATCCAATTACTATTTAGCCTCATGTGCTTGGGACCTCAGTGCAAACTCAAGCCTCAGGCCATTACAATCTCCCATTGAGTTTTGGGATCAAAATCATACCTTATACTTTTTTTCAAACTGTAGACTAGGCCTGAGAGTTACAGGCAGTTTTCAGGCAAGGAACTCTATCCATGTTAATGAAAATCTTCCTTTTTAATCTGGTCAAATGGGTCACTGCTACATCTTCCCCTTTTCCTAAAATTTACTAATTCTTGTAGAAGCTGAATAGGAAAGGTATACATCTTTGTCTCTAAATCTAGAGTGCTAGAAGATAAGGATATATCTATCTACAATTACTTATTATCACAATTGCTAAGTAGACAGTCTATTGTATCTATTTCCCTGGAGACTGACTGATCTGATTCAGAGGACTTCAAAATAAAAATGGAAGAGGAGGCCAAAATGTAGCCACTAAATAATATTGTAAAGAGCAGAATATATGATGAAATCAGAAAAATTAAAGCAAAAATCATGGGAAAACTAATTTAGAGCTGAAAGGGACTTCGCGAGATAACCCATTTATTTTTACAGATGAATAAAATGAGATCCAGGGTGAGTAAATGACTTGTCTAAATTCTTTAATACACAAGAGACAGTGAAGAGAAAGAAATGAGTTTAATTCTCATGGATCCAGATATCTCTGAATGGATTAGAGTAAGCAAATTGAATTGGATGGTTTAATATGGGGAGATAAATATAACCTATGTATTTTTTAGGTCCTTGATGAAAGCAGAGCACCTAATAAGATGATGGGATATTAATCAGTAACTTGAATTTCAGTTTGACATATAAGAAGGAACTGATAAGTGAAATTCACAGATCCATAATGGAAAAGTCTTTACAGGAAACTCTCCTCATTTTATAATTCAGGAAATTTGAGACCAGAGAATTTAACTGATTTTTCCAAAGTTATTGTAGGTACTAAGCGTCAGAGGAAGGATTTGAACTCAGGTCCTCAGACTCCAAAGTCAAAGGTTATTCTACTTTGCTATACTTTTTCATATGTTGAGAAACTTGAGAGGCAATGTCAATGTCATCTTATAATTTATGATAAATAAGAGATGGATTATAGGTATAATATGACATGTGTCTCACACATTAGAAAAGATTGAAAAAAAATCACAAAAACTGGATTATGTGACCTGAGACTCTAAAAGAGTTCATTAGAGGGTGCATTTCACTAAAGAAGTATTTTACATGGGGAATGCTTAAAGTGCCACTATTTATTAATGGGAAATTATAATGAACTCAAAGAATCATTACAAGAAACTGGGGAAAGGAAAATATCTGAGGATGATGGAATGGATTACACTATGAAGAGCAGTGTAATTAGGAAAGTGAATCTCAGGTTGAACTGAGATTTGCAATAAAATAGATTTAAAAAATTGTTCTGTTTTTTTTTTTAAGCAAAATCCTACTCCAATGTATCAATCTGGTGGAGGTGACTCTGGATTCTCAAAACTTAGATCAGACCTGTGAAAATTCTCATAAGAATCGGAAAGGCTTTGAAAATGATCTTGGTAACAAACTATCTGTTTTTTGAGAACTAGCCTAAGAATGGTAAAGCTCAGCCAAAGTAACCCACAAAACAATCAAAAATCAAAATGGCACTCAGTTCTGTGTGACTTCTTTTCATTTCCTCCATTATAGTCAGTATTGCAGAAAAGGGATAAAAGTGTTAAGAAGCACAGTCTTTATCATCATCTAATGACCAACAAATCTACATTCCATTAGACCAACTGAAGTGTGTTAACCTTAACATTCTCACTGTAAACAAAACCAGAAGATAGAAGGAAACTGGAGGTAAATGGAAAGATGACTTACAATTTACTCTTAGAAAAAAAAAAGCTTAAAATAAATAGCAACAATAAATATCATTTCATGGGACAGTTGGTTGTCTTGTAGGGCTTATGATAAGCATCTGTGAAAAGATTATCATAAAAATAATTCTGTTTATTCATTAGCATCTATTTCAAAGAATAAAGATATATTTTCAGGTTTTTTTTTTTAGTATGGTGCCCAGCATACAGTAAATGATTAATAGATGCTTTTTTGACAGATGGCTATAGATAAATTTAATAAAGAATTTGAAAATTCCTCAAATTAAATTGTAATATTATTTGATACCTGGTGACTTCACTGAAAAGATAGAAAAATGTGAGAACAACAAAAATACATTGTAAAATGTAGAGCAGGAGAAAGGTATAGAGAAGTCAAAAAATTTTCCTCAATTAAAAAAAAAACTAGAGGTTATTCAGCATGTTGACAAATAATGTCATAAAAATAAAATTGATTTTATTTTAACAATGAATAAATGACATATTTGACATGGGAGTCATTCCTCAGTAAGCTGTCTGTGTTGTAAAAATCTGTTTTCTTAGTGTTAGTTATTGTTGCTCCACTACCTTTTTGGAATAAAGTTAAAAATTGATGAAGGATTAGAAATATTAGAATGAAAATTAGAAAGGAAGATATCTGCAATTAAAATGGTTCCACCTTGTCCTATATTATAAGTTATTAAATAAAGAGAACATGGGTTTATATCAGTGACAATAATTGTATGCTCAAATTTAATGAATCATGATAAAAAGAATACTAAGAAAGACTAAAAACCACTATAATGAACAAATTCTTGAATTACTTGCCAAGAGGAAAGATAAAACAGCTGAGAACAACACAAGTTAACTCGTTTATTAAACTTTGTTAATGAAACTCCATAAAATTTCATGGAGAGGATCATAGAAAATTATGAGAATAATCCCCACACTAAACAGAGACAATTAATAGCAAGGAAACAACATTAAAGAAGGCTTTGCAAGAGTCCCAACTAAACCAAATTTTCTTGGGGACATTTAAGTAAGAATCTCAGACAATGGATAAAAGAGAAAAAGACATGCAGAGATATTTGTGACCCATTATTTTTAATCATAAAAGAAAGTGAAGCTATCATATCTGGATCACAGCTCCACAACTTAAGGTATTTGTAGTGTGGAAATAGAAATTTCCTGAGAGAGGACAAAAAGGTGGAAAATACAGGTGGAGTAGAAGAAGTGTATACAGAAAAGACTCATGCTGGAAGCAATAAAATCTTGAGTATTGAAGAGTTGACTTTTCATTTATCCAAAGATCACAAAATTATCATAGGAATAGAAAAATTAAGAGCTTATCCATAATTATCCAAACATGTATATAATTTATCTTTATAATATTTTATGGAAATAATCTATACGAATAGGAAATGTATTCTTTGTGGTCTACTGGAAAGAAACAGATGGGCTTTCTCAAGTGATAGTCTACAGTTGATCACATCTTTAAGAATTCTAAAGTGTTACCTGGAAAAAGGAAAGAAAAGAGAGGAAGAGATTATAGGTATAGAAAATTAGAAGATTATTGCAATGATCCAGGTGAGAGGTGATGATGGTGTTAGGATCGTTGATGAACTGGAATGATGGTTGTGTGAGTGAAGAGAAAAGAACAGATGTAAGTAATATTCTAGGGATAGAATTAAAAGGAATTTCCAGCTGATTGGATATTCAGGTTAAAGATAAGGGGAAAGTTGACTATGACTTCTAGATAGTGCAGCGGAGTGACTGGAAAATAGCAGCATCCTTAAAATAAACCAGGAATTTAGGAAAAAGAGTAGATCAGGGGTTAAAGGGCATGGGGTTGGGAGGAAATAAGTTATGTTTAACTGTGTTTAGTTAGAGTCATCTACAGTATTTCTGGATATAGACATCCAATAAGCACTTGGTAATATAGGACTGGAATGGAGGAAGGAGATAAAGGATGAGTATGTAGATTTTGGAATCACCTCATGGGAACAACAATTAAATGCCTGTGGACAAATTAGATAATATATAGAGGAAATAGAAGGAGGTATACAATAAAATGTATGGGTATACCCACACATGTACAGAGAGTAGTAATTATGATGCAGTAAAGAAGATTGAAAATGAATGTATATTCAGGGTGTTGAAGTGTCTCAGAAACCAAAAGGAATGAAGAACAAACAGAAAGAGGGGATGGTTAATTATTTTGAATGCTTCAACAAGGTGTATGAAATATGAATGTTGTAAGCTTTATAAAGATCAAAAATAGGGAGATACTAAAGATAAAAACTACACACAATAAAAGATAAAAGAAATATAAACACATACAATATATAGTGTGTATATATGCATATATATTTAAAAGCATATATGTGTATACACATATGTTGTGTACAAAGCAAAAGAATGAGAAAAAGAGTCAAATATACTCAGAATACATAAAGTAGTGAGATTTAAGGCCACATCAGATACTTAAGCAAAGGAGCAAGACATTGGTTGATGATGTAGAGTACTTAGGGAAAACAAGAGAGCACACGAAAGGTAGCCACAATGTTCTTGGGAAAGCAGGATGTGAATCAATCTGTTGAGAAAAAGGAGAGAGGGTGATGTAGGGAATTTGAGGAAAGGTTTGGAATAGTCACTATTGGAATCATGATGGGGAATATATCATGGGATAATTTTGATGAAGGACAATTGGGATTAGATAAGTTGAATTAGTCATGGAACTACTTGACATGATTTTTTATTCATATGAGAGTAGAAATAGAGAAGGCAAGTTGGGGGGCAGTTATCTAAGATTGAGGACTAACAGTAACATAAAAGAGAAAGAGCACGTGCTCATCTATATTATTCAGCCTGCCAATAAACATTTATTAAGTGCTTACTTTGTGCTAGGTATTATATTAATCTCTGGGCATATAGAGAAAGGCAAATTATTTTTCTCTACTTTCAAGAAATTCATAATCTAAGAGGTGATATACTGAAAATGAGCTTTCCCAGCAGCCAGTGCAGTGGTAAAATAGTATCAAGAGCTATTTCAGAATCAGACAACACTATGTCAAAGTAGGGGATGAGAAGGAAATCCTTGTATTGAAAGAGATGGTCACACGTGGTGTTACTCAGAGTGTTGAGAATATAACTTGTATGTGATGTCTGGTAAACTATGAAGCGCTACTTAAGTGCTAGAAACCATTTTTGTATAAATGAATGAAAAATATTTATTATATGGCAGGTACCGTTCTTTGTGCCCTGGATATAAATACTAAAAAGTAAGATGTAGAGGGCCGGAGGTATTACACAAGCACATAGTAATATAACACAGGCTAGTAGTGATGTAACAAATAACATGAATCAACATAGTGATATAACAGTAAGATAATTCTTTATCTCAAGTAACTTACATTCAAATAAAGGAAGATAGCATATATAGAGAAATTATGAGTAGAGAGGGGTATTTTGTCTGGGAACTCATAGTGGTTGTTACTGTATATTTGATAACTTTCCCAAAAGTAGAGATAAAAGTGGAGATAGGGTTGGGGTGGTAGGAAGAGATGGAAAGATTCATGCAGTAGTAGAATGACGTGAAAACGGTCAGAGAGCATCATGGAAACTCTGGGTTGGGATAAATATGGAGAACTCTCACCAGCCAGAAGACCAGGGATGTTATTGCTATTGCTTCTTCTTCTTCTTCACCTCTTCTCCATATCCTACCAGATAGAATCCTCCCAGTAGTCAAATAGCCAATTCTTGGTTCTTTCATGGACTCTGCCATGGGTCTGCAGTAAAGCTGTAGGGCACGAAGTCTCAAGGATCATACTCCTCTGCTATAGCAAGTCAGCCCTCAGCATAGTTGAAAATTATTCTGCTCTAGGATTGTCCCTGGAGACTTTTCAGTCTTCATGTTCTTAAAGAGTCTTTTGGGAAGACATTATATTTGGATGTTATCTATCACTTCTCATTGTGCCAAAAATATTCATAGATATCAAAGGGGATATGAGTCCTCAGTCTTCAAAGATAATTCTCCTTTTAGGACACAGTGTATATTTTATTATTTAGGGTGACCAAATGGTAGATTTCCATAAAATTTAATCACATAAGACATGTTTTAGGCATTTTTCTTTAATGTAGGAAGAGTTTGAAAGTCAATAGTTCATGTTTGTAGGAGATTAAGAACTGGATATGACCTTAAAGGTCATTGAGTCTAATTTTTCTTCATTTTTTATGAACTAAGAAACTGAAGCTCACAGAAGTGACATGATTTGCCCAAAGTCACTTACCTCTACCTTATAATAAATAGAAGAGCCAGGTTTAGAGTTCAAATCTTCTCACTTCAAATTCATTGTTTTTCTCCACCATATTACATCTGGTCACAACACTGGATGCATTCAAATAGTTTTCTGCATTCTTCAAAAATGGTCTTTATTGCTGAAATCTCCTAGATACTTATATACCAAATAGTCAGTTGATGACAATATAAAGGGCTTCTGAGGATCTCTGTTGCTGTAACAGTGTAGCTATGATGACTTAGTTGTAATTATTAAACTTTATTACCAATGAGTGTGAAAGGTCAAATTGAACCAAAATGGCCTGGGATAAAGAAGACCTTCAACTGAGTGGAGTCTTCTTAGATGTCTAGAATAAAAACTTCTTTTTTATTTTCAAAATATAAATTCATTCATTCATCTATTCATCTATTTATGGTTCATTGACTAATTTGTTCATGTATATTTGTGCATACATATACATAAAAGGATAAGTATAGATGACCCAATATAAACATATACTTATATATACATATATGTGTCTCTATATATTTAACATCCTTAAAAAAGAGTTATTTCAGATGCTACAGTTCTGAGACAAATTATTAGCAAAAATGCTAGTCGAATAATGACAATGTTTGACAATTTTAGAGTATTTTATATTGTTCAAAGTGCTTCCACAAATGTTACCTCATTCAAGCATTAGAACAACCTTGAGAAATAGAGAAGCCAAAGATTACTAGAAAAAGAAATTCATGAGTTTGACAAAAATTACAAGATTTTGGTGACTACACTATAGGTTTATCAATATTCTGAGATATTCCCATATCATCAATTTAGAAGGCTTTGGAAGAATGGTGAGTTCAGAAGGGAAACTGAACTGAAGGGAAACTGAATGCTTGATTAATACTGCTTTTTATTCTAGAGAAGTTGAAATCAATTTATGATATTCCCTTGCATTTAATATACATCTGGCTAAATTCCTGCTTTGTCCTAGGGTTTGGTTATTATCTACAAAGGTAATGATGTTTTTCTTGGTGATTTGAGACTTACTACCATTATGAACACAAGAATTTGCTACCTCTGACATAGGAAACAATAAATATAGACAACAAAATAATTGGGAAAGACCTAAGGGCTTGAAATCTGAACCTTTTAATAGTAATGGGAATGAAACATAGCTGTGGTTGATATTAAACATTAGAGATGAATTCTGGACATTCCTACTTGGTTAACAAAGAAATAATTTAAACGGGCTTAGTACTGCTAACAGTGCTAGCATACATACATCAAACCAACTGGTTTCTGGTGCTATTATATATTAGAGAGCATGAGTGAAGATTCAGGTGAGTCTCTGGGGATCTATCAAGGACTTATTTTCAGGGTCTGATGCTCCTTCATTTTTGTCTTATGTACCCCTAATTGTCTCTCTAGCAGAGGGTGCTAGGAGTTCATGTAGCACAAGTTGTCAGCTTGTAGACTTTTTTGTTGGGTCCTGTGCTACTCTTAGAATAGGACATGAATATATCAAAAAGAGATAATGATATGTGTAAAATTTAGCATAAAAACACATATGAACCTTAATTACTGAGTTTAATATGATATTTTTGAAGGGAAAGCTTAATACATTATCTTTGTGGATGGTTTTGAGGATGCGACCCGTTTTGTAAGTATTTTTAGCTTCATATACATGCCATATGAGCTAAGTGCCTCTTCCAGGGGAAGATCATATTCAGAGCTACATAATCTAAAAACAAAGAGGAGTACAAGGAGTACACAGTGAACAATTACAAGTTCCCAGAAATTTATCTCATTGTTTATTCTCACACTTCTTTCTAAACTTGAGAGGTTATTTGCCCAAAATCACACTTCTTACTTGTAGTGAAGTTGGGACAGGAATTCAGCTGTCCTGACTCTATTCAGCTGTTCTTAAATTATTTGGACTTCTTCACATTCTTAAAAAATTATTGAGGAAAGCAAATTATAGACTTTTGGGACAGGATAAAGAGAGAAAGAATGACATAGATACACAGATAGAGAAATAAAGAGAAGAAAATGGAATGGATGGAAATTCAAAGTTAGGAATCATAACTGTGAACATGAAACAGAACTGGATTGCAGAAAGGATTAAAAACTAGGATCCAACAAATGTGGCTTACAAGAAACACATTCAAAACAGAAAGACACATACAAAATTAAAATAAAGGTTAGAGAAGAATTTATTATATTTCAGCTGAAGCAAAAAATAAAGCAAAGGTAGCAATGCAAAAGCATTAAAAAGTTAATTAATCAAAACATGATTAGGGAAAGTATATTTTTAAAAAAATGTACCATAGACAATGAAATAATATAAAACATTTTAACAACAAGTTTCTCTGAAAAGACCTCATTTTCCAAATATATACTGAGATTGCAATTGATTCAAATTTATGAAAATAAGAGTCATTCCCCAATTGATAAGTGGTCAAAGCATTTAAACAAGCAAGTGTCAGAAAAATAAATCAAAGTAATTATAGTCATATAAAAATGTTCTAACAATATTGATTAGAGAAATGCAACTTAAGACAACTCTGATATACTATCTGAGGTACTAAAGGTTGGAGGAGATGAAGGCAAATATGTATACTAATGAACTACTGGTGGAGCAGGCCAACTGATCCAACCATTCTGGAAAACAATTTGGAACTATGTCCAAAAGTGTATAAAACTGTGCATACCCTTTGACCCAGCAGTACCACTACTAAGTCTGTATGCCAAGAGATCAAAGGAAAAGGAAGAGGATCTATACACACAAAAATATTTATAACAATTCTTTTTGTTGTGGCAAAGAATTGGAAATGGAGAGGTTGTTCATCAGTTGGGAGATAACTGATTAAGTTGTGGCATATGATCATGATGGAGTACTGTTGTGCTATAGGACATGACACAGAAAAAATAGTACATCAGTATAACAAGAAGTATGGAAAATGGGGATGGTTTCAGAAAAAAAAGCATGGCAAAGACCTATCTCTGTAAACTGATGCAAAGTGAAGTGAGAGGAAGCAGGGGTTGTCATATATAGTAAACCACAACAGACAAAGATTTGATTACTCCGATCAACAAAATGATCCAATACAATTTGAAGGGGCCTGATAATAAAATTATCTACCTTCAAAGTGATTGATGAATTCTGAGTGCAAAGTGAAGTATAATTTTCTTACTTTATTTTTCTTGCTTTTTTGAATTATGGCTAACATAAAAGCATGTTTTGCATGAATTTGTATGAATAATTGATATATTGCTTATCTTCTCAATGAGTTTGGGAAGGGTTGGAGGAAGGGAGAAAATTTGGAACTTAAAATTTAAAAAGAATATTAAAAATAAAAAATAACATTAAAATATTTTAAAAAGTAGAAATGAGATATTGAGGCATTCACTTTTCAAAATAATTATTGAAGAATCCAAAGAGCTTTTGATATATTACCAAATTAAAATTAAAATAAAAGTATTATTATGAAAACAATTTTGACATTATGGATTTCCTGAAAGTGTGTCAGGGACTCCTAGCGGTTGTTGGCCCATCCTTTCAGAACTCTTCAGAACTGCTGTGTTATGGAGTTGAATATGATACAAAGGAGCTATATAAAAGCAAAAAAAGTCAACAAAAAGAATCCAAAATTGTAGTTTGGCTTAAAAAAGAGAATTTGCATGATATCATAATAGTTGGCAATCTTAAAGTTCATGGAAATAAGAAATACTGATATAGGGAAGAATATCTTCTACCTTCAACTGCAGAATTGCTTAAAGGTTTTCAAGGCAGTTTCTTTTGCAGTCAATTGTATTTGAATCTGGAATCTTGCTATTCCTTACTCTCTCAGTCTCTTTACAAAAGCTGTCCCCTTATACCAAGAATGCTTTCCTTCCCTCACCTCTGCCTCTTAGAACTTTTGGTTTTCTTTAGAGTTTAAATGAATAAAACTACTTACATGAAATACTCCCTGATTCTCTATCTCCTAGTGCTCTCATCCCAATTACTTTGGATTTATATGGTATGTACTTTTGTATAAACTTAAGTGTGTCATGTTTTTGTCCTTGATTGAATGTGAGACCCTAGTTAAGTCACTTAACATAGCTTCAGTTTCCTCATCTGTTAAATGAGCTGAAAAAGGAAATGACAAACATCCCAGTATCTCTGCCAAGAAATCCCCAAATGGGATCACAAAGGGTCAAACATGACTGAAACCACTGAACAACAGTAGACTTTTTGAGAGCAATCTCATTTTTATTTTTGCAGCTCTACCACCCAAATGAATGCTTGACATAATGCTAAATAAATTCATGCTGATACATTAACAGATATTCTTTGCCAAATGACTCATATAAAAGCAGCTGTTTCTGAACTTTTAAGTGTAACTTTTATGAGTCCAAGAGAAAAATAAAGTGAAAACTATTACTAAGAAATAGAAAGAACTTTGTTTTCATTTAATGTCTAGTTTGGGGTTCGTATTCTAAAAGCTGGCATTGATGTGGCACTTCAAAGATAGCAAAACAATGTGCATGTATTATTGTAGTGAGCTTTCTAGAGCCCCCACGCTGGGGTACCAAAAATATACAGTTATGGACTAGCTCTCTAGAGAATCTCGGGACCAGCCCAAGTCCTTGGTCTTAGTGGAGGAGTGAAGAAAGCAAGAGGACCAAAGGATGGTCAAAGATGGAGTCCTTTATTTCAAGCCCTCTCAGCTCTTAAATACCTTAGTATGATTACATCTTTACAGCACACTGAGCATGTGTCAACTAGAGAACCATTACATCATCACATCACACTGAGCAAGTGCTAACTATAAGCACTCTGCTATTGATATGTAAATGACTCTTTACTGTAAGTATCCCTTGCTTCAAGTAGAGCACAGGTTGTCACGACCCCCTGACTTCTCAGGAAGGATGAGAGCCCTTAGGGGAGACGAGAAGCCAAACCAGACATTGTTAGCAAGTTCCCTCTGGGCTGAAGGACCTTATACCTCACCCAGAGTTACCCCACTATCTGTGGCCCTCTACATGTTATCTCATTTATCCTCACAAATATAGATATTTTTATTTCTTCCATTTTGCAGTTGAGGAAGCAGTGAATCAGAGAGATTAAGTGAATTGTTCATAGCCTCAGAAGCAGTAAGTGTTAGAGGTGGCATTCAAATCATATCTTTCTTATTCCAATTTAAAAGGCATTGTTAGAACTTAAGAGTAAACTCCATTAATTAGTGTTTCTAACACACATACTCTCTCTTTCTCTTTTTCTCTCTCTCTCTCTCTCTCAGATCTCTCTTTAATTTTCTCATTATCTCTCTCTCTTTCTTTCTTTTCTCTCTCTCTTTGTTTCTGTCTCGTTTTCTCTGTTTCTGTTCCTCTGTCTCTCCTCCTCTCATCTCTTCTCCCTTTCTTTCTGCCCCTTACCCTTGTTTTTTATGTTAAATACGTGCAATTCTTTAATCCATATTTCCACAAATATCATGTTGCACAAGAAAAATCAGATCAAAAAGGAAAAAAAAAGAGAAAGAAAACAAAATGCAAGCAACAACAACAAAAAGAGTGAAAATACTGTGTTGTGATCCACACTCAGTCCCCACAGTCCTCTGTCTTGGAGCAGATGGCTCTCTCTATCACAGAACCATTGGAACTGGCATGAACCATCTCATTGTTGAAGAGATTCACATCCATCAGAATTGATCATCTCATAATCTTGTTGTTGCAGTGTACAATGATCTCCTGGTTCTGCTCATCTCATTCAGCATTAGTTCCTATAACTCTCTCTAGGCTTCTCTGGAATCATTCTGCTGATTGTTTCTTATAGAACAATAATACTCCATAACATTCATATACCATAACCATAACATTCATATACCAGCCATTCTCACTGATGGACATCCACTTAGTTTCCAGTTTCTTGTTACTCTAAAAAGGGCTGCCACGACATTTTTGTATATGTGAGTCCCTTCTCCTTTATGATCTCTTTGAGATATAAGCCCCATGGAAAAACTCCTGGATCAAAGTTTGATAGCTTTTTTTTTTTTAAACAAAAGATATTTCAGCTTTACTTTCAATAATCAATAAAATAAGAGGTCTCACATACAGTTGTATCAGTTGTTTTTACATTTACATAAGGTTTTTAAAGCACATTATTTCACACAGACACATACATCTAGTAACAGATGACCAGGCCAAATACTCATTTACTTAATTATAAGATATAATTATTACATATTTTCAGACTGAAAACAGCAAAATATTTCATACTTGTTCTATGCTTATGGATTCTATTGATCACTTACTTTGATTATAGAAATTTGCTATGAGAGGAAAAAGCAGGGGCCTGATTATAATACTATCAAAACTGATTTTCAGGACCTCAATCTGAGGGCACAGTTTGACAACCAATCATGTAGTAACAATCCCACATTAGCCAATTAAGCTCTCAAATAGTGGTTTACTAATTTAATAATTTATCAGATAATCATTTCCAAATTCAAAACTTAAAACAAAAAGTTATAATCCCAAGAGATTTCATCTCAATTGCAAGTTTCACCAATCAGATTTAAAATCCTAAATTATCTATACCACGTGACTGAAGAATAAAAAATCTATAGATCATATTTATTAAACAATGAGACCATGATGCGCTAAATAAGTATTAGATGATTTGCTGAATGGGTTTTGAAATAACCACTTTCAGAGAATTTGCAGTTAATCAGAAATCTAACAAGCTTCTATTGGAAGTTCCTTGCATTACATGTTTAACATGTATTGGATCACTTGCCCACTTCAAGGGGGAAGGGAGGGAAAAATTAGAATACAGGATTTTATACGGAAATACATATATATATAGATATAGATATACATATAGGGATATACATATATCCATGTATATATTTTGAAAATAAAAAGCTATAATTTAAAAAAGAAGTTCCTTGCCTTGTTAAGCAGTTGAACCTTTGACATAACATTATAAATGATTTTGCCTTAAAATATCCATAGACTTAAAAAAATAAAAAAATTCAATTATTAACACTATGCAAATGTAAGCTATTCCTTTAAACAATAAAATCAATTAATGTTAAAGTAATTTAATTTGACTAGCAAGAGGGTGGCAGAAGTGAGTGCGCTTTTTCTTTCACTTCTAAGAAGTGAC
Source organism: Antechinus flavipes (assembly GCF_016432865.1). Lineage (NCBI taxonomy): Eukaryota > Metazoa > Chordata > Mammalia > Dasyuromorphia > Dasyuridae > Antechinus > Antechinus flavipes. The sequence continues at coordinate 647,020,195 of NC_067399.1, read as the reverse complement.
TACACTCAGTGAGGCAGGAGTGGGCTAAACCTTCACCTTTCCAAGAAAACAGATCTTTTCCTTTCTCCTTCCCCTTCCCCCAAGCCATATGGTGTCTCTCCTAACTCCACTATGCTTTCTAACCCTACTTCTTATAGCTAACTCTTTTAGGGTGCTAAGTTTCTTTCAGGATTTAGCCTGCCCCGGGCATGTACCAGCTTCACGGGATGTTTCCTTTCTAGACAAATGACAAGTTCCATTAAGGAATTCACCCTTTCCATTTTTAATTATTAAAACTCCTTTCTATGCTTCCTAGTCTATTTCATATTTGCCATTCCTGGTGTTTATTCTATCCCTATAATTTTTGGGTCCTAGAACTACATCTTTTGGTGCTAGCCAAAATACCCTACTCCTCTCTGCAACAACCTATCACATTAATAATCCCTAGCAATTTTAGGTTTCAATATTTTGATAGTAATCCCAAATAACCTTAATTAGTGATATTTTACAATTTTCATAAGTGATAGCCAAATAGACATAATATAGTTTATCACAAAAATGGGTAGCAATCTCATGTAATTTAGAGTCAAATTTCCAATTCTAACATACACACCAATTGAAAAAATTGTTTAAAAAATCAATACTTTAGCTTGTGACATTCTAAATGGGTGTTCTATTAAAACTATAAATTGTTTTTCCAAATTATTCTTTCTTGTCTCTTGTTGAGGGGAAAGAAGAGTTTTCTTCCAAAATGTAACCTGACTTGTGTGTTTAAATTTTTTTGTTTTGTTTGTTTTTCTATTTTTATTGATGTCTTTAGATTTTCTTTCTTTTCTTTTTTTTAATTAAAGCTTTTTATTTACAAAACATATGCACAGATAATTTTTCAACACTGACCCTTGCAAAGCCTTCTGTTCCAAACTATCCTCTCCTTCCTCTACCTCCTTCCCTAGATGGCAGGTAGTCCAATTCATGTTAAATATGTTAAAATATATATTGAATCCAACAGATGTATACATATTTATACAGTCATCTTGCTGCACAAGAAAAATCAGATCAAGAAGGAAAAAATAAAGAAAGAAAACAAAATGCAAGCAAACAATAACAGAAAGAGTGAGAATGCTATGTTGTGGTCTACACTCTGTTCCCATGGTTCTCTCTCTGGTTGTAGATGGGCTTTCTTTATCACTGAACAATTAGAACTGGTTTGAATCCTCTCATTGCTGAAGAGAGCCATGTCCATCAGAACTGATAGTCATATAGTCTTCTTGTTGCTATGTATAATGATCTCCTGGTTCTGCTCATTTCACTCAGCTTCAGTTCATGTAAATCTCTCCAGGCCTCTCTGAAATCTTCCTGCTAGTCTTTTCTTCCAAAACAATAATATTCCATAACATTCATATACTATAATTTATTCATCCATTCTCCAATTGATGCATTCAGTTTCCAGTTTCTTGCCACTACCAGAAAGGGCTGCCACAAACATTTTTGCACATGTGGGTCCCTTTTCCTTCTTTAAGATTTCTTGGGATATCAGCGCAGTAGAAACACTGCTGGATCAAAGGATATGCGTGGTTTGATAACTTTTTGAGCATAGTTCCAAATCACTCTCTAGAATGGTTGGATCAGTTAACAACTCCACCAACAATATATCAATGTCCCAGTTTTCCCACATACCCTCCAACATCATCATTATATTTTCCTGTCATCTTAGCCAATCTGAGAAATGTGTAGTCGTATCTCAGAGTTGCCTTAATTTGTATTTCTCTAATCAACAGTGATTTTGAGGGGCAGCTAAGTGGTTCAGTGGATATAGCACTAGCCCTTATGTCAACAGGACCTCAGTTCAAATCTGGTCTCAGACAATTAACACTTCTTGGCTGTGTGATCTGGGCAAGTCATTTAACCCTACTTGCCTCAGCAAAAAAACAAACAAACAACACAGTGATTTTGAGCATCTTTTCATATGACTAGAAATGGTTTTAATTTCATCATCTGAAAATTATCTGTTTGTATGCTTTGAATATGCTTTGAACATTTATCATTTGGAGAATGGCTTGAATTCTTATAAATTTGAATCAGTTCTCTCTATATTTTAGAAATGTGACCCTTATCAGAATTCTTAAATTAAAAAAAAATTCCTAATTTATTGCTTCCCTTGTAATTTTGTTTGAATTAGTTTTGTCTATACAAAAAACTTTTTAAGTTAATGTAATTAAAATTATCCATTTTGTATTCAATAATGTATTCTTTGTCCACAAATTCCTTCCTTCTCCATAGATCTGAGAGGTAAACTATCTTTTGTTCTTCTAATTTGCTTATAATATCACTCTTTATGTCTAAACCATGAACTCATTTCGACCTTATCTAGGTATATTGTGTTAGGTGTAGGTCAATGTCTAATTTCTGCCATACTAATTTCCAATTTTCCTAGAAGTTTTTGTCAAATAGTTAGACTCTTGTATTTCTGTATCTATTTTCCTGTCTCTCCTCTTTCACACCTCACAATGATTCTCCCTATCTTACTTAGGCTGGATGTTCAGTTGCTCATCTCCACTGCTGCTCATCACAGAAGCTTGACTTTGTTTCTGCCTTGGTATAGGCCATTTAATTCTTCCTTAAGCAGCCTGGTGGATGTGGTCCCCAGGAGCTCACTGTATTGGTACTAGACTTAGTGTGAATTCAATATCAAATTTAGTTCTATTTTAGTTCAGAACTCCCTCACACAAATAATCCATCAGCTTTAGTCTCCCATAACAGTATGGATTACAGATATGAATTATTAAACTTAGATCACACAATTAATTAAAATATGACACACAATCCTTTTGTGAACAAAGTTATTTGTATTGCATTTTTATTTCCTTAAAGTGACAAAGTTATTTTAGATATGTAAAGAATGCTTTAAAATATACATTTTGTATATTTCTATATTTTTCCCTCAAAGATTCTGCAAAAAATACATTTCTGGAAAATTTATATTTTCATATAAAATATATAAAAAGATTGATCAGAAGAGTCTCTGATAAAATTTTCTTGGAAACTCCATCTGTCCTCCATAACAATAAAATGAATCCCCATTCCTCCCCAACCCCCTTTTAAGAAATTCATATTTACATAACTTACTTGTTGTCAGGAACTTTTGGAAGTGGAACATGACCAAATCTGAAAGGTTTTTTTGGAAGAGCATTTAGCATTTAGAAGGAGTCCTTCACTTATGGATGAGGGTAAAGTCCCTCATCCAGGTGAAGTATATTATTCCAAACTCTCACAGGGATTTCTAAGCAAAGCCTGGATGGAAAGGCTTGGAATACAACTATCAGGTCAGGGCTCTTTCCATTTAATCACCTGAGAGGGAGTGCATTGAAGGGGAAAGAATGCTGGACATGGCACCCCAGGACCTGAATTTGAAATTTGGTTTTGCTGCTGTACTATCTGTGTGACTCTGGGTAAATTATAGCCTGTCTGGGCTGGTTATCTCAGCTATAAAATAAAAGAATGGCATTAGATCTGTGAGGTTATCAAGCATTCTAGTAGCCCATTTAACAAGGGTAGTGTAGGACAAGAGGGCTTGGAGATTATTTCTGAAGATTGACACTGCTGCACGGGTACATAGCCAAGGAATGGACACAGTACCAATGGGGGACAAGATAGGGACACCCTCTCACTGCTCTTATCTCCATGGACAAGTTGTCCATTACCTGTACCCCAAGCTATTCAGAGCGCAAACTTACATAGAATTTTAGGCAAAGATGGCACTAACAAGAGGCTAGCCCATCACTCCTGGGGCAAGTGGGTAGAATGAACTACTAACATCAGAGTATTTTCTGAATTGCCTCATAAGGAATGAGGAATAAGGGACAGAAGCCCAGGAAAATTTACTGACTATTGCACAGCAAGCAAATGGCTGAAAACAGGGACAGTAGTACCCAATCTCTGGGGATACTACTTAGCACACATGCTCCTGGAGGCTAAGACCATGTCAACCAAACCAGTCATCACTATTTTACAAATAGTCTTGGCCTTCATTATTATTATTATTATCTGAAAAACTGTCTTCAAAGAGCTGATGGACTTGTCCTCAAAGAACACGAATAAAAGTTAGAATGTGATAAGTCTATAGAAGGTGTATAGGAGAAGTCAAATAGAAATAAACTAGGGGAATCTAGAAGGGAGAGATCATTTCGAGAGAGGAGGTTAAAGAAACTTTAGGAGGAGCCCTGGATGCAAGGATTTCAAGAAGTAGAGCAGGGGGATTGTGTCTGAGCCAAGGGTAGAAATGGGCATATTCAAATGCATGGAGACTTGAGAGGAGCGGGGGAAGGGAAATGAGCAAATATTTATTAAGTGCCTAATATGTGCCAAGCACAGTGTTAAGCACTTTTAAATTATTGTTTTATTTGATTGATATTACAATTTCTATTTTATAATTGGGGAAACTGAGGCAGACAGAGATTAAGATTAAGACACAGGGTCATACAACTATAATAATGAGATTAGATCTGGACTCTGGTCTTTTTGATTCATATCCAGCACAGTATGCACTGTGTAATTTGGATGAAAATAATATAATGTGGTTGCACTATGGAATGCATGAAAGAGAAGTAAGCAGGTCTGAAAAGTTAGTTAGGACCCCAAATGCAGAGGGCTTGAATAAAAAAGTGATATTTTATTTTGAGGTACTGGGAAGTCATTGGATATTTTTAACAGTGGAATGGTATGATCAGACCGATGCATTATTAGGACCCATGCATTTTGCTAAATGAAGGGTGATTTTGACAGTGAGCCAATAGAGAAGAAGGAACCATTTTAATAGTCAGACCTACACATGCTCGTAGAAGAAGTGTAAAGGAGAAGATGGGCATAAATCTATTATGAAAAGTGTTAGATAGTTTATTGGATGCAGGCCAGGGCCACTTTTTAATAAACACATCATCTATGCCATTGGTTAAAAAAAGTATTGAACAGCAGAAGCCCAAGGATAGATTCCTGGGATACTGTATTAAAGACTCTCATTGAGAGTGGTATCCATCCTTCCATCCATCCATCTATCATCCATCTATATTTTTCCTCAATTACATATTAAGGCAGTTTTAAAAACATTTTTTAAAGTTTGAATTCCAAATTCCATCTATTTTCCCCTGTTTTTAAAAAGAATTTTTGGTAAGATTTTCTTTAAATGGGTCAACCTAATGTCATCCTTTCAATGGTCTGAAGAATACAAAAGAGGATTTTATTGGTTTTATTTCTTTCCCCATCTAAGAATACTATTTCCTTTCATGATCTGATTCTCTTACTTGACATTACCTCCAAGTTTCCAGCTAAGGAACACATTCAGATTCACTTATTAATACAACACAAGCAACACCAGTTCAAGTGTAAAAGATTTTTTCTCATGAAAGTTCTTACACATCCTGGTAACTTATTAAATACGATATAGCTTATTAAGTCAGGGTAGTGTGATGGACTAAACCTATGACCTTGAGGAAGCTGGTTCAATTCCTCTAAACCTTAGCAATGGGCAGCCAACTAGTAGATAGAATACGAGTACTGGAGTCAGAAAGATCTGAGTTCAAATCTGACTTCAGACACCTAATTGTCATTGACCCTTGGCAAATTATTTAACCCTGTTGGTCTCAGTTTTTTCATCTCTAAAATGAGCTGGAGAAGAAAATGGCAAATCAGTCCAGTATCCTTGCCAAAAGACACCTGAAATGGAGTGATGAAGACTCAGGAGTGAAACAACACTAACAGCAACAACAAAATCTCAGCTCCCAATTCTTGCTTCTCAGTATTGTTGTGGGACTCAAATGAGATAAGGACTGTGAAAGTGTTTTTGAAAAATAAAATTCTTTTCTTTTGCATATAGTGATACAAATAGCATAGTATGGTAATGGGAGAGAACATTGGGGTCATCTAGTACAACTTTTAATTAACAGTTGTGGAAACTGAGACATAGGGAAAAGTGATGTAACTTGCCTTAGGTCACACAAGGAGAAAGCAGAAGAGCTGAGATTTGGATCCAGGTTCTCTAACTCCAAATCCAATCTGCACAAATACATACACACAGTCATGGGCATTAGATTTGGAAATGTATATGTATATAATATGTATGTATATTTATATCATACATTCACACATAAAAAATGTGTGTGTGCACACATATGTGTGTAAAATTTGAGTACTGCTTTTGCATCCTCTTACCATCTGTGTGACCATCAGCAAGTCATTCATTTTTTCTAATCTTAATTCTCTCTTCTGCAAAAAAAAAATAAGAATAACAAAATGTACTTCATTTTATTGTTAGCAAAAATCAAATCATACAGTGTATGTTCTGTAAAGACAGAGATCTTGTCAAATTTATCTTTATTCTGCCTTCAGTGTCTCTCATTGATCCTGGCAATAGGCAAGCTTTAAAAAGGCTTATTCAGTTGGTAAAAAAAAAAAGGAATGAATAGGAAAGATCCTTTGAAAACTGTAAAGCATTTATAAATACCACTAGGACTAGGATCATGTAGCCTGAGAGCTGGAAAGCATTTAAAAGTCCAGCTAGTTCAAATTGCTTATTTTATAGATGAGAAAATTGAGATCCAGAGTGGTTGAGTTGGCCATGCCAAAGCTATAATTTGAACAAAGACCTCCTAATTCCAAATCTAGCATTTTCTCCACAGTACTATCCTTCTCTTCCCCTTTTCCTTTTCCTTCCTCTCCTTTACTTTTTCTTTATCCCTCTCTTCTTCATTTTCTTTTTTCTTTTCCTTTATCACCTCTTCCTCCCTCTATTCCCATTTCACTCTCTCCCTCCCCCTTTTCCCTCTCTTTTCTTTTTACCTATCTTCTTTCCTCTTCTATAAATTGTTCACAAATTTGGGCCCAAATACTTTGAAGAACTTTCTCAGCTGAGGAAAGTAGAATGGGAGAAAGGAGAAACAGACACTTGTTTGAGATTGGATCTAGACAGGCCATCACATGATAGGAATAGGCAAGGTGGAGCAGGAGAGTAAGTAGCTCATTCTAATCATCTGGTAGGTTTTGATTGTAGTTAATTTCTTTCTTTTTTTTTTTCTTTTCAATAAAATTTTATTTTTCCAACTACATGTAAAAATAGTTTGCAACATTCATTTTTGTAAGATTTTGAGCTCCTAATTTTTTCTCCCTTTTTACACCTCTCCCCTCCCTAAGACAAAAAGCAATCTGATATAGATTTATACATGTACAATTACTTTAAACATTTCTGTATTAGTTATCTCATGAAGAAAAAAAATCATAGCAAAAGGGAAAAACCATGGGAAATAAAAAACAAACAAAAAAAGGTTAAAAATGCTTCAATTTTTATTCAGTTCCTGTAATTTCCTCTCTGGATGTGAATGGCATTTTCCATCTCAAGGCTATTGAGATCGTCTTAGATCCAATTGTCTTTGAGAAGAGCTAAGCCTGTTGTAACTGAACATCACATAATCTTACTGTTATTATGTACAATGTATAATGTTTTCCTGGTTCTACTCAGTTCACTCAGCATTAGTTCCTATAAGTCTTTCCAAGAGTTTCTGAAATCATTCTGCCCATCTTTTCTTATAGACAATAGAATTTCACTTCATTCAAATGCCACAGTTTATAACCCAACCATTCCCCAACTTATGGGTACCCACTTAATTTCCAGTTTCTTAATGTCACAAAAGAGCTGCTACAAAAGTTTTTTTATTTGTGCTTTAGACTTTTCCTTCATTGCATCTCTTTGGGATACAGACAGACACTGCTGGATCAAAGGATATGCATAATTTTATAACCCTTTGAACATAGTTCAAATTGATCTCCAGAATCAATAACTAACTAACTTCATAATCAGTAACTATTCATTTTTGTTAATTTTATGCTAAGTTCAGTGCTGTTTAACTGATGGACTCTAAATACCATAACATACCTCTAACTACCATAACATAACAACCTTGTGAGGTAGGACCTACAGATATTATGATCTCCAACTCAGAGATGGGGAAAGGGAGACTGTTAGAAGTTAAAGAGTCATGTGGCTTAGTAGCCTTAATTCCAAAGAATTAATTTGGCCTTAGCAGTCAAAGTGCAAAGAATTGGAAATTGAGGGGATGCCCAACAATTGGAGAATGGAGGAACACATTATGTATATGAATGTTATGTAAAACTCTTGTTCTATAAGAAATGATGAACAAACATTTGAAAATTCCAAAAAGACTTACATGAACTGATGTTGAGTGAGGCAAACGGAAGCACAAGATCATTATTCACAGCAACAGCAGCACTGTGTGACAATCAACTATGATGGCCTGAGCTCTTCTCAACAGTACAATGATCCAAGACAATTCCAAAAGAAGCCCAATGAAAAATGCCATCCATATCCAGAGAAAGAACTATAGAATATGAATGCAGGTCAAAGCATACTCTTTTCACTTTTTTAGTTCTTTGTTTTTTGTTCCTTGTGTTTTTTTCACCTTTTGTCCCGATTTTTCTTTTACAACATTACTAATGTGGGAATGTTTAACATGATTGTACATGTATAAACTATATCAGATTACTTGCTCTGGTGAGGGCAGGAGGAAGGGAGGGGGAAAGAAAAATTTGAAACTCAAAATCTTACAAAAATAAATGTTGAAAGCTATCTTTACATGTAACTGGAAAAATACTATTAATTTCAAAAAATAATAAATCACACTAATAATTAAATTAAATAATTAAAATTAATAGAAAAGTCAGAAGTGGGATTCAAATTCAGGTCATCTAGAAGTGGGATGACAACTCTTGAGCCCTTTTAAATCCTAGGAGACAGCATCCATCTTCTGTGATATCTTCTGTACTGTCTTCTTCAGGGCAACTTTTACCTCTGTGTTCCTCAGGCAGTAGATAATAGGGTTGAGGAGTGGGGTGAGCACAGTATAAACCACTGACACTAACTTATTATAATCAAAAGAGTAGATGGCCCGGGGCCGGGCATAGATGAAGAGTGAAGCTGAGTAGAAGATGATTACTACAGCCAGGTGGGAGGCACAAGTGGAGAAGGCCTTCTGCTGTCCTGAGGTGGAGGGGATCTTCAAGACGGTGGAGATGATGGAGATGTAGGAGAAGATGGTCACTAGGAGGGGAACAATCAGGATGAGCAGGGCCAGGAGAAAGTCAATTAGCTCAGCCATGGACATGTCAGTGCAAGCCAGGTTCAATAATGGGGAGACATCACAGAAAAAATGGTTCATTACATTGGGCCCACAGTAGCCAAGGCGTGAGATGAAAAAGACCTTCCCAAGAGATATGATGAAACCACTGAGCCAGGAGCTGGTAGCCAGCCGGAGACAGAGACCAGGAGCCATTATGACTGGGTAGCGCAGTGGATTGCAGATTGCTACATAGCGGTCATATGCCATGACCCCCAGAAGGGCACACTCAGTGCAGGCCAGGGCTAGAAAGAAATAGAGTTGGGCCATACAGCCCATGAAGGAGATGCGCCCAAATTCAGGCTCCAGGAAGGTAAGCAGCATTTTGGGCACAGTGACAGAGATATACCACATCTCCAGGAAGGACAGGTTACTGAGGAAGAGGTACATAGGCTTGTGGAGACAAGAGTTGACCTTGATCAGAGTGATGATAATGATATTTTCAATGATAGTCAAAGAGTAGACCAGCAGGAACAAGAGAAAGAGGGACAGGTGGAGTCCTACAGAACCTGGGAAGCCAAGGAGGATAAATTCAGTTACTTGTGTGTAGTTATCCCATGTAAACATGACTGTCATGAAGTTTTCAGTCTAAAAGAGGAACAAAGAAATGAAGGTTAGACAAGTGGAATACCTGGCAAAAAAGAATAGTAAAGTCATATCTGCTGACCCACCTGAAGCCACGAGATAGACACCATGTATAATCTGGTTTGGATATTCTTTGGAATAAAAAAAACTGGTTTCGAAACCCATAGCACAGCAATAGTTCACATCCTCTTTGCTAGTAAAATGCAAACTCTTGAGAGCAAGGGATGTTTTATTTTTTATTTATTCTTTTTAGCCTCTATCACTTGCCCTGCTTGCAATAAGTCAATATATAAGCTGATATATTATCTAATTATTATATTTCCTTCATGAATTAGTAGATAATCATTGTAAGTTGCTGGTGGTTGGTCATCTGTTGATGAACCTCTCTGGGCTTGGCCAAAATGGTCCTGAAAGGATATGTGGAGTCTATTGTCAGGTTTGTGCTTTACTCAGAATCTGAGCTGAACTTAAATATGTTAAGCATTTCAGTAAGTCAAGAGAAGAAGGGAGTTAGTAATAATAATACTGATCATAAGACAATAACAATGACAACACTAACTCTAGAATCAGAGGCCATGGATTAAAATCCCTCTATTGACACTACACGTGAGACGTTAGGCAAGTCATTTTTCCTTCTTGGGTGGATCTCAGTTTCCTCATCTAGAAACAGAGGTTTGGTTTAGCAGGACCCTAAATTTCTTGTTGCTCTAAAGTTATAATCCTCTCATTCTATCACAGCTCACATTGCTATATGGCTTTAAAATTATAAATCACTTTACTCATATTCCTTGAATTAGGTATCATGAATATCATCATTCCTCATCAGACAGATGGGGAAACTGAGGTTCAGAGACATGAAAGGATTTATGCAGCATGGCAAAGGTTATAAATGTCAGAATCAGGGCTCAATTCCAACTCTTCAGTTTCCAAGAGAGGAGAAGCCCAGAGGCTGGGTGTGGACCAGAGAGGAGGCTAGTTTGACAGAACAAAGATGCCTTGGGAGGAGGACTTGTGACATCTTCTGGTTTTCTGGATAACTGATGGACCTTTAGAGAATACAGGTCCATCTCCCTGAGGCATTCTTGCCTGGCATTCAAGGCCCTTTACAATTTGGCACTTCTCTTCCAAGCCAGATATATTACTTTTCCTATCCTCTCCTGTACAAAATGCTTTAGAGAAGTTGGGGTTTAGAGCCCCAAATATGACTTGGGACTTATTTCAATGCTTTTTTCCATGCTGTGCCTTATGACAAATATCAACTCTTATTTTCTTTTATTGTTGAATTCCCATCTGTTCTTCAAAGCCCAATTCAAATTTAACTTTCTTCAGGAAGATTTCATTGACTTCCTCACCATCCATCAGTGAGGATCATCCCCTTAATCCTCACAGATTCACTTATTTTATGCATTTATCACTTAATTACCTCTTTTTGTAACCCCAATATTTAACAAAATACCTGGCACAGGTATTAAGTAGGTACTTAATAAATGCTTATTGATTTATTTGAGATAGCTAGGTGACATGGTGCATAGAATATTAATGCTGGAGTCAGAAAGTCAATTACACTTATTAGCAGTGTGATCCTGGGCAATTTATGTAATCTCTATCTACCTCAGTTTCCCTACTTATAAAAGGGGGACAATAAGAAAGAATACATATATCTAACTTGCCAGTTATTGTAAGGAATAAGTGAGATCATATTTGTAAAGCACTTAGCTCAGTGCCTGGTAGACAGTCGGCATTTAATCAATGCTTGTTCTTTTCCTTTCCTTTTTCATCCAAATCAATATACTTGAGTTGTCTATATCTATATTTTATTTCTATACTACGTCGTAAGATCTATGAGGTCAGGCATCTTATCTAATTTTGCTTTTGTTTTCCCCTGTATGTTGAACTGGGATTAGCACAATGTCGGTGTTTAATAAATGTTTTCAAATCAAATAAAAAATCTTTTAATTTCTGTTCTCTTTGTTCACTAATTTTGATCAAATCTTCTTCTTTCTTTTCTTACTTTCCTCTCCCTTTTCATATCAATAAATATTGAATGGATAAAAGAATGGTGTTTAATAATGAAGAAAAGATCAAGAATAGCACACTCAAGAGACTCAGAGAAGTTTTAAGGTCATTGAATGGCTGCTTCTTACATCTGCATACAGATGTGTTTTGGAAGAACTAAGTAGAAGTTCCTCAGAAAATTAACCCTCAGAAACAACTAAGATTCCTGATGCCTTAAGGTAATTTCACGAAGGGACTATTAAAGAAGATAGTGGAATTTTGAGACTTTCATATTTAGCAGATTCAGATCTACCATTAGTCTCTTTTGTCATCTTTATTTCATATGGTAATCTGTTAATGAACCTTTCTGGACTTACCTTTGTGCAGATCTTAAAAACTTCACTTCTCTCTTCCACCATTCTCAGAATTATAACTAGTGTACTATTTTGTCTGTTATAGCTTTTTAGATTTTGATAGCATATATGACAAGAATATGTCACAAAATACCCCAGATATTCTAGAGCCTTCAAATTGTAAACTTGGAAGAGATCTGTTAGATCCATCTAGTACAACATAAGTAATCATATTTCTCTGACAACTCTGACAAGTGGTATTTTAGCCTTCAATTGAAGAACTTTAACTCTGCATTAATCCATTATGTAAATCATAGTTTGCTATTATTCTGCATTAACCACTTCTTTTTTCCCTTTTCCTCAGATCTTTGAGAAGAATAATTAAATCACACTATCATTGATAGAGAGGATGTGTCAATTTATTGCCCTGTGGCTTGATTTATCACCATTATGCCTTCCCAGGCTTGAAACACTGTAAATGCTTAATAAATATTTTAATTAATTCATTCATTCATTCAGTCCATAATAAGCTAGATACTCATGGACATGGAAGAATTTAAAAGTCAGCCTGCCTGAAAACTTGGATATGAGCTGAATATCTTGTTCCTATTTTTGAATGCCCCCAAATTGTTATTAAAACATGATTTTATTGAAGCAAAAAACTAAAAGGCATGTCAGCATGCTATTATCTTGAAATCCAAACACATAGAACCTGACTCTCCTCTCTGCAGAACACCTGGGTTCCATGTTTTGCTCTGCTAAACAGTCATCCTAGAGTACTTTGCTACCATCTAACAGTCTGAAGCCAAAGATCAAAGAGCATATTGACAGATTCATTTGTTAAGGAGAGATAAGAAGAATAAGAGTGGTCCCTTTGTGGTTATTATTTTGAAGATGAGTTTTAGGAAGTGAAATATTTCAGTTTCTATTCACCTGTAACATTTCAGTGTTTTAAGGAAGTTATAGAAACAATGAGAAAAATATTAAAATGCAGAGAACTTCCTATGACAACTTTAATGTAAAGGACTAATGGATTCAGTTGTAATAAGAAGTTAGACATGAAGGATCACTCCACCTAATGTGCTGGGAACTTTCCTTTATGCATGTTAGCATCAAAGTGTCTCATGCAACAGTCAGGTTGTCCAACTGTTACTCTCCATTATTGCTATATGACTTCTGAAAAGCTCATAGATACATTGGTTTATAAATGAATGACCAAGAACTGAGTTTTAATGTCTCTCATGCTTCCTACCTATGTAACTAAGAGTGAATCATTCAATTTCTTTGAGCCTCAGTGTCTGCAATTAGTATATGCAGTAATAACATAACTGGGAAATGGGATAATAACAGTATGGACACCTCTTACAAGGTTGTTTTAAGGATCAAATGAAATAATAGATGCAAAAGTACTTTATAAATATCTAAGTGTCTTTGTAAATATTAACTATCATGCTTATTTCTATTTTGGTCATTCACTAAGCCAGGGAATCACAATCATACAGTCTAGGAGTAGTAAGAGATTTCAAAAGTAAACAGTATAATTCATTTTGAGACACCATTTTCCATCTTCTATCATTATCCTTTGCTAGAAGACCTCCTGGGATAGGAGACTTTCTCATTCCACTTTTGACACCTACAGTTGTAATAGTTGGCCAAAGTATCCTTCTGCAACTTGGTAAGTATAATTATAAGGACTTACATTTATGTACTTTAAGGTTTTCAAAGTGATTTACAAATAATTATGCCATTTCATTCTCACAGCACTTATGCAAGGCAGGTGGTATTATTATCCCCATTTACAAAAGAATCCCTCCACTCCATCTCTGTTTCTCTGTTTCTGTCTCTATCAAATACACTATGAGACAGTAAATTTCAACCACTGAACACAGCAACAAACTTCAGAATATTAGATTTTCTAAGTTTTTGCTAAGATAGCTGGCAGACCATTGGAAGAAAATAAGAACAATAAGGTATCTTATGAAATTTAATCCAATGCTACTCCATAATTGGTAATAATAATAAGAGCTAGATTTCCATAGTATTTTAAAGTTTGCAAAACATTTTACATACTTTAGGAAAGTACATGTTATCTCATTTGCTATTCACAACAGCCCTGTCAGGTATATTTCTTTTCTTATTTCCTATTTACAAATAAGGAAAGTGAGACCAAGAGAGGTTAAGTGACTTGTCCCTGGCCACATGACTAAAAAATGTCAGAGACAGGATTTAGATTTAAATCTTCCTGACTCAAGTAAAGCACTCTATCTACTGTGGCACTCAGATGCTTTGAATTAAAAAGCTGGTCCTGTTTCTATACAGAGGACAATAAAAAAATATTGCTCCACCTGAGAGAAAGGACTTCATTATTGAAAAGACTGAATGGGACTATCAAAAGTTTTTTGGTCTTGTCTTCTTTCAAGTTCTCAGTTTCCCTAGTTATGAAATGGATCTGCAATACTTGAATCACAAGAAATTTGTCATGATAAGGAGATACTAAGCATAGCTCTGATTCTTCTTTTCACAATTGTCACTTCCAATGGGGACCATTTACAAAGTTACATTGAAAATAAGTTGCTCACACCTTTTCCACCCTGCATCATGGTTCTAGTGATTGAATAATGATATGCATACTTTCTAGTTCTAGAAAAGTATTGGCAAAGAGTTGGGAAGGGAGAGACTGGAATAGCACCCGGGAATGCTCTCTTATGGCATTCTCTTGTTCCTTTTGTCTCTTAACTTCCTCTTTCCATCTTATACCCCTTAAAATGCCATTTCCATTTCTTGCAATTCATGCTAGGGAGGTGGCTGCAGTAAAGCCTGGGTGGTTTTGTGCCTTTGTTAGGCTTACCACTGCAAGAGGGTGAGAGGAAGGCACCTTCTTAGATACTCAGAGAGGTACATGACTCTTCAGTGGCTCTAAGCTGGGGAAAAGACAAGAATCTCAATGAAGAGCTTTGAGAACCATTATGAGAAACACTCAATCACCATAAAGTGTCATTATAATTATTAATGACACTAATAAAAATAAAATAATAGCAAAAAAGGAATGCATTTACATAGTGCTTCATATTTAGAAAGCACTTCAGAAGCAATATCTCCTTTGCTTTAATTACACTATTGTAGTTGTTATTCCCTCTATTTTATACATAAGGAAACAAGCTCATAGAAGTGAAATTTCACTTTATCCTAAGTTCCATAGTGATTAAGGAAGAGATAGAGGTTTTTTCTTTTTTTAATGCACTTTTGTTCCTCAAATTATTATGGAAACAGAGTCTTTCAAAACTTTGTCCAACCTGCATGGAATACCTACCCCTGAATTAGTTATTTAGACTCTGTGTTTCACTTTCCTATGTATGAAATGGAAATAATAATAGTTCTAGCATAGCTCATGGGATTATTATGAAAAACAAATTAGACAGAGTGCTTAAATGTGCTTACTTTAAGTACTACTTAAATGTTATTAATTATTATTATGGTTATATCTATAACTTATTACTATAGAGATGCTATTTAATATCACTAATATCACTATTATAGCTTTTATGGCCTCCTCCATCTCTAGTATTTGAGATAAATTAATTACTTTTAATGGCTCATTTAGACATCAATACTAATAACATATGAGCCATATAGCTGAGGATATTACTGTTGATCATATCCATTGATGAGTATATTACCATATCTATCCAATTAAGTATCTACTTACATCTGCTTTTCCTCCCCAATACATTGGAACAAAAATTGAAAATTATAAGGAAATAGGAATGGAGTCATTAACCTCCCCAAATAAGAGATGGGGTGAGGAAAGATTAGGTTATAAGTTATAAAGGTTACTCCATAGAGAGATAGGATACTTGGTTCATAGAGCAGAAGCTCTCTTGAATATTAAATGGTTCTCTAAAAGGGAGGAGATAGGATTTAGACATCATCTAATGGAATCAAAAAGAGATGTCTCTTTTTTGTTAAGTGTGTGTTCTAAGAGGTTCAGAATATTCTAAGTCACTTTAAACCAAGAAACTATCAGTAGATGTTTTCCTAAAACATGGCTATTTTCAGCAGTAAGAGACAATTTGGGCATTTCAGTTACTTACATGAGCAATGCAGAAAGAGAAGTCTTGTGATCAGTAGACAGTTTTGCTGTTTCTTTCTAATCATTTCACTGAGAGATAGAGATAAAGAGGTTGAAAGAATTAGATACAGACAGAGAGATTGAATCCTCAAAATATTGAAAAAAATTATTGAAACTCTTATTTATTCATTACTCAAATTGATTTAAAAAATGAAGAAAAAGATCAAGTTTGCTGAGAAAATATATTTGAAAAAGAATACATAGTTGAACGAGGGAAGTCCTTAGTTACAAAATCCCTCTCCATTAATCTGGGGAGGAAAATAGAGATTCTTCCCTTTGCCTTAGTCTTGAAGGCTAATTTATGGAGGGCAGTCTTCATTACTTCTATTTCTTGCCTTCCCAAAGGTGCCAAATGGGAAGAATTCAGGTGTGGGTTTAGGAGGAAATGAGGAAAACTCTAGAGACCTTCATACCTCTGTTTAGGAATTTACAATTCCTATATTGTCTAATGGATCAAAATAGAAGATGACAAACAGAATCTCAATGTATAAAAGCAATCCATATGAAAAAAATGACCTTTGAAAATAACCTCCATTAGTTTGGGTGTTCTGAATAGAATGAATGATAGAATTTGTATCATGTCCCAGTAGAAATGTAGGTTTCTGGAAGAGAAGTGAGGAATGTAATAGAGGTAGGACATAGGTGAACAGATATTCTTGAGATATGATAGGAATAGCCTCTTTTTTGGAAGCCCACTTGTGACTGCAATTTTAACTCCTTTACCCATCAATAAATACTTCCCCTATGACTCTTTGGATCCAATGTTATGTTCATTTTTTATTGAAAAAGAAAAGCAGTACCTCTTAGGGAAAATTCTGATTCCTCTTTTGCTTGAGGGGTAGGTAGTGCAGTGGATGAAATGCTGGACCTGGGGTCAGGAAGACTGATCTTGGAAAGTCAGGAAGACCTTCAAATCTGACTTTGGACACTAGATGTATGATCATGGACAAGTCATTTAATACTGTTTACCTCTGTTTCCTCATCTGTAAAATGAGGTGAGGAAGTAAATGACAGATCATTCCAATATCATTGCCAAGAGAATCCCAAAAAGGGTCACAAAGAGTCAGACTGAAAACAACTAAAGAACAACAAACTTCTGAGGGTTTTTTCCTCTCTCTTCAACTCATCTTGAATTTCCTTGCTTGCAGAACCAAGCACCATGCATTTAGCAAGTACCTACTATTTATTGGAAAATAATATTATAGTTCCTGCCCCCAAGGAGCTTACATTTCACACACACACACACACACACACACACACACACACACACACACTACAAAGTAATTTTTAAAAATAAAATGGACAATAACCTCTGTTGGGTTTGGGAAGGGAAGAATCAGAAAAGACTTTGTCCCTAGTAAAATGAATGCTCCTTTAGAGTAGAGTATCTTTGTATCCCTAGTGCCTGGCATAGTGCCTTGCACATAATAGATGCTTAATAAATGCTTTCATTTACTGAAATATGAAAGAGGGAAGATGGTTAACAACATCTCTCCTAGGACCAGGCTTGCTTAGTAGAATTTAGTTTTTAAGATTTCAACTTCCAATAGAACTGTCCCTTCTGGTTTCTGACCATTTTGTACCTTTTTCATTCTTCCTATTATTGTATCCTAGACTTTCTAGTTTCCTTGGACCACCACAATCTCTGGAATGTTGCTTCCCTAAACTTTTCACCTTGAGTTATTCACTTGTGAATCTTATGTTAGAGTCAAACTCTTTTTGAGTCACTTTCAGGCTCTGACAAGTACTGGATCAGATAGAGCCTACAGTTAACCATTCCCCACAAGGATGTTTTACCTTTACAGCATCTATTCAGGCTTTTGTGTAAGTCATGGTTCTATCCCTCATGAAGCTTATGATCTATCAAGATATTATAATTCTCCTTCCCTCCTTCCCTCTTCTTCCTCCTCCTCTTTTCTTCCTCCTCATCCTTCTTTTTCCTTCTCCTCCTCTTCCTCCTCCTCCTCCTCCTGTTCCTGCTCTTCTTCCTCCTCCTCCCCCCCTCCTCCTGTTCCTGCTTCTCCTCTTCCTCCTCTTCCTCC
The DNA here is from genome assembly GCF_016432865.1 of Antechinus flavipes. Lineage (NCBI taxonomy): Eukaryota > Metazoa > Chordata > Mammalia > Dasyuromorphia > Dasyuridae > Antechinus > Antechinus flavipes. The sequence goes on along the minus strand of NC_067399.1, from coordinate 647,001,933 downwards.
TCCTCCTCCTCTTCTTCCTTCTCCTCCTCCTCCTTTTCTTCTTTCTCCTCTTCCACCTCCTCTTCTTCCTTTTCTTCCTCCTCCTCCTTCTTCCTCCTCTTCCTCCTCTTCCTCTTCTCCTCCTCCTCCCCCCTCCTCCTGTTCCTGCTTCTCCTCTTCCTCCTCTTCCTCCTCCTCCTCCTCTTCTTCCTTCTCCTCCTCCTCCTTTTCTTCTTTCTCCTCTTCCACCTCCTCTTCTTCCTTTTCTTCCTCCTCCTCCTTCTTCCTCCTCTTCCTCCTCTTCTTCTTCCTCCTCCTCCCCCTCCTCTTCCTCCTTCTCTTCTTTTCCTCTTCCTCTTCCTCTTCTCCTCCTCCTCCTTTTCCTCCTCCTCCTCCTCTTCCTCCTCTTCCTCCTTCTCCCCCTGCTTTTCCTCCTCCTTCTTTTTCTGCTCCTGCTTCTGTTTCTTCTTCTGCTTCTGCTTCTTCTGCTTCTGCTTCTTCTGCTTCTTTTGTTTCTGCTTCTGCTTCTTCTTTTTCTTCTACTCTCTTTCTTTATATATATATATATATATATGCATATATACATATCTCATAATGATATACAATGATATAACTTAAGGACAAAATAATGCATGCTTAATACATAAGAAGATGCCAAGTGCTATATGAGACTGCCCAAGGTGTCAAAGATCATTACTAACTTAGGACTGGGAAGATTCAACAAGGCTTCCAATAGGATGTGGCATTTGAATTGGACTTTGAGGTTACCTAGTCAAAAAAACATTGGTTTTGGAGTCAGGAAAATGAGGTTAAAGTCCCAGTTTTGCCAGTAAGTAGCTATGTGACCACAGACAAGTCACTTAACCTCATCATTAACTCATTTGAGACACAAGGGAGTTGAATTAGATAACTTTTAAATTTCCCTTCAATGGTATCATTCTATGAGATGATGCGTGGGCAAGAATTCAACATCTGGAAGTGTCTGAAGGACATGCCTGGTATAAGGAACAGCATAGGCAGTTGTGGAACTGAGAGAATATAAATTTTATTCAGGGAGGATTGAATCATCCAGTTTGGCTGGATACAATGAGGAAGAGTAGCAAATGGAGATGAATTAAATTGAGATGAATAAACTAAATTCACTCAGATATGATTACTTCTCTATAATATTCTTCAATTTCCACAGACCAAAGTTGAGGAAAGTAATGCTACTAAATTTAATGAACTGGTCAGAATTCTTATGTTTATCTCTAGGTCTTGAAAGTCCCAACTATCTCCCTGCAGCTGTGATGACAGCAATTACATTTTCAAAACTCCGAAGCAGATGGGGAAACCACAACCTGTGTGGTTCCTCTGCTTGGGGCCTCCAATCCCCATCATTCTTGCTGAGAAAGCAGAAGGCTGTTTCCCTGCCCTACCTCTTTCCTCTCAATAGTACTTTGCCCTCTCTTTAGGAGACTTTCCAATTATCTGTTTTTTTTTAAAGGGAAGTGGGCATATGGTATATATACACACATATATAAATACTATGACCTACTTTTAGCTTTACTAAGTTTCCTCTTTGGGGAACTATGCTAAAGGCTCTTTCCTTCTCCCCATTCCTCAACTGTGATGAGTAGACTCATTGAATTTTAGAACTAGAAGGAATCTAAGACATTTTCTATAGAGATCACATCATAAAACTAGATTTCTATGATATTCAGGAATGAAAAGAACCTCAAAAGACATTTAGTACAATCTCTATCTGAACAAGAATTCTCTACATTATACTGCTAACAAGTGGCCATTGAGCTTTCTTTGAAGAACTATAGTTATGGGAAAATTTACAACCTCCTAGGGGATATACCCTAACCTATTCCACTTTTGGATAGCTCTCAATAAGCTTTTCCTTACTTTAAACTTAAACCTGCCTCTCTTCTAATTTCTCCCATTGTTTTCAGTTTTGTTATGTGGGACTAAGAATAAAAATCTAATCTCTCTTTCTATCTATCCTAAATAGATAGCCCTCCAAATCCTTGCGAGAAGATATCATTTTCCTGTCCCATCTCACCTGCCCCAAATATTATTTTTTATTTCTATCCCAAATAATCATTTTTTGCTACCTAAATATCTCTATTTCCTTCAATGGATGCTTTTGTGTCATGATCTCCAAGCATTTAACCATCCACAGACATTTAGTATACATATTTTTCCTAAAATATGATTCTCAGAACTGTTCTTGATGCGATCTGGTCAGTGTAGAATACAGTGCTCCCTAGTTTTGTTTAAAGGCAAAAATAATAGTAAGTGGAAGACAGCCTAAAATATAGATCTTTTAAATTCAAATTTAGTCTTCTTCCTGGTAGCCAGAATGAGCAGCCATGTGGCACAGTAGACAGTGCATTAGACTTGTATTTAGTAAAACATCTTAATGAGATCAAATCTAGCCTTAGATACTCACTAGCTGTGTGATCCTGTTTGCCTCAGTTTCCGCATATGTAAAACGAGCTATAAAAGGAAATAGCAAACTACTACAATATCTTTGCCAGGAAAACTCCAAATGGGATCAGAAAAAGTTGGAAGTAACTCAAATGACTCAATAACAACTTCTAGCCAGGGGTTCTTAATCTTTTTAATGGAAAAAGTGATTTGATTAAGTTTGGTGAAGGCAATAGAATCCTCCTCATAATAAGGTTTTTTAGTGCCTAAAATAAAATATATAGGACTCTAAAGGAAGCCAATTACATAGAAATGTATTTATCAACACAGTAAAAAAAAATAAATCGCACAGATCTTAGGTTAAGCAACCACGGACTTACACCAAACTGTTTCCTCTCCAGTCCTATAAGTTTTTAGATGAAAAAACTGAGACCCATAGAGATTATTTTCTTCTCCTAGAGTCTGGAAAGAAAATTTAGAAAACATTTAGCCTAATTCCTTCAATTTACAGAAGAAAGACTTGAAGTCTTGAGAAGTGATGTAACAGTCAAGGTCATACAGTTAATGATGTAATTGTAAGCGGACACCTATTCTGCAGAATCTCATTTTTTAAAAAAAATTTTTTATTGATACATGTTGTTTTCATATCACCATACTTTCCCCCAAATTACCTCCCTTCCCCCTTCCCAGAGAACCATTACACATAACAAATAGTTATTTTAAAAATTATATTTGATTTTTTCTCAATTACAAGTTAAAACAATTTTAAACATTTTTCTTTTAAGTTTTGGTTTTTAAATTTTTTCTTTTAGTTTTAAAGTTTTGATTTCCAAATTCTCTTCCTTCCTTCACCTCTCCCTAAAATTTTAGGCAAACAATCTGATATAGTCTATATTCAGACAATTCAGACAATACCAGTTTTTTCTCTGGATGCCATTTAAAATAGATTTGCTCTTTGGTTTATTGTGTATACTTAAAGTACAGGAAAACAAAAAATATTTAGTCCAGAAAATATAGAGTGACTGTATATATTTACAGCAGATGATCAAGCCATAAGTATAGAACTGAGTCAAATTCTTTATGCTACTCAATAAAGAAAATACAAATGTTACAATGTTTTCAGGATTATTATTCAATAATCATAAAATCAACATTGAATTACTCTGCATCTTTTTGGTACATTCATTTTAAACCTTACCCAATATGTTGTTTATGTCTATAGATTTTTGAGTAATACCAATTGAGTAACACAGATTGTATTGTAATATACACATACAGTTGGTCTATTTTTCAAAGATCACTGCTGTTCTCATTTTCAGTTAAGGAAGATGGGATCAAATTTTAGTGATATGAGAAGCAGGTAAAGTGCTTTTTAAAGCAATTCATGCATTGATATGAAACATCTGAGCCAATTATTAAAGAATATGTTACCTAGCTCTTTTATTTTCAATTTTTGTTTTCCCAGAGAAGTTAGAATTTAAGTCACTTCCCTTGATCTAACTTCTAAAGTTCATTATGTTGACAACATGTAAATTTTCTGTTTCATGTTTGATCCTATTTATGCTTTTATTGTGTTGGATTTATTTTAACCATCTAGATGGCCAGAAATTTTCTATATTCTCATTCACAGGTTTTCTTTCTTGTCTATTTTTTTCTTTGTTCTGTTTTGATTCCTCTTATTACTTTAAACTTTCATCTTTCCTTTTGAATGATTGACGAAGAATATCAATGATTTATAATATCCCTTATTTTCTGGGTTGAATCCTACATTTCCCTTGTCTTTTTCTGGTCTTTAATCAGGTAATATGATATTCAAGTGTTCTACTTTAGCAGTTAAATATTAATGTCATTTCCTATTGCCTTTTTGCATATCTTCAATATTTTTTCAAGTTGCTTCCTTGATGATAGTGTTTGACTCATCCTTAGAAGTAATCCTGACATGGCAATGGCTGCAGCATATTCTGTCACATGCAGGTTCTAAAGTGATTTTATATTCCTTGCCAAATATGCATAAAAATGCATTTATTTCATGATGGTGATAGTAGATAGCAATGTTTAAAAACATTCCTTTTTTAGGTATGGTTCAAATATTAGTTGTATTTATGTCATCAAACTAGAAAAGAGCTCTTTAACATTGCATTTCAAATATACTAATTTCCCTTCTGAAACCATTTGAAACTTAGGTATTGTTTTTGCCTTCTGTTTCATCATTAGATATCATTTCTAGAATTAGTGTCAAGTAGATATTTCTATGCCTTCAGGTTCTTCAGCTTTTACTTCTTCAGATTTAAGAAACTTCTTAGTTCCTGCTCTTATTCTATCTAATGTAGGTTTAGAAATGAAGTTACTTCTGTAATTGCCTATATACGTAGGAAATGTGAAACTTTGAGCTGAAGATATAGTTGATAAAAATCTGTATGAAGCTTTTATATAATTGGGAAGAGCTATTTCTTTTGTTATAATATATAATATAATGTAATAATATAATATAAATTATATTGTTATAATATAATAATAATATAAAATAATGCTACATAATGAAAGTATTCATATCTTCAGTAAGTTTCATATGTACTTGTAGCTAGTTCAACATAATGGTCAATGTCATATTCACCAAAACAAAGTCAAGTATTGATATCTCTCATTTGTTTGGATGTAGCTTATCTTTTTTGGGCACTGGAACAAGAAAAAGTATCACTTTGTTGTCTTTCACATTATGCTTATTATCATGATGATTTCTAGTAGGACCATCTTGTGACCTTATGTCATTTCATCTATTTAGATTCATTAGTTAGATGAATTTAACAGTTAAATGAATAAAGGCAATAAACTAAGAAGTGTGTCCAGAGCTCAATTGTCTTTCAAGATTTCTTTTGTGCTTTCATGAATACTACAGATGTTGGGGGCTCAGAAGACCTACTTTAATAGGTCAATGTATGCTATGAATGTCTGTCTGACATTCATGTAATTGACATCCTTGTTCCCCAAGTCCTATAATGGGTTGGATTCAGAAGAGGTTATTGTTGTTGTCATTGTTATTGTTTCATTATTATCTTCTTTAATAGGAATCAGAAAGAATTGGCCTCAGGGCAAATTGCTATTCTTTTGGCATTCCTTTTTATTATAGTTGATTCAACAACTATTCTACATACATTTCTGCACAGATAGATAGAATACTTTTTTAGCTGAATAAAATTATTGGACTGTTTTAAATTTATCAGTTTCCATCAACAAATATGTACAACAGTCACTTTTTGGTGTTGTTTTACTGACCTAATATTGACTGAGCTCACTTGACTTTTTTCTTGGATATTAGCTATTTTTTGGAGGGCTCATCAGGAGGTTAGTTAATAGTACAACAAACGGCATATAATAGATGTTTAATGTTCTTTGACTCTCTGATTATGTATGCTCATTAATCAGTTTTCATGATTTCTTCATAAAGTGGTATCTGTTTATTTCAAAAAAAATTTCTTTAGGTTTTTGATGTTTTTCTTGTTTCCTAAAAACATCTACCAATCCCCTTCTTTTTTTTTTTTTTTTTTTGGTGACAAAATATTCATCTTATTGTAGTTGCCTTGGAATAGTGGGCTCTAGCTGCCTAAGAAAAGTGGGTTTTATGTTTTGGTAATACTTTGTAGATTTTCTTTAGGATAATTTCTATATCCATTATAGCATATTTGGATAGTATATATGAAGTTGATTATTCTTTGAGTATTAGTTATTTTAAATATATTTTCCTATTCAGCTTTGATTTCAGGATGCTGAAGTCTCATATTCATGGACTACCTTTTCCTTATTGTTTTTAGATTTGATATGTCTTACTTGGAAGAAATAAAATTATTTATAAATATTGTCTTCATCCATGGGTTCAATGTGACTTTGCATTCAAGTTCAAAGCATTAACCTTCCATCTTTTTCTTGGTATGGTTAGAAGTCTTATGGCCAAGTCCAAATGACATGTAAGGCTCATTGGTAACAAATTCCATATGATAAAAAGCTTTTAATGTTGTTTTCCCCAATATTGGATCCATATAGTTTTGAGGACATATTAAGTGATTAATAAGATATATTAATTTAATTTTCTTTTTCCTTTAGAAGTCATGCTTACTTTTACTTAGATGAGATCATAGTGGATTTAAGGCTAGGCAGAATCACAATAGGCTTAAACCATCTCCCTGAAAAAATCATACTTTATATGAATTATTTTTGAAATTTTTGTTTTAGTGCAATATTATTCTCATTCTACTTGGATATATTTATGTATTTGTATTATATGAATGAATCACAAGAGAGGAACTGAATCAAAAGCTCTGTGATAATCAAAGGCAGGAAAAATATTATAGCTGCTTTTGGATAGCTTGTTCAGTAATTATTATATATGTATATATTATATAATAATAATAATAATAATAATTATTATTATATATATAGTTATTCTTTATACTGCTAGGACTTCTTGGCCTACTTTTTTCCCCTTCTCATCCAATATATTGTTTTATTTTAAATTTTAAATATTTATTTTTTGTAATTTTATTATATATAATATATAACATCATACACAGTAATATCACTTATAATGAAAGTCATAAAGCAGTAGCTTTTTCTCATACCTTTCATAGCACCTAGGATGATACTTACATACAACAAATATTGAGTGAATGTTTCAAGATTGAATTTCTCTAAAATGCACATTTTCTTGCAGAATGATAGTCATAAATACATTTTAGATACAAGTAGTTATAAATAAATGAACAAAATATGAAAACCCTACTGGGTAAGGTAAGATCTTAATGAATGTTACTTGGGTATTCATTGGCAGAGCTTGAGTTTAAATAGTTTCTTTGGTTCCAAATTTGGTATTTTTTTCTACTAATATTTTCTGTAACTAAGATTTTTGGGCAACTAATGCTTCCTTTTCTTTTTGAATATGTTGACAGGTAGATATAGTTTGTACCATTGTCTGATATTGAATAGATTGCAGTTTTCTGGTTAGATATGAAAAAGAAATGATATTGACTTCATATATATATGCATAGATACATGTATATAACAGTTTCTGAAAGAAAGTAAAGATGAATGACCACATATCTAAAACCTTTTCTGATAAGATTAACTCTTTGAGTAGGGCTTAGGTAGTAAATATTAGAGTCAATATACAGTTAATAGTTTTAACTAACAATTTTTTGAATCTGTAAATAAGGGAGGGAACAAAGAATGGGATCTTAGTAGAATCGAGAGTGAGGGATTAGATAATTAATTTTATTATGTCATGATTAATGAAATGGAAAAAAAAATTACTACCCTGGAAAGAGATCTGATTCAACTGATTGCCTTTATTTTCCCATGTGATTTTTACTATCATTTTATAAAACATGTCACAGATAATGTTTCTTTGATAGATATATTTGTTGAGAAGGATTTGTGGAGTGAATTTATAAAAAAAGAATCTATGTGTAGCTTTTTAGCTCCCAGGCAGAGGGTTATCAGTGTCTAGAGGAAACCCACAATAACAGGGCCTCTTCACTCGTATATGGTGCTATTTGGGGCTGATAACCCCATTGGCTGTTTGACTGTCCTAATGACAGGTGAAGCATCTGATAATTTCTGAAATGGGAACTGGGCTTTCCAATGGCCTCCAAGTTGAAGATGTTGTTAGTATTTGTATCTATGTATTTATTTCTTAGAATATAATATTCATTCATCACCTCAGGTGAAGTCTGTTGGAGTCTGTAAAAGTAGGCAGAGGAGGCCAGGTAGGCCATGAAATTGGTTCTTTATATGGCGGGACTTAGGTCTCTCCTCCTTGCTCTCTGGATTGTTCCTGTTGGTAAGTGTCTTCTTCATGGATCATATTGTTATATCTCTTGAATACCCTTATTGTGGATTTTAGTTTTATAATTATTTATGGGAGACTCAATGAGAGTAGGCAATGTGTATTATTTATTGTATATTATTCTCAGATTTCCCACATCCTTACCTAATGTTATCTAGTGGTAAATACATAATTCATGTTTATTGAATTGAATGGAATTCATTGGTTTCAGTTCTTTTTCCAACTTTCTTATTGAGATCCCAAGGGTATCTTGCAGACATTTAGGGTTTATTTAAAGCAATCTCTAAACACACTTTTCATTTTCATGCTTCCGGAGCTTTGATCTTGAAGTCTCTTCACATAAAGAGTCTGCTCATCTTGTTTTCATTGCTTCATATGTATTTTTCCATGTGTCTTTGTATTTTCCTTGTCACTTTTATAGTGAGAACAAAACATTTCTTTTCCTTAATGTATCACAACTTATTCAATTTCTTGCTTACTCTTGGACATAGAAGCTATTTTTTTTCTTTTTCATCATTAAAAATAAACTCTTAGCTGAAATGTAGCCTTAGATGTCATTTAGTATAGCTGCACTTTACAGATAAAGAAACCAAGGCTCAGAGGAGTTAAATGATTTGTCCAAGGTCTTACAGTAGTGCTACAGTAGGATCTGAACTCACATCTTTTGACTGTAGGCTTTCTGATTCTAATTGTACATTACCAGATTGTGCTCTAAAGAATTATTATTAGCCTATAGTCCCACCAACAAAATTATAAACTATTTATACTTCCACGGTCCCACCTACTTTGAATTTTATCTTTTTTTTTTAATTCTCTTTTGGTTAAATTTGTGACATGTAACATCTTACTAGAGTGTTATTTCCCTTTGGTAAATCCTACCAAACTACAGAGACCCTTAATGTGGGCCAGACAGTAGGAAATATTGGCATTTGAGGATTATCTGAAGCTCAGGATAGCTAAATTCTGAGAGAGTCATTACCAATTTTCCTACAGGCTTTTGCATTTTTTTCCATAACACTAACTTATGAAGATTGACTCAATATTGAAAAGCTATGTTCTTTTTCACTAAAAGGAAGATCTATACCAACAAAATCCTTCATTTTTTGAGAAGTGATGTATAAAGCAACATCTTACAATTGTCTTAATTTTTCCTGATTATTGAGAATTTAAACATTTTTAAAAATATGTATTAACAATTTGTACTTCATTTAAATAGATATATATTTATACCATTTTTTTGCTTCCAGATCTTTGATCTTGATCTTGACCATTTTTTCCTTTATAAAGGAATTAGAGAGTGATGTCAGATCTTTAAATATTTTACCAGATGCCTGATCCAGACCAGCAAATATTTTTCCCAATCTATTTTCTCCTGATTTTAAATATTTTTTTTGTCATGGAAAATTCCAGGTCTTTCTAAAAGCAAATTTAGCTATTTCATAATCAATAATTTTTTTCCTTTGTTCAATGATAAACATTTTCTCTATATTTAAATCAAATATATCATTCTTGTTTTCTTCTTTATGTGTTATTGTTTTATATTTAGATCACTGGTTCAGTTTGAATTTATTGTAATTCACAATGTGAAATACAGATTTAAATCCACATTTCCCCTCTAATTCCATTTCTCATTGTTTTGTAATTATAAATTTATTAAATTCTAGTCTCTCATACCTTAAGGTCTATTGGTATGTTTTCTATTTCATTGTATAGTTCTCCATTTTTGTCCTGTATAATTTTTTTAATGTGCTATTTAGTTCCAATGGTCTTGTGATGAAGAAAGCCATTTGCACCCAGAGAAAGGACAGTAGGAACTGAATGTGGGCCATAATATAGTATTTTCATTCTTTTTGTTGTTGTTTGATTGCATTTTATTTTCTTTCTCATTTTTTTCCCTTTTTGATCTGATTTTTCTGGTGCAGCATATATTTGTGGAAATATGTATAGAAGAATTGCATATGTTTAACATATATTGGATCATTTGCCATCTAGGGGAGGGTGGAGAAAAGGAGGGAAAATATTAGAACATAAGGTTTTGTAAGGGTGAAAATTATCTATCTATCTAGAAAATAAAAAGCTTTAATTAAAAAAATAAAATGTTTTCTCAATTTCCACATCAGGAAAAACAGTGAATAAATTATTCAAGTAATTTAAAATATAGTATTATATAGGTATATTTAAATTTAGGAAAGGCTCTAATTGGCAGTTGGCATTTTAAATGTTATGAGGTTTAAATAATGGACAGAACACAGAAAAGTTATTTGTGTAATGAAAAATGAGATGATTCAACTCTAAAGTTTATGGGTTGTTTTTTTTTCACTTAGACCAACTGAATAAAAATCTTGACAACCTAAAAAAATAAAAAAAATGTGCTGTTTTATGATAACATTTGAAAATCTGATCAAGAGAGTAATACTTCAATTATATTCTTCAAAGCTCTCTTCTTGATAGTCTTTCCCCCCACCCCGCTTTTTCTTTTGAATTTAGTGATGATTTGAATGAAATAGTTCATTGGTATTTTAATTACTATTCTGTTAAATTTATCAATTAACTTGATGAGTGTTAACATTTCCCCACTATATTTGCTTGACTTATTCCCTCCATTTCTTAAATTCTTTTTTGTTTTTGCCATGATTATTTGTTTGTTTGTTTGTTTAGAAATTTTGCATATATTTTGATTAGCTAATGCCAAAATATTTGATAAATTTTGTTGCTTTTGCAAATAGTAATACTCCAGACATTTTCCATGAATTTCTTGGTGGAAATCAGAGAATTTTAATCATATCAAATTGCTTACATATAGGATCATGTTATTTTAGTGTGTGTATTTCATCTTAATTGTCCGCTTATGTTTTTTTTTTTAACTGCTTTAATTTCTTCTCATTCCTATACTGGTATCACTTTGACCATTTCCAATATGAGTGGCAATACTGGATAACCTTACTTTAAATTTAACTTTAGTAAAATTTTTCTAATATTTGTCACTTTTCAGAAATATTAATTCATGATTTTAATGTACAATTCTTACCAAATTAAGGAGAGTTTTTCTTTTCCTATTTTTAGCAACATAAATGAATACCATATTTTATCAAGAATTTTGTTGCATCTAATGTTTTCATGTGGATTGTCTTTCTTTTGCTTGATGTTTTTTATATTGTTCCTTTTTCTGATTTTAAATAAACTCTACTCTAGTGCTTACACAGTACTTAGGATGTTATGTGCACTTAATAAATGTTTTTTAGTTTGGCTGCCTCTTACATTATTCTTTGTCATAATTGCCATTTTAAGAGAATTTGAGTACAATTATATATTATTTATAAGCATTGGATTTGATATTTTTGTATGGTGTAAAAACTAAGATCATATTCACCTCAAAAAGAATTGGGTTGTCAAACATTATTCCTTGTCTCTTTTGGATAAATATTATTGCTCTTCTAGCATAACACAATAGAAAGTATGCTACATTTTGCCTCAGAGGACTTGAGTTCAAATACAAGGTATGTCACTTCTCATTTATGTGACTTTTGGCAGGTCATTTTTTTATCCCATTGCTTAGTAAATTGAGAGAATAAGGGCTTGTTATTCAGTCATTTTCAATCATATTCAACTCTTTAAGACCCATTTTGGAATTTAACTGGCAAAGATACTGGAGTTGCTTGATATTTCCTTCTTTGGTTCATTTTATAGATGAGGAAAAAGAGGCAAACAGAGTTAAATGACTCGCTCAAGATCACATAAATCTTTGAGGCTAGATTTGAACTCGGGTCCTCCTGACTCCAGGCAGAGCACTCTATCTATTGGACCACTTAGCTGCCCCAAATAAGGACTTAATAAGTGCTTTTTGAGCAATTGATTGAAATGAATAGAATTCCTTTATTGATATTTCTGATCCTGGCACATTTTCATAGTATTGATCTTAAATGGTCTGGTATTTCTCCTTCTGTGACTAGTCTATTTAGCTTTTCTACTTCTTAGTTTTGTAGTATAAACTGTAAATGATCAATCATTTCTTTCAGACTCTAAAATTTATTTATTTTAAATAGATCAAAACTTTTGATGACTTAAAAATGACTTTTGCTTTTTTGTTCATAACTTTTCATCCCCAAACTTAGTAACATGGAATTTATTTAATTTTGACTAGAATTGCTTACTAGATATTTCTTTTGTTCATCACTTCAATTATTTTCTTAAGCCATAGTAGTCTCAGATATTATCTGAGATAGAAACAGGTAGCACAATGGATAGAATGAATAATTAGGCTGTGTGACTCTAAGAAAGTCATTTAGGATTTTGTCTGCCTCATTTGAAAAATGGAAATAACAATAGCCTTAGCACCCAGGGTTATGGTGAAATAATATTAAATATTAAAGTGATATATAAATGTTTGCTATTATGATTATTATTTCCACCTGTTTTCTATTTTTCTCATTTCTTTATTCCTTTCTTAATTTTTAAAATGAAAAAATCAAGTTATTATTTTAAAAAATCATATAGGATTCTCTGGTATAAAGTTACCTCTAAGTATTGTTTTGGTTTCATCCTCATATTTGGAAATGCAGCACATCTATTTTCAGAACCCTTGAAAGTAAAAAATCTTTTCCCAGTTTATTGCTTTCCTTCTAATCTTGTCTGCATTAGTTTTGTTTTTACAAATTTTTTAACTTGATATAATCAAAGTTATCTATTTTGTGATCAATAATGATCCCCAGTTCTTCTTTGATCACAAATTCCTTCCTCCTCCACATATCTGAGAGGTAAACTATCCTATGTTCTTTTAATTTGCTTATAATATCACTCTTTATGTCTAGATCATGAACCCATTTTGACCTTACCTTGGTATGTGGTATTAGATGTGGGTCAGTGCCTAGTTTTTACCATACTAGTTTCCATTCTTCCCAGCAGTTTTTTGTCAAATTGGGAGTTCTTATCCCCAAAGTTGAGGTCTTTGAGTTTGTCAAACACTAGATTACTATAGTCATTGACTATTGTCCTGTAAACCTATTCCACTGACCAACTATTCTGTTTCTTAGCCAGTATCAAATGATTTTGATGACCACTGCTTTATAATATAGTTTTAGTTCTGGCACATGTAGGCCACCTTTATTTGCATTTTTCATTAATTCCCTTGAAATTCTTGACCTTTTATTCTTCCGGATGAACTTTGTTATTATTTTTTCTAGATCTGTAAAATAATTTCTTGGGAGTTTGATTCGTTGCTTTGTTTTTCTTGTGTGGATGATGGAATTAAATTTTTGAGTGATTAAGCATTTTATGTGAGCTTGATGCTCAATGTGATTCTTAAACAGGAATTTCTGGAAGACCCTGTCATCTATATGGAATTCCTCTTTGACTTAGACTCTGTATTAGATCTTTTCTGTGACAGTGGTAAATGTCTATAGCAAGTACAGATCTTTCCATTTTATGATTCACTTGTAATTAATAATCAAGGGTTTGTCAAACAAGATTATTTCTATATATATTCAGGGTACCTTGTATATTTATTTAACTTTCAGGAGTATTGTTATTTAATTGTTTAATTATAAACAGTAATTAGAGGAAAGATTGTTGAGTGCACCAGGAAAGGTCTCTACACTAATCTCTGGGAATCTAAATAGAAAAAGTGAGAATAGTTCTTACACGCAAACTCAGAGATTCCAGCTTAGGAACACATGCAGGTTAAGTACTAACTAAAGTTCTCTCTTCCAACAGGATTTCTTCCATGAACATGTCAAATTTATGTATTATTAATTGAAAAATATAAAAACAGAAGCAATTTTCTTTGATGATCTGATTATTCACAGCAAGTGAGGAAGCAGGGCAACATATACTCACTTTAATCATGATTCTTACATTCAAGGATTTCACATGATTAGAAGAGAAAACACATGAAAAGAGACTTTACTTGGTAATTGTAGGACAGATGGAAAGACCCATGGATTCCCAGGTCAGATCATTATGACAGTACATCGCAGAATGCAAATACAAATCAGATGAAAAGGTTTGATTTAGGAGGCAATGGCAGGACACATAGTAATGCCTGATATTTCTCCATCTAATTGGAAGGAATAAGTTCATACCACGACACCAAGGAGGTGATGCCATGATGTGACAAGAATTAGATTTAAGTGAGGGTGCGAGGTCACCTGCCTCACTTTCCCTCCAGAGCTATCTCTGGGGCAAGATATAGATCAGGACAACTGGAGATGACCCTGGATGCAATGGGAGACCTTGGCCTTTTTAAGCTAAGGTCTTTATTTGACTTAGGTTGCACTCATTTAGTGATTAAGGCTAGCTAGCAACTGAAGTAAAGAATCTCCTCTTTCATCTAGTCCAAAGAAATCTAAATAAGTAAATGAATGAATCTGGGAGCTGAAAGGACAGGAAGAAAATATAAGAGGAGGACAGGAAGAGATTGAGTTACAGGCAGAGAAGATGAGGTCAAAAGATGAACAAACCAAGTCACAGGAATAGCAGAATAAGTCAAGAAGGCAGAAGATGACTTCATAGTAGAGGGAGGAGGAGGGGGCAATGGGGTCACAGTATAAAAGGGTAGAAAGACAAATCAAACAGGGTAGCAGTTTTTTGAATAGATGACATTTCTAGCTTATCTCTTTCTCTTGCTATCTAATGGGTATTTTCAGCTCTAGGAAAGAAGTATGCTAAATTTGACAGAATATTAGGGGAGTTCTCATGTGGTTTTTTGCTCTCTTTTAGAAGGATGACCACAATATCCTGGAGCCTGAGGTTTGATGATTTTCATCATTTTGTTCTGTCCTCATATGCAGGAATCTAACTTGGTCTCCTTCAATCTCTTTCCTAGTCTGGCCTGGACCTAGGGTCTGGATTTTGCTAAAGTCTGGATGGAGCTAAGGCAGACCTTACCTTCACCATACACATGGTACACATTTTCTTTAGTACTCTGAGTTAGACTTGCTCTTTGATAGTGGTGAGGTTTTACAATTATAGTGAGCATATATTACTGTGCATTATGCCTCACTTCCAATTACTAATCAAAATATCACGAAAGTAAATTACTTCTATTTTTATGTCTTTTAAAAATATTGTATGAAAATAGATAATTTTGATTATAATAAGTGAAAACATTTTTGTGCAAAGAAAATCGATGCAGAAAGTTTATAAGGGAAGTAGAAAACTGGGAAAATACTTTTACATCTAAGCATTCTGATAAAGGCCTCATTTCTAAACTATATAGAGAATTGACTCAAATTTATAAGAATACAAGCTACTCTTCAATTGATAAATGATTTGAATAGAAAATTTTCAGATGAAAAAATTAAAACCATTTCTAGTCATAAGAAGAAAATGCTCTAAATCACTACTATTGGAGAAATGCAAATTAAGACAATTCTGAGATACCACTACACACCTCTCAAATTGGCTAAAATGACAGGATAAGTAATGATGAAAGTTGGAGAGCATTTGGGGAAAGGGGACACCAATACATTGTTGGCAGAGTTGTAACTTATCCAACTATTCTGGAGAATAGTATAGAACTGTGTCCAAAGGACTAACAAATAGTGCATACCCTTTGATCCAGCAGTGCCTCTATAGGATCTGTAAGCCAAGGAAATCATAAAAAAGAAAAAGGATCCACATGTGCAAAAAGCAGCTCTTTTTGTAGTGGCTAGTAACTGGAAAGTGAGTGGATACCCAACAGTTGGAGAATGGCTGAATAAGTTATAGTACATGAATGTTATGGAATATTATTATTCTATAAGAAATGATCAGTAGGATGATTTCAGAGAGGCCTGGAGAGACTTACATGAAGTGATGCTAAGTGAAATGAGTAGATCCAAGAGAACATTGTACACAGCAACAAGTTTATACTATGATCAGTTCTGATAGATGTGGCTTTTTTCATCAGTGAGATGATTCAGGCCCTTTCCAATGTTCTTGTGATGGAGAAAGCTATCTGCACCACACAGAAGACTGTGGGGATTGATTGTGAATCATAATATAATCTTTTTACTTTTTTGTTGTTTGCTTGCATTTTTTTCATATTTTTCCCCTTTTGGTCTGATTTTTCTTGTACAACATGATAATTGTGGAAATATGATAGAAGAATTGCACACGTTTGACATATATTGGATTTACATTACCATGTAGGGGATGTCAGAAAAAAAATTGGTACAGAAGTTTTTTCAAGAATGAATGTTGAAAACTATCCATGCATGTTTTGAAAATAAAAAAGCTTTAATTAAAAATATGGCTAAATTTGACATTCATGGAAGAAATATTGTGGGATGAGCAGTTTAATTGACATTTTGTTTGCTATAAGTATTCTCAACTTGGGGTCTGTGAACTTGTTTTTTTTAAATATTTGTAATTTTAAAAACATTATCTTGAAAAAAAGCTCATAGTCTTCTCCAGACTTGTATTAAATGAGTAAAAAAATCTTAACACATAAATTCATAGTTATATGTTATATAATATGCATATTTCAGACACACATGGATACTTTTAAGTTAATGTTTCTCCTGCTACATTCTCTATTCTACCACTAAACAAACAAACTCTTTTTTTTTTCTTTTCTTTTTTTTTTTAATTTTTATTTAATAATTACTTTATATTGACAGAATCCATGCCAGGGTAATTTTTTTTTTTTTACAACATTATCCCTTGCACTCGTTTCTGTTCCGATTTTTTTCCCCTCCCTTCCTCCATCCCCTCCCCTAGATGGCAAGCAGTCCTTTATATGTTGGATATGTTGCAGTATATCCTAGATACAATATATGTTTGCAGAACCGAACAGTTCTCTTGAACAAACAAACTTTCAATACAAAGTTTATGGTCCTGCAAAACAAATTCTCACATTTTGAATATATATGTCTGAATATATCGATCTCTTTCTGTATTTAAAACTCCCCACTCTGGATCTAGAAATGAGTAGCATTTTCATTGTCATTCTTTTGGATTGCTGCTTTATCATTGCATTGCTATGACCTTTAAAAGTTTTTTGTTTCTGTAATGTTATCATATAAATTGTTTTCCTAAGACTGCTCATTTTGTTCTGCCTCATTTCACAGAGGTCTTCCTAATTCTTTCCAAAATTTAAAACTTTCTGAAACTATTTAAAATTGCTTTCTGCAATGGTTGAATCAATTCACAGTTTCATTGACAATGTGCTTGTTTTCCTATAAGCCCCTCACAGTATTTGTCATTCTCTTATTATCTTTGGATTAAAATAGAACCTTGTAGTTGCTTTATTTCAAAATTTTCCAATTATCGGTCATTTAGAACATTTTTCATATGATTGTTGGTAACTTGAATCTTTTCATTTCAAAACTGTCTGTTCTTTATATTCTCATATTGACTTTTGATGACTACTATATCCTTTCGAAATGATTGTGAAATATCCTTTTAGTAATATAATCTAGAACTTTGCCAGGAATTGAATTGAATTGCCAGTTCATTGGTCTAGCATCTAAAATTTTTACTTTATTCCCTTTTTTGAAATACAAAGTAGCATTTGCCCATCTCAAGTATTGTGATGCATATTGTTCTTAATGATTTTTCAAAGATCACTGACACATGCTCAGTAATCAACTCTGCTAAAAATCATGGCAGTAATTTGTAAAATTTCACCCTGTCACTAACATTATTATTCAAAAAACATACTAGAATGACAACCAGTTGATCAGGCTTATAATGTAGAAACTGTAAAGATTTGAGAGACTCTGCACAAAGTAAAAGAAATAAAATGTGGCCCAATAATTTTCATGAGGGTGGAAGCCAAATGGCCTTGCACAAAGTATGCCATGAAATAATTTTTGACCAAAACCAATATTTCTCCATAATGGTCATTTCCCCCTTAATTCATTTTCTGGATCTTTCTAGTATCTTTAAATTCTAGCTTCATTTCCACACCTGACTTTAAAAAATCTATATGCACTTTTATTCTCAGTATCTTTGGACATCATCAAACATTGGTAAAATTATTTAATGCCTCTTTCATCCATTTAAAAGTGTGTTTGAATATCTTACATTCTTTCTGCATTGTAAGTGATGCTTCAGTTGTCTCACTCCATAGTATTTTTATTTTTTTGCATTAGTGATCTTAATTTTGATTATTTTTCTTCTTTGTAATTTTTTTTGCTTTTCATTTTTTTTTTCTATTTGGCTTAAAGAAGGAAGAATAGAAAGTGACTGACTCCTACCACCTCTAACCCCAACTTTGCACCAGCTAGGAATTCATGTTTACAGATTTGCTAACAGGTTTGGAGAAGCTGTGACTCTTAAGTTAGACAGTTGATAAGTGACAGAATTCTGGTCTTTTGATAATAGGTTCAATTCTCTTTCTTTGTTTTTTCATCCTCCCCCCCCCAACCCTGTGAAGAGTGATGCTTTCTTAAGGACATGATTCTATTTTAACAGAAATATTATAATTTGTAACATCAAAGAGGAGATTACAGAAAAAAATGATTTTATATCAAATTTTTCATGGTATGGATACTCCATCCTACTTAATGTATGTTTATTTCAAAAAGGAGAAGCTGTGATGGAACTGAAACTGGCATTCAGACCAAATCCCTGTGATGGAGTAGTGTTGGTTAAACACCAAGAATCCTGGGGTTTTGTGTGTAATGAAGTCTGGACATTGGCAGAGGCTTCTGTGATCTGTCGGCAGCTGGGCTGTGGAAGAGCAATTGGTGCTCCCAAATATGTTCCCTTGCCTGGAGAGAGTCTTCAGCCATGGCTCCATGGAGTATCCTGTAAAGGCAATGAGTCAACTTTCTGGGAATGTGATCTTGGGGAATGGAGTCAGAAAAATTGTTCCTACGAATGGGTTGTCGTAGTTCTTTGTTCAAGTAAGTCATGTTATTCATTTTTTTTAGGAAAACCTCCTTGAGTGAAGAATTAAATTAATTGTTTTTGAGTTATCTATCTTTCTAACTGTTTATAATCTATTTATATATCTATTACTGAGATATTGTTGCCACTTAATTGTGGCACATGGGAAAATCCGATGAGTACTCATCCTAAAGAAAATGAAACTGAAAGCTCTAAGATGCACTTGTTCATCAATCAGACTCAATCATCCCTTCCCTTGATCCCCAGATTAAAGTAGGAGTAAGAATGGGAATGAAAATAGTAGGTTCAGAAACCATAAGATTGAACCAGTAGAGGTCATGTGATAGGAATGAGGTACTTGTACCGAACAAATATTTTTTGAATGGATAAATAAATGAAGACAGTAATGAACAAATAAATGAGTCAGGTGATGACCTTTGAAACCCTTTTAATTAAATTTTTACCATGAAGCCCTTCATTTCCTCCCTCCCACAAAAACACAAAAATAGAAACCACAGTAGTCAATTTTCACAGTGCAATTTGGGATGAACCAGCATCACTCATTGCTTAAAAGTGACATATTATTGGACCGCTTGATTAGATTCTCTTCAGAGTTTATATATAACATTCCAATTGTAACCATTTAGATATATGCTAAAGATGTTAGCTAAGATGTTAGCATGAGATGTTCTGTAACAATTGGGTTCCTCTTTGGTTGATCAAAGCAGGTAAATGCAGAATCCCAAAATATTTATATAAGATCATGATTTTGAACTAAATTGTTGCTCTGTGTTGTCTGCTTTCTCTTATTTGGACTGGTACTTTTACAGATGGAACTTTTCGGGAAATCAGACTACTGAAGGGAAACAGTCCCTGTGCTGGGCTTCCTGAGATAAGAAATGAGAAGGGCATAGACAGATTGTGTGGCCTCCATATGGAAGAGGCAACTGTGTTTTGCCAGGAGCTGAGATGTGGCCCGGCTGTCCAAGCTCCCAGAAAAGGTTTGGGTGATAGTCAGAAATACATGACTTGTAAAGGGACAGAGCCAACAATTCGAAACTGTAGGTTGAACAATAAGTTCCGGAGTGGCTGCTCCCTCCAGCTGGATGATGAAGTCATTTGTGCAGGTAAATTCAACCTGTTATTCTCAGTGATTTTTTTTCTTCTCCCATCATTATGGAATATGGTTCTAGTAGAGTATGTCATTTAAGAATAAAAGATCAAAAGACAAGGAATAATAGAATAACCTTTTATATTAAAATCATATATTCATGTTAGGAAATGTTTGTTTTTTATTTGCAAAGAGGACCAATAATATCATGAGAAAGATATCTTGACTTGTCTGTGAATTAGCTTTAAATGAGGGAGCCTCATTTTCTCTTCCAGAGTCAAGTTCACTGGTAAAACAAAGGTCAAGATGACAGTTTTGTTAGGAAATATATGAACCTAATCAAGGGAAACATGATGATATATTTGGGTGAGGATCAGTGGAGAGAATATAGGAAAGTCACAAAGTGCACTGCAGACCACTGGACAGAAAAAATGAAAATAGATGCATATTCAGATTGCAATTTGGCCCACTGGAAGCATGATTTTCACACACTGATGAAAGACTTCATTTTTTTTTCTCAATATGTTCAAACTTTCTTCTCAAGGCAGATGAAATATACATTTCTTCATTTGTCTTTTTTTTTAATCTTTTTTTTCTTTTCTTTTTTTTTTAAATTTAATTTTTATTTAATAATTACTTTATATTGACACTCGTTTCTGTTCCGATTTTTTTTCCCTCCCTCCCTCCCTCCACCCCCTCCCCTAGATGGCAAGCAGTCCTTTATATGTTGGATATGTTGCAGTATATCCTAGATACAATATATGTTTGCAGAACTGAACAGTTCTCTTGTTGCATAGGGAGAATTGGATTCAGAAGGTATAAATAACCCGGGAAGAAAAACAAAAATGCATATAGTTCACATTCGTTTCCCAGTGTTCTTTCTTTGGGTGTAGCTGCTTTTGTCCGTCATTTATCAATTGAAACTCAGGTCTCTTTGTCAAAGAAATCCCCTTCCATCAAAATATGTCCTCATACAATATCGTTGTGGAAGTGTATAATGATCTCCTGGTTCTGCTCATTTCACTTAGCATAAGTTCATGTAAGTCTCGCCAGTCCTCTCTGTATTCATCCTGCTGGTCATTTCTTACAGAACAATAATATTCCATAACATTCATATACCACAATTTACCCAGCCATTCTCCAATTGATGGGCATCCATTCATTTTCCAGTTTCTAGCCACTACAAACAGGGCTGCTACAAACATTTTGGCACATACAGGTCCCTTTCCCTTCTTTAGTATTTCTTTGGGATATAAGCCCAATAGAAACACTGCTGGATCAAAGGGTATGCACAATTTGATAATTTTTTGGGCATAATTCCAGATTGCTCTCCAGAATGGTTGGATTCATTCACAACTCCACCAACAATGCATTAGTGTCCCAGTTTTCCCACATCCCCTCCAACATTCATCATTATTTTTTCCTGTCATCTTAGCCAATCTGACAGGTGTGTAGTGGTATCTCAGAGTTGTCTTAATTTGCATTTCTCTGATCAATAATGATTTGGAACACTCTTTCATGTGAGTGGTAATAGTTTCAATTTCATCCTCTGAAAATTGTCTGTTCATATCCTTTGACCATTTATCCATTGGAGAATGGCTTGATTTCTTATAAATTTGAGTCAGTTCTCTATATATTTTGGAAATGAGGCCTTTATCAGAACCTTTAACGTGAAAATGTTTTCCCAGTTTGTTGCTTCCCTTCTAATCTTGTTTGCATTAGTTTTATTTGTACAAAGGCCTTTTAATTTGATGTAATCAAAATTTTCTATTTTGTGATCAGTAATGGTCTCTAGTTCATCTTTGGTCACAAATTTCTTTCTCCTCCACAAGTCTGAGAGATAAACTATTCTATGTTCCTCTAATTTATTTATAATCTCGTTCTTTATGCCTAAGTCATAGACCCATTTTGATCTTATCTTGGTATATGGTGTTAAGTGTGGGTCCATGCCTAATTTCTGCCATACTAATTTCCAATTATCCCAGCAGTTTTTATCAAATAATGAATTCTTTTCCCAGAAGTTAGGAGCTTTGGGTTTGTCAAACACTAGATTGCTATAGTTGACTATTCTGTCTTGTGAACCTAGCCTTTTCCACTGATCCACTAATCTATTTCTTAGCCAATACCAAATGGTTTTGGTGACTGCTGCTTTATAATATAATTTTAGATCAGATACAGCTAGGCCACCTTCATTTGATTTTTTTTTTCATTAATTCCCTTGAGATTCTCGACTTTTTATTGTTCCATATGAATTTTGTTGTTATTTTTTCTAGATCAATAAAATATTTTCTTGGAAGTCTGATTGGTATAGCACTAAATAAATAGATTAGTTTAGGGAGTATTGTCATCTTTATTATGTTTGCTCGGCCGATCCAAGAGCACTTAATATTTTTCCAATTATTTAAGTCTGACTTTATTTGTGTGGAGACTTTTTTATAATTTTGCTCATATAATTCCTGACTTTCCTTTGGTAGATTCCCAAATATTTTATGGTATCAACTTCTTCATTTGTCTTAATGCTAGTTATTTAGTTCTTCAAAAGATGGAGACAATGACAAAAGGAAATGATTTTTATGGATTTGATTCTAATCAACAAAAGCAAATTAGCTATGTTCAGTGGGTTCAAGTTACCAAGATCAGTTAAACTTGGTCTTACTCTAATTAATTGTTGGGATGTTTCTCTTTCCATCCAGCTGAGGAACATTTTCTTCATCTTCCACTCCCTGCTTCTCATTCTGCTGCCTGGGACCAAATACTAAATAAATCCCTTCCCCCTTCCCTCTTCTTCAAGTATTAGAAGATGATCATTACCTCCTACGGGGTTGAGATCATTATTTTTTTTTTCAAGTAGTCCCCATAATTTCAACAATAATTTCAACAATAGAAGTTTCTGTCAACACAATATTTTTGTCACCTTTTTCTAAATTGTTCGTTTGTTAATTGATACATTTGGAAGAAGGAACAGTAAAAAGTTAAAGAAATTCTGCCATCCTCACATTTCCCTGGGGCACTTTGCATCTCATCTTTCTCCATCTAGCATTCTATTTTCTTTTATATGTTGAGTACAAGCTTTATTGTCTTTTTAGAGTATATAATGCTGAATGACACTCTTAGAAAAAAAAATCTCTGTATTCCCACATATCAGGTACATAATAGATGTTTGCACATATCAGGAACACAGATGTTTGCTAAATTGAACGGAAAGAGGGAGGAAAACAAGGATTTCTATAGTAGTTCCTATGTTCCAGGCTGTGCTAAGAGCTTTTTTCCCTCTTTTAAACAAATATCTCATTTACTCCTCCCAACAACTCTGCCACCTGTTATCTTCATCTTACAATTGAGGAAACCAAGGCAAATAAGGTTAAATGACTTTCCCACGATCTCACATTCAAATGATGTATGAAGCTAGATTTATAATCCTCTTCCTGACTCCAGAACCTGCACTCAATAATTGATTACATCACCTCCTAAATAAAGTATGGCTGAGGAAGGAAAAACACTTAGAAATAAGTGCGAGGCAGGTTGCTTTCCTTATTAATGAGCTGCTTCTCTATCCAGAGCACACAGAAGTCCGTCTCGTTGGAGGTGAACATCCCTGTGCTGGGCGCCTGGAGGTGAGACGAGGCCTGACGTGGGGCACAGTCTGTGATTCGGATCTTGACCTTCAGACAGCCCACGTGGTCTGCCGGGAATTAAGGTGTGGAGTAGCCGCTTCCATCCCCGGAGGAGCGCGCTTCGGAGCGGGCTCCGGCCCAGTGTGGAGGGAAGTTTTCCAGTGTGTAGGGAACGAGTCTCTGCTGTTTCACTGCCCTCGGGGGTCGCCACAGAAGGAGCTGTGCCTACACAGTCAGGATGCTGGGATCAGGTGCTCAGGTGAGATGACACTCCCGCTTTTTACACCGTGTGTTCCTGCACCGCTCTTTGTATCTGTATTGTTATTGACTTTTCTGTGCCCTTTGTCACCTTCACCAACTTCTTTAGTATGCCGGTTAATTGGCATTGGGTGGTATAGCGAGCAGTGTGTGGTGCTTGAAGTCTCAAAGATCCCAATTCAAATCCTGCTTCATACATTTCCTATCTATGCAGCTTTAGGGAAGTCAATTACTTGTCAGAACCTCAGTTCCCTTATTTGTAAAGGGAAAATGATAATAAACACTTACCTCTAGGAATTATTGTGAAGATCAAATGAGATAACAGAAAGTATCCTGCAACCCTTCAATGCTAGCTGAATGCTAACTATAAAAACTAATCATATAAGCACTATAGAAATGTTATTATTCATTATGCAACATGACTTCTGTGTAGGGCTTTGCTTTAAGTACTGAGGATTGATGCTGCCTCCTGCTGTTTGAACTGTGGTGATTAAAAAGGCTCCAAAAAGATAGTTTTGGGGTAATTTAATCATTTTGTGAAACTTCCCAACAATTAATTAGAGCACCACCAAGTTCATCTAAACTTGGCAACTTGAATTCACTGAACATAGCTAATTTGCTTTTGTTAATTAGAATCAGATCCATAATAGCCATGTTCTTTTGTCTTTGCCTTCATCTTTTGAAGAACTACATAACTATTATTAAGGCAAATGAAAAATATATTAGTTCATTTTCCTTGAAAACAGAGAAAGTTTGAACAGATACTGAGGGGAAAAAGTACTGAAGTCTTTCATTAAAGTTGGTTAATAAAAGGATGATTATTTGGCTGTCTCTCTTAGACCAGACTCCTCATGGAGATGGGCTCACAGTTTATATGCCTTTCAAAGAGTAGTTCCTGAAGGGTAGCAGATAATGAAGGTCTTGGGGTACTTGACTTGAGTCCCCCAAATCTTGATTAAAGAGATATCAATTTCCATATCACTTACTTGACAATCCTTTAATCAATACTCCCCCAGGCCTGAATGAGCAAACACAATGAGTAGGAATTAACCCAAACTTAGAATTTTATTTGATGTCTCACTGGATCTTATCCCGGATAAATCTTTAAGGGATATTTTCCACACAGGTTGGTTTCTGGATGAGCAAATAGAAAAGGGGAAAAAACTTTGATCATGATTCAATAATTAGTTACTAAATACAAGAGGGAAAAATTAATTTCTCACATTCTCGTACAATAGCTTGCAAAGTCTAATAACTAAGCATAAAATAACTAATTAAGCAAGTGAGAAGTTGCCTTAGAATCAGAAGACGATTTCAAGTTTTGACTCTGACATAATGTAGAATGATCACGAATTAATCACTTAACCCCCAGATTCTTAAACTCTGGGTTATTACCCCATATGGGAGGGTCTTGCAATTGAATATGGGGTTCATGAAATTATGACATTGTTAGTAAATATTTGATTTGTACATTTATTTTATGTACCTATATATTTGGGGTCATAAAAAAATTCTCCAGAGAAAAATTTCTGAGTGGAAAAAGTTTAAGAATCTCTACCTTAACTTTTCAGAGTGTTGGGAGATGATGACTATACATAAGGTGAAGATGTACGTACTTTCTTGTTGGAATCCTTACAAAGTGCTAATTTAGCATGGTACTTAGCAAATCCTCTAGCTCACTAATGTATTTAAGTACTCATTGGAGTTCATATGTTTGGGAGATTTCAGGGTTTAGTATGAGATATCGGAATTCACACCTCCCTTGAAGCTCTTAGGGCCAGAGAGCACTCTGGAGAAATCCATAATCCTACTCTTTCAGAGGAGATCATATATAAGAAGCAGATAGAGGCTCTCTCTGGGAGTTCAGCTGAATTATATTGAGAAGGGAGAGTCAAGTGAGTTCAGCCAGAAGCCCTCTCTCAGAGCCAAGACAGATTCACCTTTGTGCTGGCTGGAGGCTGAAGAAAGCAGAGGCAGAAGCAAAGGATAAAGCTGCAAGAGCACTTAGAACCAAGGAGAGAGATAGGCCAGTATTAAAAAGTAACCGGGCTATTTTGGAAGGAGAAAATAAACATTTGCATTTTATCACCTGGCTGCATTTTGAGGTGATTATTACTTTCAACTGGATCTAAGGCTGCCTCCAGAAAACCTCCCCGAGAAACCCGCTTCCAGAGAGAACCATTATTTTAAAGAAGAACAAGAACACCACACTTTCTGAAGGAAGCTGAACTGTTCCTTCTGATGGAATCTTAGATCCAAACTCCCCTAGTATATTTGCAATGCCTTCTGTGGAGTGGGTGTCCACTGAACAGAAACTAATTAAGTACACTTCTCACATTTTAGAAATTTCAGAAATATTCATTGGATATAATTGTTGGGTGAATGAAATGGCTTTGCAAGTAAGTTCAAAGAATCAAAACAATCAAATTAATAAAAAAAAAAGCATTTATTAAGTTGTTTCTCATCTTGGTATTTTACTAGGTCCTTGGGATGTAAAAATAGGTAAAGACATTCCCTAGCTTTCTAAGGTTCATATTCTAAGGAGAGAGATTCATAGATTTAAGTGCAATTTCATCTTTTTCTTTTGAGTACAGATCTGAGCAGAGTGTTTGTATATCCATTTCCAAGATTTTATTAAGAACACCAATTTCTTTCTTACCAATAGCTCTAGGCAATAGCATTAGAAGTAATAAGAAATGCTAGCTAATAAATAATTATTTAAATAAATAATAAATACTAGCATTTATAAAGAGATTTGTCAAAATTTTCTGTCTCCTTGTTCAATTGATCCATGGATTAAAGAATAGAAGCAAATCAGAATCTCTTGCTTTTAAAATTTACAAATAAATATGTGTGTGTACATATCCATATATTAGAACAGAAATATGTTGGTATTTTTTTCTTTTGCCTTTTCTGTCTTCTTTTAGGTAACGTTGCATAGAGCTTCATTTTGTAAAACTATTTACAAATACAGTTAATCCCTTTCCACATTGAAGTTTTGATGTATTTTAGCTCAGCGTAAGAATTACCACCAATCTGAAGGTACATACACTCCTACCTTATACTGCTGTGGATGTAGTTCTTCTGTGCATTCTTCTCCTCTTCTTCCTTCAATGTACCTGTAATTTTATTATTAATTTTGTATTTTAAAATTTCTTTTTCAAAGAGTATTTTTACTTAACTTTGGCTAAATACTTAACAAAATTTGCAATAATGTACTGTAAACATGCCATAAAACAAAAAACAAAATTAGATTTCTTCTCTGCCATGAAGAGAGGGCCAAAAATTTTAATGCAGATTTTCCAGATTCCAGATGTGCTACTTCTAACTACTTCAATGGGAGAGGAATAACAATATCTCATTTTGTTCTCACAACCATTACCTCTATTTTATAAATGAGGAACTTGAAACAGACAGTATTAAGTAACTTGCTCAGTGTCACACAGATGGTAAGTATTTTGAAGCTAGGATTTGAATTCAAAGCTTCTTAACCCTAGTTCTATTGTTCTATGCACTTTGCCACCTGTGTTACTGCATAATTTAAAATATACCTAGGGCTAAACAGTATATTTTAAAATTCTTTATTAATCTAGTTCACAATCAGACTGCTTGGCACAACAAAGGTCCAATTCTTTTGTTTGGACAACTTTCCATTCATCAAGAAATCCACTAGGGCTTACTTGATATTTAGGATAGGATGAGTAAATTCCTTTTATTTCTCATGCCTGATTGCTAATATCAAGGCTTTGAATATCTTACATGTTCACTTACTACAACTCTGGAAAGATGGGATTATTTCCTTTATCATCACATTTCTGTGGCCGTCTCTGTTTCTCTTACACTTTCTTTTTTTCCTCCTCTTCCTCCTACTGTTTTCTTGTTCTTGTTCTTCTTCCTTTTCCTTCTCTTCCTCTTTTCCCTCCTTCTTCTTTCCCTTCTCTTCCCTTTTCCCCACTATCCATATTAGAAAAGAAGAATGAGTAGAATCCATAGTGATCCAACTACTGTATGTCTTAGAGATACAAGTTTAGGAATGGTATTCTATTCCTCTAAGGCCATAAAAATACCTACACAGATTTTCCTATCTCTGAGTCTACAGAGTTTTCTCCCCTATCATTTCCTATATTGACTTCTCAAGCTGTATTACATCAAACATCCAAACCTATACAGATACATGTTTAAATCTTGATAAATAGAAATTTAGATTTACAATACAAATAAATTGGTATTTATTTGCTTTACTGAACATTCTTTGCTTTGTGAATTATTTACCATAAAATTCCTCTGAGTAGAATTGTTCCTATAATGTATTTAAAATATACTTTAGTTTTCAAAAATCCAGTTTATGCTTATCTTCACAGTATCATGCCTATTGCATAGATCAAGGCACGTCTGTATTTTGGAAATAAAGCAATTAAAAAATTTAAAACATATTTGGTTCCATTTGCCCCAATCCAGAAATCATTCTCTGATGATTCCTATAATCATTTCTTTACTCTTGTAGTGTCTTGACTGGAATACTGGATTAATAGGTACAATCTTTCCTATATATTTAAGGTGTAAAGTCTTTGGATTATAAACCCAGATGACAGGAAATATGTCTGTACTATTTTTGTTTAGTGTAGATCTAGTTTTCTGTGGTTTATAGATATTGATATTTCATCATACTGGAAATGGAGTCCTTTGGTGTAGTTTGACCAGGATCCCTTCATGAAAAGCTAACTTTTTGTCTCCCCAGACTACAGGCTAGTGAATGGCAGTAATAGATGTGCAGGGAGAGTGGAACTCCAGATACAGAAAGGGTGGGCCCCCCTCTGTGCCACCCACTGGGATTTGCAAGATGCAACTGTCCTCTGCCATCAGCTCAATTGTGGCCATGCCATAGCAGCTCCAGGAGGAGGCTACTTTGGAGAAGGAGATGGTTTGATCCTTCCTGATAAATTTCACTGCACAGGGACAGAAGCTCATTTATGGAACTGCCCTGCAAGCACATTGGGGGCATCCAAGTGTACCCTGGGGAATGCGGCTGGGACCATCTGCTCAGGTAAGTACCAAAGCAGAGACAGAAACAGATAAATGGAATTCCTGAAAGGAGAAATTGACAAGGCTTTGTAGGGAATGAGATCAACAAATAGGCTTCTATAGGAAACTGAAGAGACAGTATTGTGTGGTCCAAAGTGTATTGGATTAGCAGTCAAGGTTGAGATTTTTTTTACTTTATTATCTTTGTGACCGTGGGCAAATATTTCTCTGTTAAAGAGATTAAAAGTTGGTTTGGTCATCTCCTCCAAAATTTAGGAAAGAAGCATTATAGCTTGGCTACAATAAACCTTCATTTGCCATTTGGGGATGGGAAGAAGAGCACACTAGCTCACCTTTGGGGATAATTCTAATGGTTAGGAAGTTTCTTTCTCTTTTATATTTGTACCCATAATGCTTTCACCATTGCTCCTACCTTTGCCATCAGGCATTCAAGGAGGAGGAGACAACTTGTAAAAAGAACAACTAGATACCAGCAGAAAATATACAGTGTTACTAGGAGGTAATATAGACATATGTATACATATACATACATGTATGCATAAAAAATTCCCTATTAGAATGTGACCTTGTTGGAAGAGATTCTTTACCTTTTTTCTTTATATTTTCAGACTTCAGCATAGTGCCTGGCACATAGGGAATCCTTAATAAATGTTTGTTAACTAAAAATAAGAATCCAAAAGCTTTCCCCATATGACAATCTTTTTGAATATTGATAATAACTATCATATCTCTCTTGATTCTTCTTTTCTGCAGACTAACAATCTTTATTTAATTTTTTCAACTGAATCTTATATGGTATAAATTTTAGTATCTTTGCCATCCTGTTTGTCCTTCTCGTTAGGCTCATCAACTTATCAAGGTGCTCTCTGAAAGGTGTCACCCAGAACTGAACACTCCAGACATAAGTGATAATGGCCAAGTACAGTGGGATTATGATAGCTTTATTTCTGGAGGCTAGGTCTCTCTGACTGTAGCCCAAGGTCATGGCTTTTAAAAAAAAGTTTGTCCCATTACGTTGTTGAGTCATTTTAAGTTTTTACTTCACTTAAATTCTCATGTCTTTCCTTGCTAATTTTTAATATTTTTATTTAAATTTTGAGTTCCAAATTCTATCTTTGCTCTTCCTCCCATCCTCCTCGAAATGGCAAACAATCAAATATTCGTTATACCTGTGCAGTTATGTAAAATATTTCCATATTAATAATTTTGTACAATGGATCATTGTATGGCTGGGAATAGCTAAGTCATTTACAAACCTTCACTGTACAATATTGCTGTTACTGTATAAAACCTTCACTTTATATCAGTTCATGTAAGTCTTTCTAGGTTTTTCTGAAGTCATTCTACTTGCCATTTCTTATAGAACAATTATGTTCCATCACAATCATATCACAATGTCAGTCATTCCTCAACTGGTAGACATCCCTTCAATTTCCATTTCTTTGCTAATACAAAATAATTGCTATATTTGTGTTGGTGGGTGCTTTTCTTTTTTTATATCTTTGGGATACAGACGACTTAATAGAGTTATGCTGGATCAAAGTGTATGCACAGTTTTATAGACCTTTAAATATAGTTCCAAATTGCTCTCCAGAATGGTTGGATCAGTTCATAATTATACCAACAGTGAATTATTGTCCCAGTTTTCTCATACCTCCTCCAATATCCATCTTTTTTTTTTCTTATAAGCCACTTTGATAGGTGTGAGATAGTACCTTAGTGTTGTGATATGGGAGCCACCTGCCAGTGGCTGCTGGAGGTCTAACTCAGACCTCTAGAATGGATCTTTTCATTTGAGATGATTGATGATGATGATGATGAGGACGACGGCGACGACGACGACACAAGGAGACTGAGAGGCAGTTGCTGTTCTCTGACCCCTCCATTGAGAGGCAGTTGCATTGGCTGACCTCCCTCCTCTTCCCTCTGCCTCCAATTTATTTCATTCTCAGTCCACAAGCAACACCTGTGTCAGTGAAGGCTGCTTTGCAACTTCTTCAAGTGTTATGATCCACAGCTGTGGAGGCTCTCAGAGAATTGGCCTGCCCCTTCACTTAGGCATGGTCCTCAAACCTTAGAGTTGCAGTTCTTTGAACAATAGTGGTTTAGAGGTTTTTTTTTCCTCCAAATGATTATAGAGAGTTTTGATTGCTTTGTCTGAAAACTACTTGTTCATATCCTTTGACTATTTATCAAATAGGGAATGACTTAAATTTTTATAAATTTGACTCACTCTCTTTATATTTGAGAAATGAGGCATTTATCAGAGATAACTTGCTATAAACCTCTCCTACCCCCAGTTTTCTGCTCTCCTTATAATTTTGTTTACATTGTTTTATTTGTGCAAAAGTTTTTTAATTTTACTAATCAAAATGATCTATTTTATATTTTGTAACACTATAACTTTTTTAGTCTTAAATTCTTCCCTTAACCATATATCTGACAGAAAAAAAAAAAAAACCTGTTTCATGATCTCTTACTTTGCTTACAGTAGCACCCTTTATTTTTATTTTATCTTGCTATATAGCTTGGGTGGGAAACATATTTTCTGCTAAGGCCATTTCAATATTTATGACATCATTTGTGGCCCCCCCAAAATCTCCTCAACTTATAGGACTTTATCAGAAAGAGATTGTTCTATCTATCTTTCAGCTCATCATCACCTATTAGTAAATGATTTTTCTGGCTGAATACAGCCTGCGGACCAGATATTCCTCACTTCTGGTATACAATGTGAAATTTTGATCTATATCTAGCTTCTGCCAAACTTTTTTTCCAGTTTTCCTAGCAGTTTTTGTCAACTTCTGTGCAACAATCTATTGGCACATTATATTAATTATATTAATTTCACAACAAAATTAGAAATAAAATACTTTAACCATATTAAATTTCATCTCATTGTATTTGGTCTAGTATTCTGACCTTTCAATATCCTCAGTGTCTCTTACAATTTGTTAATTCCTCCTCCCACTTTTGTATCATGTATATTTAATAAATTTCATCTAAAACATTGATAAGAAAAATGTATTGCAACCCAGATGCAAGCACTCCTAGGAATCTAATTCAAATTAAATAGGATTCTATAAAAATCTTTTATTTTGTCCTTTTTATTTTGCTACATTTGTACAAATATTTGCTACATTTATATTCCACAATTTGTTCAGCTAGTTCCAAATTATCTGAATTAATCTAAGGTATTCTCTAAGATTCTGATTATTTGTTTCTTTTCTCTTTATTAGAATGTTAGCATTGTATCATTATATAGCTTGTTTCAAATTACTCAAACATACTTACTTTTTTAGGTATTTTTCTTCAGCTCCTATGCTTATATTTCAAAATTATTACTCAGCTCTGGTCTTTGCATCAAAACTATTTGAACACTCTCTTTTCCATTAAAGATTCACCATTTACTTCCCATAGGATTATACTTTAGAGGATAATTTATTCTTAATTATAAGTCTCTCTCTTTTGTAATATTGTATTTCAAGTCTTTCTTTCATTTATAGATGTCAAGCCTTGTATAATCCTGGCCATAGTTCTTTGGTACTTCTTTCTATATACTTACAGTGTGTGTGTGTGTGTGTGTGTGTGTGTGTGTGTGTGTGTGTGTGTTTGGTAGGAGTTCAGGATTTTGGCTATGTCATTCCTATGATCTTTTCTTTGTGAGTTTCTTTCAGCAGATGATCAATTCCTTGTTTACATCTTTATTTTGTCTACCAGTTCTAACAAAACTGGGCAGTGTTTATAAAAGATTTCTTGAAATATAGTTCAACCTTAAAAAGAAATCATGATTTTGAGGAAGTCTAGGCATTCCTAAATGACCTCTTCTTGGCATCATCACATTTTTCATATTAGTTGTTGTGACATCACATATTTTATAACTTCTCTTTTTCAGCATTTTGTTTTTGTCCAAATATTTCTGGCTACTTTATGAAGTCATTGATTTCTCTTTGATCTATTTTAGTTTTTAGCAGTCCACTATTTGAGTATGGTTTACCTCCTTTTAAAAAACTATGTTATTTATTCTCTTTCCATCTTAATTCTTCTGGTTATCATCCAGTCTTTGTGGAAAATGTTATTTATTTTGAGTTTCTGCTTGTAGTTGCTTTGTTGTTTTTGAAAATCTCTACATCTGGTACTAGTTTGTATTTTCTTTGATTTATTTGTCTCTCCAGCTTTGTTTCCTGAATTGTGTGGCTTTGTGCCAGGGTATCAGACTCTGTCCTTTGGTGTACTTTCAGATGAGGGATTGGCCCTGATAATTTTCTCTAGGTTCTTATGCGGAACTCCATCTACCGGGATTGAGTCTTTCTGGTTTTTTGAAATTCAGAACATTGTATGTGACATCTTAAGGCAGTATTAGAGATCTCCCAATCCCTTAACCTTGAGTGTCCAGACTCTGAGGCATGTAGTATTATGTTGGTTTTGCTTAATGCTTTTTCCTGAGACTTCCACATTCTTCAATGTGGGACTTTTTCTGGGGGAATCTTCTACTCTTTTTGCTTCTGGACACAGAACCTTGGAGATGACATAGGCACCTAGACAGTCTCTGTTTGGGTTTGTAGGTTATCTCGTGCTGCAGTGGACTTTTTGGCAGTCTTCTTTCCAATTTCCTGTGGACAACCAATTGATCTTTTATGCAGTTCTAGAGTGGGAAAAATCACAGTAGTTTTTCACTTCTTCTTGATTATTATTTGGCCTGATGTCAGTTTCAGGGTTTCACTGGAGTAAGTTATGGGAGTGATGTGTTCTGCTTCTTGTTGAAGCAGCTTCTTGACTGAATGCCACTTCTTGCCTCTGTCTCCATTTCCTTAGCCCGGAGCTCTTTCCATTACACTGAGCTGCATTTGGTTATCATAGTCTTTGTCTAATCAAATTCATTAATATTGAAGTTAAGACTCCCTCATTTGCATCTGACTATATGAGTTACCCAAAAAAGGAAAAAATATCCAAAGGAGCTTATCCTTCAATGTAATCTTTATCTCTTCTTTATTGTTTCCACTCTGTTTTGTTCTCATCTATTCCAAAATTCTCATGATCCTAAGCAATATGCTAATAACTCAGTATTTTTATTCAAAACAGGTCAATTTATTTCTTATTTCCCAGGAATGTTTCTCCATCCCACTAAAACCCAAACAACAAACTGAAATTCTTTTAAATATTTGCTTCATTTTTCGCCCCTCTCCCTGGATTTAGATTCTCTCCGTTTGAGGGACGGACAGAGCCGTTG
This sequence comes from Antechinus flavipes, assembly GCF_016432865.1. Lineage (NCBI taxonomy): Eukaryota > Metazoa > Chordata > Mammalia > Dasyuromorphia > Dasyuridae > Antechinus > Antechinus flavipes. The sequence goes on along the minus strand of NC_067399.1, from coordinate 646,967,632 downwards.
TGATGGGAAAGTGGAGATTTTTCTGCATGGAGTTTGGGGCCCGGTCCAGAGTCATGATTGGGACATTAATGCTGCTCAAGTGTTGTGTAGGCAGCTCCAATGTGGAAAGGTGGAGACAGTCTATACCTCCCTTACCTCAGGCCCAGAGGTGGGCCCTGTGGTTTCAAGCAGCATGAAGTGTATAGGCAATGAGACCCAGCTGAACCAGTGTAACATCTCCACATCTGCCCTGGCTCCAGTGGGGATCACTCAAGATGTTGGTGTCATCTGCTCAGGTGAGAAGTTACCCAGACCTTCAGCATCCTTCCTGGTCTCTCATTTTCATCCTAATGATGGATCTTGTCCCTTAGGGAGCAGAAGGATCCGCCTGGTGAATGGCACTGGCCGCTGTGCAGGGCGAGTGGAGATCTACCACAATGGCACCTGGGGCACAGTGTGTGATGATTCCTGGGATCTTTCTGACGCCAATGTGGTCTGCAGCCAGCTGGACTGTGGTGTGGCCCTCAGTGCCATGGGATCTGCTCACTATGGAGCAGGGGCTGGGCCCATCTGGCTGGATGAGCTGAGCTGCTCTGGCAATGAGTCTGAACTCTGGCAGTGCCCGTCCCGAGGCTGGGGCCAGCATGACTGCAGACACAAGGAGGATGCTGGCGTTCTCTGCTCAGGTCAGGCCTTTGGCTCTGATAATGCTCACTTAATCTTCAACTGACCCGTTCTTTCTTAGATACTCCTTTAAGGGACTCAAAAGGTCTCCTTGTTATGATTATCACAAGTAGAGGGCACTTCTCTGGAGTGGGGCTCAAGCATGGGAAATTTAGGATTTAAACATGACTACTTAAACATACCTTACTTCAAATTGAGTTTTCCATCATCAATCAGGTTTACTTAGGATAGAACATTTGTATTAGACATACTATTTATCTTCCTAAGAAATTTGCCTGCAAAGAGGCTTTAGATGAATGAAATATTTCTTTCTCACTATTCCTGGGGACACTGAAAAATGTTTTTAATATGCTTTCACATTTCTCTTTTCCTGTAGTCTTTCCTCAAGGGATGGAGACATTGATGTAAAGCTCTTAGGGATCTTATCGCCTTAGGACTTCTCATTACCCCGTACCATAGGGTTCTGACTCTGACCTGCTCATATTCAGAAGAATATTTCCAGCATACTCCCAAGAGTAAGGCAAGGGAAAGATTATTGAATTTGGATTCATAGCACCTGAGTTCAAATCCTAGAATTGCCCACTTAGTAGATGAGAGATTTTGGGCAATTCATTTAACTTGTTTCTACTTTAGTTTTTTCGTGTCTAAAAATGATGGAATTGGATTTATTGACTTCTAAGGGTCATCCCAGGTCTAGGTAAAATATCTTATGGACAGAAGTTTTAGCACAGATTCACTGCTGCAAATGGCTACTTCACAAATCACTCACAGTATTCTGCAAGTTTTTCCTATATGGGCACTGTGGAAAAATATATTACTAGATGAAATTCCTGCTTTCCACTAATCTTTAGTGTAATCCATTTCAGACACTTTTAGGCAGGGATTTAACTTGTGATTGGTGGCTCAGTAGCCCACATTTGATGCAATTATTTATCTTAGTAATCCTAATGTATAATTCAAGCTTCAAAGATATTCAAAGAAAATTACACAAAGTGATATTCACTTGAAAACTCTGCTAATCAACCTTTCATTTCCAAACCACAGCCTGAATCCCAAATGGAAGCCATTGGATTAAAGGATTAGGGTCTTGAATCAGGGGTGTGTCAATAAATATTTAACTGCTGGATCTCAAAAAACCCAAAATTTGAAAATGCATACATGATACACTTTTAAGTTTAGTTTTTGTTATTGATATTTTCCCATCACTTTTAAAAATGTAGATAATAAACAATAAATAAAACTCTAATTTGTAGTTGCTGATTTCTGAGTGTGAGTGCTCACATTGAACATTCACCAATCAGTTCTCAAGTGAATTTAAGCACATTATTGGCTGGAAGGGATCAGAGTTTATTCAATTTAAAATTTTCTCACTTGAAATCTGGCAATTTGTTTAAAAATACTTTCTTAATTACATTCTAGTGTAAATGGCTTCCTAGGAAATATTATATATTTTAAAATATTACTCTTGAGATGTTTAGGGACTTCTAACATTCCAAAAATGGGCCTATGACACAAAAAGGGTTGAGATCACCTGATCTAGTCCAAGTCCCAGTTTATGTATTCAGTATATGTATATGAATTCAGTATATGAATACTGAAGTCCAATGGATTTAAGGGATTTTCCAAAGACCACATAGAAGAGAAAAATCTTGGTAGGACATTTCATTGTATCAAAACCCAATAAACTCTTTTGAGAGTTACAAATAGAGACATAAGCTTACTGAAGCATAAAGTCCTGAGTGGACAAGTTGAAACACACACACCATATTTCATCCATACAGAGATACTTGAGGAAGGAAGGGAATGATGGGAATGGTGGAAGGGGAGGGATTTATCTTTAAAATTTTATCCTAGCAATTTTTAGCATTATGATTTGGAATCAGATGGAACTTGTACAGATTTGTTCTAAACTTGGCATTTTGCAGGTGAGGCAGCTGAAACAGAGAGGTTATGACCTTTCTGAGGTTACAAAGCCAGTGACAGGGCTAGGATTTCATCTCTGTTCCTATGATTCCAGATCCCAAATTCTGCACCCTTCACCATCATCTCTTCCATTTTTCAAATCACAAAGAATTGGGGAAATTGAAATATTTCAAAGAAGTAAGAATTAGAGAGTTCTCTAGAATGCCCAGGAAACATCTACTATATTTTCCAGATTAATTTTTATTGAGTTGCAAATATGGAAAGGAATGCCAGAGATAACTTTTAGAGACATTGCAAAATGTCACTGAATTTCTTTCTTTCTTTCTTTCTTTCTTTCTTTCTTTCTTTCTTTCTTTCTTTCTTTCTTTCTTTCTTTCTTTCTTTCTTTCTTTCTTTCTTTCTTTCTTTCTTTCTTTCTTTATTTTTTTTTTTTTACTGAGGCAATTGCCCAGGGTCACACAGCTAGGAAGTGTTAAGTATCTGAGGTCAGATTCGAGCTCAGGTCCTCCTGACTTAAGGGCTAGTGCTCTATCCACTGCACCACCTAACTGCCCCCACTGGATCTTTTCAAAAGATGATGGAGTTGGAAGCAAAATTAGTGATTATCAAATCCTCAACTTATTTATTTTATACATGAGCGTACTTTGGCCCAGAGCAGTGAACTGATTTTTCCCAAGAATTCTAGGAATGCCTAAGAATACTAAGGGTGGGAAATAGAAAAGCACTGAAGTAGTAGGAGAGTGCCAGGATTTTTGCTTGGACCTTGGTGGGAAGACGCAGTATGGTATACTGGATAGAGTGCTCAATGTGATATCAGTAAGCTCAGGGTTTGAATCCTGCCTATTGTTGACCAGCTGTATCATCCTGGGTAAGTCACTAAACTTTCTTAAGTCTCAGCTTCTTCACTTGTAAAAGGAGATAGTTGGGTTCCATATAGTGCAATCCTTCTTTCAGCTTGTAATCTATCATCTGGGCTATTTTATGATAATCATAAAATATCAGCATGACATCTCTGTATTTCTCTGTCATCTGTGAAATTCTCCCTTGGAGACTGACATCAGGGCTCTAAGCAACTTTTATAGTTTATTTCTTCATTGAGCTTGAACCTTAATAAGGTAAGCATTGTTCAGTCATTTCGGTGCTGTCTGACTCTTTATCACCCTATTTGGAGTTTTCTTTGAGGAGATACTGGAGCAGTTTATCATATACTTCTCCAGCTCATTTTATAGATAAGGAAACCGAGGCAAATAAGGTTGCATGGTTTGCTTAGGGTCACACAACTAGGAAGTGTCTGAGGCAAGTTTTGAACCCATGAAAGGAATCTTCCTGACTCCAATCCTGCTGCTCTGGGCAGTCTGGAGGGATCAGGAGACTTGGATTCTGGTCTTAGCATTACCATTAGTGAGTGATGGGATCTTGGACTTTTGTTCCTACTTTTTTTTTTTTTTAAGATGATGGATTTCTTAATAAAACTCTTTCTGGTTTCCTAATTATGTGATTCTATGAATTTATAATGGCACAAAACAATACAGGACTGATTTATGTTTTTCTTCTAGACTTTACTGCTTTGAGGCTGATCAGTGAGACTCATAATTGTGCTGGGTGGTTAGAAGTTTTTTACAATGGAACATGGGGAAGAGTGTGTAGCAATTCCCTGAAGGAACTCTCCCTGGAAATTATATGCAAGCAATTGAAGTGTGGAAAAGAGGGCTGGCTGGAGAATAAACCAGTGCCCTACAGAGGCTCAGAAGTGAACTGGCTGGATAAAATTGAATGCCGTGGCTTGTACACTAACTCTTTGTGGCAGTGCCCATCAGCATCCTGGCATCCACACTCATGTTCCCGAGGAGATGAAGCTTGGATCACGTGCGAAGGTTCTGATATCTTAATCCTTATATTCTAATGCTGGCAGCTTAGGTTGCCATTCAGTTTCTAATTTCCTTTGTAGATCTGTAAAGTTGCTGAAACTGACCTGCCATACATAGATCATAAAATCATAATCGAAAGGGACCTGAGAACTGACTTTCCAATTCCTAAATAGGAATCCCTTTCCCCAAATTCCTGACAAGTGGTCACCTTATCTGTGCTTGAAGGCCTCTAGGGCTAGTAAATTCGAAATCCACCACTGTAGCCCACTTAAGTGTTGGGTAATCCTAACTGTTAAAAAAAAAGTTTTCTTATGCAATTGAGTCAAACCCTGCTTCTCAGAAACTTTTACCCATTCTCTTACTGTTACCTTCTGAAGTTAAACAATATAAAATTGTTTTCTCTGCCATAATATAGCCTTTAAATGTTTGACATCATCTATTATTTCTTCCTTATCTCTTTGATCTCCACATAGAATGCTTTTCAGTCCCCTCAGTATACTGATCACCTCTCACAGGCTCCAGCTTCTTAATGCTCTTTCTAAAATGTGGAGACTAGAACAGTACTTCAAATATGGTTTGACCACGACACATACAATAAGGATATTTACCTTTTATTTTGGTTGCAGGTGATATATTTCTGTGTCTGTGGTTCTCAGAATACATAATACAAATTGCATTACCTTTTTTTTGCCCATGTTTGCTATGATACTAATCTACTTTTGATATTTTAGTTAAGAAATTTTATTCTCCACCATAGCAGGAACAGCTCATTCTTTCAATACTGCAATATCATTTCTTCTGATATTTCCCAATTCTTGATGCCTATAGGATGGACAAAGAAGACTTCAGAGAGTCCAGGGGAGAGGCTCAACTGTTCATCTACCCAAGACTGCACAGGTATCTATCTATTCCATCACTTTTATCATGTGTCAGTAAGTAAGGAGAGGACAGGTCTGTCTGCCTATCTATTTGTCTCTCTCAGTAAATCCTAGTGGCTGCAATTTCAGGGACAAACAGGCTGCGTGTCACAGATGGAGAGAACAGCTGCTCTGGCCGAGTAGAAGTCTGGCATGCCGGCTCTTGGGGAACAGTGTGTGATGATTCCTGGGACCTGGAAGATGCTGAGGTTGTGTGTCGGCAGCTGGGCTGTGGCCCGGCTATATCTGCTCCAGGAGAAGCAGCTTTTGGACCAGGGAAAGGGACTGTTTGGTTGGATGAAGTGAAGTGTAAGGGCACTGAACTGTCTCTGTGGGACTGTCTCGCAGAGCCCTGGGGACACAGTGATTGTGGTCACAAGGAAGATGCAGCTGTGAATTGCTCTGGTGAGTGGTGGGCCCCGAACAGAGTGTGGGCTGGGTGGAGAAAGACTGTTCCACGGGAACTGTGGACATCACTAATCAGGTTCTGTGGAATGAACTCTAAAACAAAAAGTGCAAGTTAAAATACTTGACTTGTATGATTAATGACAAAGTTTACATGATTTAGGAGACTACAACAGCTCTCTATATGATTCCACACTCTTTTTTTTTTCTTTGATTTAATTTCTCTCTCTCTTTGCAGGTAGGAAAGAGAAGACAATACTATTGCCTGGAAGAGGTGAGTCTGCTCCCCTTTATAGTTCTAGATTCCCTATTTGTTCTGTTCCTAAAGCAGATGTTGGAGCATGAACCAGAAGACTGGATTCTACTTCCTACTCCAACTCTCCAACACCTGTACCTCATCTTTACAATGAAGATAAGAATATTTGCACATCTTCTTAGGGTTGTTGCTATTGGTGGCTGTGATGTGTGTGTGTGTGGGGGGGGGTAAGAGGGACATTTTAAAAATCATAAATGACTTTAAAATGTGAATATCATATAATTTGATCTAGTATTGCTAAGAGAACTATTTTGAATTGTCCAGTAGGACAAGAACATCTTAAATCATCTGGAGGAAGCAAGCCTTCTAACATTAACTTCCTCATTGAAAGTGGGAAAAGAGTTCAGGATTTATAGGTCTATCAGGGTGAGGAGGAAAGACAAATTTACCTCATGGATTTTTTGGAATCTACTCCTTTTAAGGTTTCCTATCACCAGCCCAAGAAGGAGATAATACATTAAAGATCATTTGTTTTATCCTTGGAACACTTCTCTGCTTTGTTTTAATATTCCTCGGGGCTCAGATGTGGAACAAGAAAATCTTCTGCCAGGGTAAGTGATTAGAGGGCATAGATAATATTAGAGGGTATCAATTAGTTTAAAAAAAAAACTTCTAATGGAAAAACATCTGGAATATTTGGGATACTGATTTTTTTTAATATTGTGTGAGAATAGTCTTCTGCTATATCAGGATTACTGCTTGAAGTCTTTAATCAAGAATGTGAAACATTTAAAATGACCTCACTACCCCTTGTTAGCCCATGATAATTTCTCGTGTGAATAATATGATTGCATTAGAAGTCTGTGAATGTATAGTTTCTATTTCTTGCACAATGATAGGTATTTGGGAGATAAATTAACTCTTTTGTTCCTCTATTAAGCCTTCTTTGCCTTGACCATATTTGTTTAAAATAAGGCTAGAAGGATTGCTTATTATTTGAGTATAAGTGGATATCAGTGTGTGTCTTGATAAGTGTCCTGGACATGGTATACATTTACTGCCTTCTCTCGTGACTTTTTTTTGGATGAGTAGCCATTTTGGCTTAGTTTCTCACTGTGTCTATTAGGGTGGTTGAGCATGACCTTCTCTTATCTTGAAAAGATCCTCTTTGTCCTCTATGTGCCATAGATTTTTGGTAATTCAATGCCATTTTTAGTGTGGTACTATGTTCAATTTAGTTCTACAAGTACTTATTCTATGCTTAATATATGCTAAGAACTTTACTAGGTACTGCAATGGGCAGTTGGAACAAGATTTAAATGAACACAATCTGAGGAGACACTAAATATACATCTCAGATCAGCAGAATTGCAGCTACATCGAATAGTTAGCATCAGTCGATCAATAAACATTTATTATTATTTTCAATGGCTAAAACAAATATATGTATGTGTGTGTGTGTATATATATATATATATATATATAGTATCTTTAGATAAGCAAAGTACTTTAAAATTATAATGATAATAACACTTATTTAGCACTTACCTTGTGCCAGATATTGTGGTAAATATTTTATCTCATTTAATCTCTATAATAACTCTGGGAATAAAGGTTATAATTATCCCAATTTTACAGATGAACAAACTGACACAGAGGATCTATAACTTGCCCACAATCACACAGATATTAAGTATCTAAGACCAGATTTGTACTCAAGTCTTCCTGGCTCTAGGAAAAAAAAATGGTGCATAAACATAGGTAAAGTGGAGCAAAATTATCTCTATTTGCAACTAATATTATGGCTTACTTAGATAATTGCAAACATTTAATAATAACAAAAAATAAAAGCTTCACTGAAGTACCAAGATAAAAAGCCAAATGTACAAAACCAAATGCTTTTATAAATATTACTAACAAAACCCAAGATGAATATAAAGGAAAAAATCAATTCTGTATGAAATTTTCTTATTTAGGGATCAACTAACCAAGAGACATTCAAAATATATTTAAATATAACTCTCAGTCCTTCTTTATAGAAATAAAATAAGACTTTAATGGAAAAAAATATATAGGGGCCACTGCATTTCAATGTAGTAATAATTACTTTTATATATGTATATGTATACATGTCTTTCTATGTATATAAAAGGAGTTTAATTCAGTGATATAGACTCTTCCCAGCCCTAAAGCCCACAATCCTTTGATAACTTGTCAACTGTTTCAAATATGAGAAGAAAATATAGTATATTTAAACATGATAATAATTGTACTCTCATTCAGTGGTTGAAAAAATTCTTGATGATGAGACTGCCATGAACTAAGCAACTGCTTAACTTAATTTGTATCTTACTAAGCCCTATAAAATCTATGCACATTTGAGAGAGGTCTATGATTATACACAATATATTATGGATTAAATATACATAATATTTTATGGATAAGTAAATAATTTATGTCTTTAATTTCAATAATATGTTCATATATTTGAAAAAGGAATGCATATATGTGAAAAACATTCAGCTATTGAAAACATTTACTTATTTATTGCATTCAGTCTTGATGTATATATTACTGGAGTTAAGTACAGATGAAAAAGCCAATGCTTGGTGTGCTTCTGGATTTCCAGCTCTCTTGAAATAACTCCCAGAAGTCAGCAGCTCACAGACTGAGACACTGATTGAATGTATTTTGAACAGCAAAAGTGATCTCTCTGAAGAATTTATGCCTTTATTCTGCATATGATGTCATACTCTTCACGATGTTACTCTCCACAATTTGAGGAGGGGATAGCACATCTACCACAATCTGTAGATATCATGAAATACATATTTCTGGTGTTCTGAATGTTCTCAATGATTAGAACCTTCTGTTGGGGTACTGTCCTTTCCTTAGGGGTAGTTCCTGGGGAGTGCTGACAGAGGGAGCTTTAGAGCTAGAAACGCCAAAAGTTTTGATGGTCAATTTTGAGGGCGATTCTCACCAGAGTCTGCTAAATTTATCATATAAAAGACTCATGGTAGTCCCCTGTTTCTTTCTTACTGTTTAAATGCAGACATAAATGAGCAAACCAGAAGTCTCTACTCTCTGAGGCAGCAAAAACAAGATAATCTTTGATAGATCTCAAAGGGAGACACAAAAACTCACACAGCAGGTTAATCAGGGAAGAGTCTTAATAAAATACAGTGGAGAATATCTTGGATCACAAGATCTTATTCAACTATACATCTTTTCATGCAACAATGAATAATCTGCAGTAAGAGTCTGAGGGAAATCAAAGGAGAGTCTAATGATGGTTTTATTTTTTGTTGTTCATTCACTTCAGTGATGTTTGACTCTTCATCCTCCCATTTGGTGTTTTCTTGGTAAATCTACCAGAATGGTTGGCCAGTTCCTTCTCCAGCTCATTTTACAGCTGAGGAAACTGAGATAAACAGGGTTAAGTACTTACTCAAGGTCACACATCTAGTAAGTGTCTGAGGCCAAAGTTGAACTCAGGAAAAGGTGTCTTTCTGACATCAGGTCTGGCACTCTATTTACTGTACCACTTAGCTGGACAATGGCTACTGAGAAGTTATTTTAAAGTTTCTATGTAAATGTTTATTTCTCTACCCTCTTTACTCATTGTCTTTCTATTTTGGGCAGTTGCCATAAGTGAGTGTGACTTTGGCTAAGTGCAGATGGCCTTATTTACTTCCTGTCTACTGTCTTCCTCATGGCAGTAAAGAATTCAAGTCACTAGCACTCTGTTTCTGTGTTGTGAACACCATTAATATTAAGTATTCAGTTACATGAGGTGACAATTTCACTAGCTAGGATCCTTTGTCATTATAAATAGCAAATGACATTAATGTAAAGCTTCGTTATGAGTTTTATATCAAAATGATTATACCAACTCTCCTCTTGTAAAATAGGGCCATAGTATATCATGAGACATTTTTGATTCATTCCTGTACTGAACAACAGAGATAGGGTTGATATGAAGAAAAAGAATCTATATTGACATGAGAAATAACTTTTTGTTTGGACAAAGTAAGTGAACTTAGAACAGAGTAGTTATGAAAATTATCTTTAAAAATTCAATAGATATGATCAACCTATTTTAGATACTTATCCTCAAATCATGAGGCCTTTAATATATTTCTTTCATATCTTCTCTTTCCAGTTTTCAAAACAAGTCAGAATTCTCTTACTGAGGGCATCTATGAGGACCTTGCAATGGGGGAGAAATATGAAGAGGTAAAAGAGAAAGATATTAGTCTGTCAGAAGAGTATGATGATATTGAAGAAAATGAGAAACATTTGACCAAGAAAGAAGATGATGGAGAGAAGGAAGAAGAAGAGGAAGAAAAAGTTATCACTTCCTCAGGTCTTCATATTTCAACTATTATTTTTATTTTCCTTTTTTTGTGTATATATATATATATATACACACATATATATATGTACATATATATGCACATATACATATGCACACATACACACATAATACATATATACATAATACATATATATATCTGCATATATATGCATACACACATACATATATAATACATATACATACACAATGCATATATATATATATATATATATATCTGCATATATATCTGCATACACACACACATATATATAATGGAAGTTTTGACATTTGTTTAGATATATAGGCAGTGGGGAAACCATGGATTCACTTTTTTAAACAGTTAAAACTTCCCCTGTCTGCTATCTTAAGAATGCCCTATCACTACCAACCTTTTAGTAAAGGACAAATTTGAAAGGTTTCTTTATGACAATATACGTATTCATATTAACATCCTCTTCTCTTTATTATATAAAAGTCCCCTTTCTAATTTCCAATTCAACATTTTGTAATTGATTATTTTGGACTCATATGATATTGTTCATTCATTTTACTTTTTAAATTTATAGTTTTTGACATTGAGTTTTCTATAGGAAAGGAAACAATCTGGTGCCAGATGACACATATATAATACATATCTCTTTAAAACAAGGTAGCATGGGATTTTGCTCAGTGCAGCAACAACCCTACTTATTTTACACCAATCAGCAGTGTCCACAATATTGTAGCAACCTGCAGGTGACATTGATCTTGTGTGGGAGTCTTTCCACCTAGGATAGTGGAAGTTATTGATAATGATCAAAGAAATAGGACCGCTCCAAACTTTGTCTCCTTCATGAAACAGAATATTTAATTGGGCATGCTACAAAGAAACACATTTCAATGAACCTCACTAATGTAGTCTTTGATGTCATGTGTCTGAATGATTGCAGATTTGAGGATGCAGTTTTGTGGTCAGACATGGAATAATGGTTTTTCATGGTGGTGAATGATGCAGTTAGGCCCAAGTTCCAAGTGTAGAACAAAGTAGAGACCAAAAATTTCTATCCAGAAGAATCCAGAAGAATCTATGGTCCTTGAAAAGATGGAAGAAATTAGTGAATCTTCCCTTAAGAAGATTCCTGCAAATGCTATTGCCACAATACCACCTTATTGGTATTGTGACATTTGGCTAGTAAATATGCTGGAATAGTTGCTCTTAATGTGTTACAAGTTATCAGTGAGCCAGTTGCTGCTACTATTGCTTGTGACTTGGACAAAAATGTTGCTATTGAGAGAAATGTGCTGATGTTTGACTTGGAGATAGTTGTTCTTTTCATTGAAGATGGCAACTTTGAAGTCAAGATCGCAGCTGGGGACACCCACTTGGGTGGGGAGGACTCTGACAACTTCATGGTCAATCATTTTAAAAATTGATTAATTTTTTAATTTTTCAAAACATATGCATAGATGATTCTTCAATATTAATCCTTGCAAAACTTTGTGTTCCAAAACCCCCTTCCCATGCTCCCTCCCCTGCATAGTCCAATATTTGTTAAATATAATTGTAGTATATGTTAAATCCAATATATAATACATAATTATACAATCATCTTGCTGCACAAGAAAAAAATCAAATCAAACCAGAAAAAAATGAGAAAGAAAACAAGATGCAGGCAAACAACACCAAAAAGACTGAAAAGACTATGTTGTGAATCACACTCAATCCCCAAAGTGGGTACAGATGACTCTCTTCCTCACAAGACCATTGGAAATGGTCTGAATCATCTCATTGATCATCATATAGTCTTGTTGCTGTGTACCATGAGCTGGTTCTGCTCATTTTACTTAACATGAGTTCATGAAATCATCCTGCTGATCGTTTCTGATAGAATAATAATAGTCCATAACATTCATATACCATAACTTATTCAGCCATTCTCCAACTGATGTGCATCCACTTAGTTTCCAGTTTCTTGTCACCACAAACATCTTTGCACATGTGGGTTCCTTTCCCTCCTTTAAGATCTCTTTGGGATATAAGCCCAGTAGTAACACTGCTGGATCAAAGGGTATGCACAGTTCATGGGCAATCATTTCATTTCTGAGTTTAAGCAAAAAGACAAGAAGGATATCAATGAGAACAAGAAAGTTGTCTTGATTGAACATGTAAATTCACACCCTGTTTTCTAGTACCCAGGACTATATTGATACTTACATCTATTAGGAAGGGACAGAATTTTCCCTTTATCATCCATGCCTTCATTGAAGACCTGAATGACCTTTTCCATGGTACATTGGAAGCAGCGGAAAAGGTCTTAAAAGATGCCAGACTTGATAAATCATAGTTTTTATAACATTGCCTCACTGGTTCCATTCATCCCCAATATCTAGAAACTTCTACAAAATTTCTTTCATAACAAGGAGCTCAACAATAGTGTAAATCCCGTTGGAATAGTTGTCCATGGTACCATTCAGGCTGTTGTGATTTCCCAGAATTTACTTGATTCTTGTACTTTCTACTTGAAGGTTACAATATATATAGAATGAGAAATTTCAGGGCAAAACTAATGATGAAGGCAAAGAGACAATCCTTGACAAATGTAATGAAATAAACATTGAGTAAGGACCAGACTGGTGAGAAGTAAGAATTTGAGCATCAGCAGAAAGAAGTTTAGAAAGGTCAGCAAGCTGTCCTGGAATTCAGGAGGCATGTTCCCAAATGGTGGAGTAGCCTCATCAAGAAGTGTTTCTTCTGGCTCCACCACTGAAGAGACAAATAATAAACAACACAGAGCAGAGAGATTGAGTGGGAGAAAAAAGGAAATATGTACAATATGCATAAGCCTTTACTGCATATACATAGACACATATGCATATATTTGCAAAACACCATTGTGATCAAAAGTTTTTTTTTTTTTTTAGCTTAGAAATATTTTTAAGATATTTGGTCTGGAACTTGGAGATGACCAAAAAGTGGGATATTAACATGCAGGTGAATTTTCTGCTGCAAATCTAGTCTTTTTCTTGTACGGTAACTTCTGAAAAGCTTTTCCTGTTCTTATTTGAAAATAGTTTTTGTTTTCACTATTGTCGTACCAGTATTTAATTGGAACTAAGGGAAATTATTGACTTCCTAGAGGAATAGAGGCAGTTTTATCTTCTTAGCTATTCTCATTATGAAAAATATCATAATCAATTTCCTCCTAAAATTTCAGGATTGGCACCTCATCTTATGGACATCAATGAGCTTCTTGTGGAAGAAAGTGACCCATCTTTACCTCCTGGATATGATGATGCTGAATTGGATATCTTAGGGATGGTGTTATACCAAAAGAATTTTAAATAAAATATCTTATGAAACTAGAAATATATTCTCATCCATTCTTGAATCTGGTACTTGGGAAACATCAACATTGTTTACGTTTTTAATTTCACTAAAGTGTCTTTACCAGCTCTAATTTTTTCTTTTCTTTTATGACTTGTCCTTGGTTTTGTTATCAAACGATGCCTGAATTATCTAAGTGATTATTGCTATAATGGGGATTAGAAAGGATTGGCAATTGTCCTGACTTCTCTTGAAGACATTTTAACTCCTAAAATAGTGTTCCACACACAACAGGTCCAATTCTTTCAATTTATTGTTGAAACTCAGAGAAATTAAATAACATGTTAATAGTCATACTACTAGTGATTGTCTGGGATGGGGTTTGAACCCAGGTATTCCTGACTTCCAGTCTTGTGTTCCATTCACCCTCCCGTGTTTCTGGATAATGACTGAGATGAATAATATTTTTAAAAGTACGGTAAATATGCCATCCAATGCCCTGAGTAGCCAGTAGAATGTAAAGATTCTTTAGGACAGAGAATATTTTTGCCTTTGCATCTCCATACTCTTGCACAGTATCTTGCATGTAGCAGCTTTTTAATAAATAGCAACTGAAATGATGGCTTGCTCTTATCTTTAATGGGATGTAAACATGAAAAGAAGAAAGCTTGATTTCAATGAAAAAGATAATGGGACAAATGAGAACATCTAAAACCCTTATAGAAACAAAATCTCATTCACATGCCTATTTTAAAGATATTCTAGGAGGTTAATGGAAGATGTTTCTTTTCTTTTGTTTACTTAATAGTATTTTATTTTTCCAAATACATATGAAGATAGTTTTCAACATTCCCCTTTGCAAAACCTTGTGATTCAAATTTTGCTCCCTTTCCCCTCTCTTCCTGTTCCCTTCCACAGGATAGCAAGCAATCCCATATAGGGTAAACATATGCAATTCTTCTAAACATATTATGGGACGTGTTTCTGAGATTATACAGTTAACTACTTCTCATCTTGGTATTTTATTGGGCTGAATTACATCATAATTGAATAACCCATTAACTGAAAGAAGAAGCATTACCTCTCAAATACAGGCAGAATAGTTTCAATATTAATGGAATAAAGAAAAAAATGTTGCTATCTTAGAAAGCCAAATAATTAGTCAACAAGCACTGTTGCAGGTTAGCTTTTAATATATATGACTTTCAGAGAGTTTAAAAAGGGAAACAAAAAACCAAAAGTACTGAGAAGCTGACAAAGAAGCATACTCACTTTTCCCCATGATACTGTAAAAAGTAGATGTTCCAATAGAAATGAATAACCTTTTCTTAGGATGCTATAGACACCTCTTTGCAAAGATGAGGGGAATTAGATGCGATACTACATATAATTTTGCATTTGGTTGGATAGTATTGTTGACTACTTTTTTTTCTCTTTTATTACTCAAAATTTTTTTTGAAAGGATGTTAGAGGAGAATTCACTGTAAAAGTTGGTGGTATAAAAATAAAAGATTAGATAATATTAAGAAATAAAATATAATATACTTGATTCATTCTACTTATATGGCTCTTGCAAAGATCAAGTGAGATACTGTGAAAGAACTTAATAAAGTTGAAGGTACATATTATTATTTTTTCTCTCATGTTCTAGGATCATTTACTATGCACTATTACATACTATGGACATTGAAAGCTCAGAAATTTCCTGAAATTTACTGTTAATTTGAGTACTCACATATTCTGAGCAAAGATACTTTAAAATTCATTTTAATAATATCTGATATTATTTCTTTTATTTCTGAGTATATCTGTGCTTCCTTACCGAAGAAGCCATCTATTATAGCAAAAATTAAATTTAAAGAGAAGAAAAAAAAACTACTCAATAGATTCATTCATAACACTTGAGGCAGTTTTTTGTAACCATATACTCTCAATTTTGTAAAGAAGGAAAAGGAACTTTATTTTCCCAACCCTATTTTGAGGCCAGTTTTTGGTCATTCGTGGCATTTAAAAATTTCGGTCTTCTGTTATAGTCATGGTATATGTTGTTTTCCTGATTTGATTTACTTTTTAAAAATAGCTTTTTATTTTTCTCAATTACATTTCAAGACAATTGTAGCATTTATTTTTTTTTAATTTTTTAAAAAATTTTATTTAATAATTACTTTATATTGACAGAATCCATGCCAGGGTAATTTTTTTTTTTTACAACATTATCCTTTGCACTCGTTTCTGTTCCAATTTTTTTCCCCTCCCTCCCTCCACCCCCTCCCCTAGATGGCAAGCAGTCCTTTATATGTTGGATATGTTGCAGTATATCCTAGATACAATATATGTTTGCAGAACCAAACAGTTCTCTTGTTGCATAGGGAGAATTGGATTCAGAAGGTATAAATAACCCGGGAAGAAAAACAAAAATGCAGATAGTTCACACTCTCCCAGTGTTCTTTCTTTGGGTGTAGCTGCTTTTGTCCGTCATTTATCAATTGAAACTCAGTTAGGTCTCTTTGTCAAAGAAATCCACTTCATCAAAATATGTTCTCATACAATATCGTTGTCGAAGTGTATAATGATCTCCTGGTTCTGCTCATTTCAGAACTTAGCATCAGTTCATGTAAGTCTCGCCAGTCCTTTCTGTATTCATCCTGCTGGTCATTTCTTACAGAACAATAATATTCCATAACATTCATATACCACAATTTACCCAGCCATTCTCCAATTGATGGGCATCCATTCATTTTCCAGTTTCTAGCCACTACAAACAGGGCTGCTACAAACATTTTGACACATACAGGTCCCTTTCCCTTCTTTAGTATTTCTTTGAGATATAAGCCCAATAGAAACACTGCTGGATCAAAGGGTATGCACAATTTGATAATTTTTTGGGCATAATTCCAGATTGCTCTCCAGAATGGTTGGATTCGTTCACAACTCCACCAACAATGCATCAGTATCCCAGTTTTCCCGCATCCCCTCCAACATTCATCATTATTTTTTCCTGTCATCTTAGCCAATCTGACAGGTGTGTAGTGGTATCTCAGAGTTGTCTTAATTTGCATTTCTCTGATCAATAATGATTTGGAACACTCTTTCATATTTAGCATTCATTTTTACAAGATTTTGAGTTCCAAATTTTTCTCCCTTCTCTCTCTTCCCTTGTTATAAAAATGGTAGGCAATTTGCTATAGATTATTCATGTTCTATCATGTGAAAGATATTTCTATATTAGTCACAGTTGTTTAGAAGAAAAAGATCAAAAGGAAAAAAAAACACCCAAAAAACTAAGTGAGGAAAATATGCTTCATTCTATAGTCAGAGTCCATCTGTTCTTTGGATGTGAATAGTATTTTTCTTCATGAGTCCTTTGTGCTTGTCTTGGATCATTGCATTGCTGAGAAGAGATATGATTTATTTACTCTTTACTAGTTCATATGTATTTTCCCCATGACACTTTTCCCATGTTCTCTGAATTCTTCAAATTGATCATTTTCTATCATTCAGTAATGTTGCATTGGGAGAGCTGAGTAGTACAGTTGATAAAGTGCTGAGCTTAGAATCAAGAAATCCAATCTCAGAAACTTTCTAGCTGTGTGATCTTGGGCAAGTCACTTAACCACTATTTGTGACTGGAGAAAGAAATGGCAAACCACTTTAGTATCTTTGCCAAGAAAAACCCCATGGGTAGTGATCTATGAGGTCATGAATAGTCAGACATGATTGAAAGGACTGAACTACATTATATTACATTCAACTACTGTCTTATAATTTGTTTAGCTAATCTTCCAGGTAATGTTCAATCTACACTGTTTACAATTCTTTTATATCACAAAAATCACTGAGATGGATATTTTGGCATTGATGAGGCCTTTCTTTTTTTGTCTCATGTTCCTTAGGATATGAGTTGAGCAGTGGTACTTCTGTGTCAAAAATATGGACATTATCATCACTTTAAAAAATACAATAACTCCAAATTGCTTTCTAGAATATTTGGATTAATCTATAGACCCACCAACAATATATTAGTCAGGCAGTGATAATTATGGGTGAATTGATGAAAATCTCAAGGGGCTATTGTCTTATTGGTATTTTATCTATCTTTTTTTTAAAGGTGGTATGTCTTTTTCTTACTCTGTTTGGAAGTATCATATACAATGGTCACTTGTGGGTTCATCTCCTGATCAGCCTGGCACATTTGCTGTTTTTGACTTGTGTTGACTCACTCCTTCATAAGCATTTTGATAGATCCATATCCATTATTTTAATCTAAACATAGTGCAGACATCCAACTAGTTTATTTAGCCTGCTGCATTTCAAAACTCCCCAGCTTAAAAAATCCATCAGCCTCAACCTTCCTAGTCACTAAGTCACAGATGTATGCAACTGTACCTGGTTCAATGTTTACATGGTACCAAGTATCCAGATGGAAATATGAAACCATTAATTATAGAATCTCAGAGACAGAAAGGAACTGAGAAATCATTTAGCCAGTACATAAGAAAATAATGAATCCACTTTAAAATTTTCTGAGAAGTGGTCATCATCTATTTGAAGACTATAGTGATATGGTGTTCGCTACCTCTTAAGGACAGTCCATTTGATTTTTGGACAAATCCATTTTAAGTAGATTTTTTTTTGTTTCTTTCAATCTTTTATTGACTTTTTTGCTTCTATTGAGCTACTTATGATTTTCACTTATGAATTATTATGCTGTTCTTTTAGATGCTTCCAATTATTCAGTGTTCTGAAGTTAAAACATTTTGGTGCTAAACTGTTTTTTCCCCTGCATATATTTTGAAAACAAATTACAACTTACATGCTTGTTATTGATTGTATTTAATATGTTCTGTTGAGATATGAACAAGAAAATTGTATGGGATGGTCAATAGGAAAAATGGTCCCTAAATCAAGTAAACGTGTCATTTACGGTTGTGATGTTCTCTTTTTCTAAAACATAATGGTTCTCTCTGGGAGCAGGTTTCTTAGGGGAGGTTTTCTGGAAGTAGCCTTAGTTTCAGCTCCAAGTAATAATCACTCCAAACACAGCCAGGAGTTAAAATCCAGTCCTTTATTGTGTCCTTCAAAGTCTTGAGCTTCAGCCCCTAGTTCCCTCCGAATGTCTCCAGTCAGCACAAAGGTGGAATATGGAATGACTCTGTCTCCACTTCCAAGAGTGGGCTTCTGTCCCTGGCCCTGAGAGCTTCTTCCTTATATGCTGTACACTGAGTACACACCAATCATTGTATCACTGGGAAACCATTATTTGTTGTAGGATTAAATCAATTCTAAACTAGACTTAAACATTGTCTCCTCAATTCCACTTAGTACTTTGTTTCAAGTTCTGGCCCATAGCATCTCCTTGTAGGATCAGATCAATCATACTGAACCATGCTAAATTAGATAATTATTGTCTTTATCAATTCTAATGACAACACTTTATAAGGATTCCAACATCTCCCACTTTTTTAACCTACATATGGTATTGCAGATGGGATTCCTATTTTGTTGAGGTATTAGGATAGGTGATCATTTGTACTCTAAGGGATCACAGAACATAGTATGAGAATGAACCATAGAGATCATTGAATGAAACCTATTCATTAAAAATGAAGAAACACATATACAAAAAGGTAAACATATATACAGGGAGACAGTAAATATCAGAGCCAGAATATAATTTTCTAGGTCCTTCTCACTAATAATCAATGATTCTATGACTTTATTAGCAAGGGATAGGGGAATTAAGGAAGCAATCTTGTGAAATCTTTTAAAAAAGAATCAAGAAAGAGGAACTGACGAGTCGTTTATTTCTGTCATGACTAGTAGCTAGAAATTACGACCATAGTACCTGCTCTGTGGAATTGTAAATTTTTATTTTCTTGGGGAATTTTTGATATTATACATTGCTGATAATGTTCATAGAAAGGCATGTTTGTAGAAAAACATACTTAGAGAGAATGTACCTCTTTAGATTCTAGGCAATGGGTATCAGTGTCTGGAGGAAACCCACAATAACAGAGCCTCCTTGCTCATTTATGGTGCTCTTTAGGGTTATCAACCCTACTGATTGTTTGGCTGCACCAATGGCAGATAAAGCTTCTGATAATTTCTGAAAAGGGAATTAAGGTTTCCATTGGCCCCAAAATTGATGCTGTCATTATTATCTATATCTATATATTTGTTGCATAGAATGTTATTTATACTCATTACTTCAAGGAAAGCCAACTTGATTCTGAAGGTGCAGTAAGAAGTGGTCAAGCAGGCCATGAAAGTGGTTTTCTTTATTCTGGGAGCTGGGCTTTTTCTCCTTGCTCTCTGGATGGTCCGTATTGGTAAGTAGCTTATTCTTATACTACTTTCTATCTCTCCAATGTCTATTTCATAAATTATTTCCTAACATAGATAATTTGTGTATTTTTTTGTATTTGTCCACTAGACCCTAACATATATATGGGCAACAGTTATTATCTTTATATCTATTCCAGATCTTATATTTTTTTCAATATGTAGTAAGCAATTAGTTCATGTTTGTTAAATTGAATTAGATATGTTCTTTCCAGATCCTCTTTCACTGGGTCTGTTGAGATCCCATGATCCTTCACATACCTATATAAAAACTAAAGGAAACTTATTACTTATATCTTATCCTCATATTTGTGTTTTTGCTTATGAATTTCCATATGTCTAGAATACAGCCCTAAGATATTTATCTATTACACATCCTTTCTACTCCAACTCATCCATAAAGTCTTCTATGATTCTCCTTCCCATAATGCAATCTTTTTTATTGAACTCCAAAAGCACTTTATTTGCTATATCTTAAAATCCAGTCATTTTGTTTCATTATAACCCTTTATGAATCTATCTTCTTCTTAACCTGACTGTAAGGAATTTATAAGTAGGGGTGCATATTATTCATCTTTGCTTTCTTTATAGGGCCCATAGCATGTAGTAATCATTTAATAATCTGGTAAGTGGATTAATGAAAACACAAATGGTGATGAGTTTCTGAGAAATAACTCCTGTTTTTCATATAACTCAGTATTATTGCTGCTGCTACTAATGTCTAATATTTATATAACACTTAAAATTTTACAAAGTATTTAAAAATATTATTTCATTTCATGCTTACAACTACCCTGAGGAGTAGGTCCCATTTTCAATCCTCATTTTACATATGATGAAACTGAGACAAAGGTTAAGAGATTTGGTGAAGATCATATAAGAAGTGTCTTTTAAAAATAATAGCTTTTTATTTTCAAAATATTTGCAAAGACAATTTTCAACATTTACTCTCGAAAAATCTTGTGTTGCAAATTTTTCTCCTTCCTTTATTCCCATACCTTCCCCAGATGGCAAGTAATCTAATATATGTTAAACATGTAATTTTCTATACATAGTTCAAATTTATCATGCTGTACAAGAAGGGGAAAAAAAGATCAAAAAGAAAAAAATAGAAAGAAAAAAAAGCAAGCAAACAATAAAAAGGTAAAAATACTATGTTGTGATCCACACTCAGTCCTCACAGTCCTCCCTCTGGATGCAGATGGCTCTATCACAAGTTTATTGGAATTGCCTGAATCACCTCATTGTTGAAAAGAGGTCCATCAGAATTTATCATCACATAATCTTGTTACTGTGTGCAATGTATAAGAAGTGTCTTAAGGCAGTATGAGACCTCATGTCTTCTTGATTCCAAATTCAGCACTCTATTCACTGTGCTTTCTAGTTGTCTCCCAAAAGTGTTTATTATTGACAATATTTCTGAACATAGGTTCTGAATTGATTCCTGAACTTTGTGACCACGTTTTGATTGCTGAACTTTTGTATCAAATATATCCATCTACTTCTGTACTTAAAAGGATATTTTGTTTTTGTGGACAATCATCACTAATTGGGATTTTTAATTTTATTGTTGTACTGATATAGTCTGTTATTTCTACAGCCTTGCTTCTGAGTTCTGGTTTTTCTCTGCATTCCATACATTTTGCTATCTGAGTTGTTATTATCATTGATTTCATATGATTAAAAAGTTTTTTACATATCATTATTTTCTTTTTCACCCAGGTTAAATTAATACAATTGGCTTTTTAGTTTCTGCAGTGACATGAAACTTTTATTCATAGCATCATTTTTACTAATGATTAATTTAATTTATTTATAAATGTAATATATAAAAGCTTTCTCCCTATATTTTCTTTTATACTCTAGTTAACCTAATGTATATTCATTTACAAATTATTATATGCTTGAAAAATGTATGATTTGTTTTTCCCATTGTGTTGTTGCCATATTGTTATTAGATTTCATTTGTTTAATTGTATTTAGCTATGCAATTTCTTCCCTATCTTTCTGTTATTTTATATTCTGATAATGGATTATTAAAATTATTAACAATAATTTTTTCATTTTTATTGCAATAATGTGTGGTTTTCCTCAGATTTAGCTAGATCACCCAACAGAATTCCTCTTTCTTAGACTATTAACTAGATAGATTTCTTTAAGGTTCCCTCAGCTATAAGGAAAGCTATTTGTCTTGGAATTGATATTTTTGAACTATGGTGCTGGAGAAGACTTTTGAGAATTCTTAGGATAGCAAGGAGATCAAAACAGTCAATTCTTAAAGAAATTCATCAGGCTTTCTTTGAATTGATTCCCTTGAAAATCAAATAGTGAAGCAAAAGGATATTTTGGCCACATAATGAGAAAAGGAGACTCATTGGGGAAAGACCCTGATATTGGGAATGCTGAAGAAAAAGAGAAAAGGACAGAGGATGAGATGATTGATGGATTGAGTCATGGGAAAAAAAATGAACATGAACCCAGAGAGTTTTTGAAAGGTAACAGAGTAAAGAAGCATCTGACATGCTATGTGGTTCATAGGGACAAGAAGAGTCATACAAAAGACATTAGATTTGGATTTTCCCCTTTAATTAAACATAGATGCTTTGCTTTTGCATTTATACTTCCCCAATAATCTTGTTTTTTTGTCATTTATCTGAAAGTAGTTAGCCTTTATAATAGATGAAAGTTTTCACATGTAATTAGCAGCTAACATATTTTGATTGGAGAGCTGGAAAGTATTTAGATTATTTTTAACTTGATTATTTAAAAAATATTTGAATATGTATCCTTTTGAAGTTTTGTGTACACATGCTTTGCAGAATCATACTTGGTGGTACAATGAATAGGCTCCTAGACTTAAAGTTAGGAAATACCTGAGTTCAAATCCAGACTCAAATAATTTCTAATTGTTTTACTCTGAAAGAGTCATCTAAGTGCCTCTAGCTTTAATTTCTTCATCTGTAAAATGAGTATAGTAATAGCATTTATCACTTAGAATTATTAGAAGTATAAAATAAATGAATAACAAAGTGCTTTGAAAACATTAAAACTATGTAATTGTTAGATGCTTATTATTATTAATCAATTAATAAACATTTATTAAGCAACTATGTGCCAAGCATTGGCTAAGAGATAAGGAAACAAAAAGGCAAAAGCTAATCAAAAATTATGAAATTTT
Source organism: Antechinus flavipes (assembly GCF_016432865.1). Classification (NCBI taxonomy): domain Eukaryota; kingdom Metazoa; phylum Chordata; class Mammalia; order Dasyuromorphia; family Dasyuridae; genus Antechinus; species Antechinus flavipes. Next base: position 646,944,416 of record NC_067399.1, on the reverse strand, counting down.
ATGAAATATTATTGTTAATTTTACAAATGCTATTTTTGAATTTCTTTAATAATTCTTGTGCTTCCTTAGGAAATCAGCTGTAATTCCATTTTTGATCTACTGATCTTTCATGTCTGTCTTCTTAAAGCTCATGTGGCTTTATCTTTGTCATTAAGGTGTGGCAGTTCAACTATAATATATCTAGGAAATTTATTATTTAAATTTCCATGTTAGAATGCTATAGAATCTTTCTGTTTGAATATGGTCATTTTTGGGGAATAACTCTGAAATGTTTTCTCAAATAAGTTCTTATATCATATTAAGATTTGTTGTTGTTGTTGTTCAGAAGTTTTGGGTCATATCTAATTCTTTGTAACCCCTTCTGAGGTTTTCTTGGTAGAGATACTAGAACAGTTTGTCACTTTCTTCTCCAGCTCATTTTACAAATGTTGAAACTTAGTTTTTTATAAATTTTATGAGGTGTCAGTAATGTGGAGATTACAAATTTTTACATGTCCAAGTCTATCACTTGCATTTGATTGTTTTTTAAATTCTTTCAATATTTGAGCAACTTTTGAGATAGCTAAATTATTTACCTATATTGTTTTTGACTTTCTTTTTACTGTGGTAAATATATTGTTTTTTTATTTTTTATTTTTTAGTTTTCTATTCTTCACAGTGTTTTAAAAAATCATTTGTTTATGATTAATATAATAATTTAGTATTCCTATTTTAGTACTTTTTTCATTTCTATTATTTCTTCTAAAATTTCCTATGTGTTAGTTTTAATTCTTAGTTAAATTAGATTTTAAAATTTTAAAAAAGTGAACATTTCTTAGAATAACTTACAGGCTCCCCACCCTCTTTGGCTTCTGGTCTCTTAGCTATTTTACTTATTTTGTAGTTTCCCCCCCTTTTGTTTTTAACTGTGTTCTTCTTCACTTCATTTTTATATTAAGTAATTATTTTGACTATTTTTTCTGTTTTTTATTATTATAGTTTTTTATTATCAAAACATATGCATGGGCAATTTTTCAGCATTGAACTTCTGTTCCAACTTTTCCCTTCCTTCCCTCTATCCCTTCCCCTAGATGTCAGGTAGTCCCATACATGTTAAATATGTTAAAGTATATGTTAAATTATGTAGACAATAACAGAAAGAGTTTAAATGCTATGTTGTGGTGCATACTCATTCCCCAGTATTCTTTTGCTGGGTGTAGCTGCATGTGAGTTCTTTTCTTTGGGATACAGACTCAGTAGAAATGTTGACTGGATCAAAGAGTATGCATAGTTTTGTAGCCCCTTTGTGCATAGTTCCAAAGATAATTTATTTTTACCATTTTCATCTCCTCAGTTCCCATCCCTTTAGGCAATATTCTCACACTCCTCCTCCCACTAGCTGCATTTTTAAAAGAATGTTGAAACAGTGCAACTAGATAGTCAATAGATATAGTACTGACCCTAGAGTCAGAAAGACCTGAATTCAAATCTTATCTCAGACACCTAACATTTCTTAGCTGTGTGACTCTGGGCAGGTCATTTATCCCCAAATGCCTTGCAAAAAATGTAGAAATGCACAGTCTCCTGTGGATTACTTCCTCTTCAAACTGGGATGAGATCACAGTTCAACATTTCCATCCCTGTGTTTTCTTCCTTAGGTGCAAAAATTATTATTTACTTTTTTGACCATGAATAAAGCTTCAAGTGTCAAAACAGTCACAGAATTATAACCTCATGGTGATCAATCAACATTTGCATAGCAATTGCTATATGCTAGTGGTGTTAACCACTGGGAAAGCAAAAAGTGGCAAAGGACAGTCCTTACCCTCAATGACTTTATAATCTACGAGACAGGAAAATCTAAGCCAGAAACTATGGATTATAGCATTAAAGGCAAAATTTGGGTGAATTTCCCATAAAATTTTCAATAAAAAATAACACAGGTCTCTATATTTAGAATGAAAATAGAGCCAGACTGGAGTTAGCTGCTGGAAAAAATCCTAACGAGGGCAATCACACTTTAAAGATGATGGTGAGATGGTATTTGAATGCTTTGGACACTGTTCCTGTATTCTCTTTAAACATAGGAGCTTATGACTTATATTGCAAATACAATATTTAATAAAGAACTTAAATATTATAATGAATAGCACAGCAGTTTATTAATCCCAGAAGTGAAGGGCCTGGACATGGACCCAAGAGAGGCTGCTCATAGAGAACCAATCCCATAGAGACCTTTCCTTACTATGTAAACAAAGGAGATTTGAGAAGCTGCATAGGAGGTGAAAAAGGACCATTTTTTTTAGGGAGTCCTTAAGTTATTACCAGCTTTTATTTTGTCTTCTTAAGTACATCATCTTATAATTTCATTTTCATTTCTTTTTTTTATTATAGCTTTTTATTTGCAAGTTATATACATGGGCAATTTTTCAGCATTGACAATTGCAATTCTCCTGCTTCCCCCCACTCCCTTCCCCAGAGAGCAGATTGACCAATACATGTTAAATATGTTAAAGTATAAATTAAATACAATATAAGTATACACAGGACCACTATTTTTGAACCAAGGATCTCTCTTTGTACTTTCTTATCTTCTTTAGACAAAATTTTCATTTCATCCTTAGTCTGATTTGCCAAGTGAATATTGAACTTGGTGTCTGAAGACCTGGATTCTATTTCTGGCCCAGATAGCTGCTGAACGTTTGACAATGGCCAAAATTCTTAACTTCTTCAAAGTATAGTCTCCCTCTCATTAAAGGCAGATAATTCTTCTACTAGCAATCCCTTGAGTTGTAAGGAATGTATTCTATAAGCCACAAAGTATTATGTGAATGTGAACTAGTATTATTATGGAGAATTCTTTGGAATCAGTGATAGAGCTGAAATATCTTGAGAACATGTTCCAGAAGTTAGTCCTGTACTACTGGATTTCTTATCAGAGGGATATGAATGGAGTTGAGGGAATACAGGTTTACCAATATCTCTAACTATGGGTAGGTCCATGACACTGTGAAGGAGGAATATACTCATCTCCCTGGATTCTTTTATTTCCCATTCCCATTAAGGTATCCTACTCTTTTCTCAGAAGCATAGTATGCTTCCCATTGGCATCAGTTTTGTCCTTGGAATTCTTCTCTGCTTCATCTTAATATTTCTGGGGGCTCTGATGTAGAACAAGAAAAGATCCTGCCAGGGTAAGTGGCCGAAGAACATAGGATGAATTGGGTAATTTTATTTATTTTTCTTTTTTAATTATAGCTTTTTATTTACAAGTTATACACATGGGTAATTTTACAGCATTGACAATGGCCAAACCTTTTGTTCCAAATTTTCCCCTCCTTTCCCCCATCCCTTTCCCCAGATGGCAGGTTGACCAATACCTGTTAAATATGTTAAAGTATAAGTTAAATACAATATATGTATACATGTCCAAACAATTATTTTGCTGTACAAAAAGAATCGGACTCTGAAATAGTGTACAATTAGCCTGTGAAAGAAATAAAAAATGTAGGTGGACAAAAATATAGGGAATGGGAATTCTCTGTAGTGATTCATAGTCATCTCCCAGAGTTCTTTTGCTGGGTGTAGCTGGTTCAATTCATTACTGCTCTATTGGAACTGATTTGGTTCATCTCAATGTTGAAGATGGCCACGTCCATCAGAGTTGATCATCATATAGTATTGTTGTTGAAGTATATAATGATCTCCTGGTCCTGCTCATTTCACTCAGCATCAGTTCATGTAAGTCTCTCCAGGCCTCTCTGAAATCATCCTGTTGGTCATTTCTTACAGAACAATAATATTCCATAATATTCATATACCACAATTTATTCAGCCATTTTCCAATTGATGGGCATCCACTCATTTTCCAGTTTCTGACCACTACAAAGAGAGCTGCCACAAACATTCTTGCACATACAGGTCTTTTTCCTTTCTTTAAAATCTCTTTGGGATATAAGCCCAGTAGTGACACTGTTAGATCAAAGGGTATGCACAGCTTGATAACTTTTTGAGCACAGGTCCAAATCGCTCTCCAGAATGGCTGGATATATTCACAATTCCACCAATTAGTATCAGTGTCTGTTTTCCCACATCCCCTCCAACATTCCACGTTATCTTTCCCTGTCATTCTAGCCAACCTGACAGGTGTGTAGTGGTATTTCAGAGTTGTCTTAATTTGCATTTCTCTGTTAATAATGACTTGGAGCATCTTTTCATATGGCTAGAAAATAGCTTCAGTTTCCTTGTCTGAGAATTGTCTGTTTATATCCTTTGACCATTTATCAATTGGAGAATGGCTTGATTTCTTATAAATTAGAATCAATTCTCTATATATTTTGGAAATGAGGTCTTTATCAGAACCTTTGACTATAAAAAAAATGTTTTCCCAGTTTAGTGCTTCACTTCTAATCTTGTCTGCATTAGTTTTGTTTCTACAAAACCTTTTCAATTTGATATAATCAAATTTTTTTATTTTGTGTTCAATAATTGTCTCTAGTTCTTCTTTGGTCATAGATTCCTTCCTCTTCCACAGGTCTGAGAGGTAAACTATCCTATATTCCTCTAATTGATTTACTATCTCATTCTCTATGCTTAAGTCATGAACCCATTTTTACCTTTCCTTGGTGTACAGTGTTAAGTGTGAGTCAATGCCTAGTTTCTGCCATACTAGTTTCTAAATTTCCTAGCAATTTTTGTCAAATAGTCAGTTCTTATCCCAAAAGCTGGGGTCTTTGGGTTTGTCAAACACTAGAATATTAAAGTTATTGACTGTTTTGTCCTTTGAACCTAACCTATTCCATTGATCAACTAGTCTATTTCTTAGCCAATACCAAATGGTTTTGGTAATTGCTGCTTTATAATATAATTTTAGATACGGTACAGCTAGGCCTTTATTTGATTTTTTTTTCCATTAATTCCCTTGATATTCTTGACCTTTTGTTTTTCCATATGAACTTTGTTGTTATTTTTTCTAAGTCATCAAAATAGTTTTTTGGGAGTTTGATTGAGATAGTGCTAAATAAATAGATTAGTTTAGGTAGTATTGTCATCTTTATTATATTTGCTTGCCCTATTCAAGAACATTTAATATTTTTCCAATTAGTTAGATCAGACTTAATTTGTGTAGAAAGTGTTTTGTAGTTTTGCTCATAAAGTTTCTGATTTTCCCTTGGCAGGTAGATTCCTAAATATTTTATACTATCAGTAGTTATTTTAAATGGAATTTCTCTTTGTAACTCTAACTGTTGGATTTTGTTAGTAGTATATAAGAATGCTGATGACTTATGTGGGTTTATTTTGTTTCCTGTAACTTTTGCTAAAGTTGTGGATTATTTCTGATAGCTTTTTAGTAGAATCTCTGGGGTTCTCTAAGTATACCATCATATCAACAGCAAAGAATGATAGTTTGGTTTCCTACTCTACTTCCTTTAATCTCTTTACCAACTCTTATTATCAAAGCTAGCATGTCTAATACAGTATTGAATAGTAATGGTGATAATGGGCAACCTTGTTTCACTCCTGATCTTATTGGGAATGGTTGCAGTTTATCCCCATTACATATGATGCTTACTGATAGTTTTAAATAGATGCTACTGATTATTTTAAGGAAAACTCCATTTATTCCTATACTCTCAAGTGTTTTTAATAGGAATGGACGTTGGATTTTATCAAATACTCTTTCTGCATCTATTAAGATGATCATATGGTTTTTGTTAATGGGATTATTAATATGGCCAATTATACTGATAGTTTTCCTAATATTGAATCAGCCCTGCATTTCTGGTATAAATCTTACGTGATCATGACTATTATTCTGAGGATGATTTTCTGTGGTCTTTTTGCTAATATCTTATTTAAGATTTTAGCATCAATATTCATTAGGGAGATTGGTCTATAATTTTCTTTCTCTGTTTTCAACCTACCTGACATAGGTATCTGTGTCATAAAAGAAATTTGGTAGGACTCCTTCATTCCCTATTTTTTCAAACAGTTTATAGAGCATTGGGACTAATTGTTCTTTAAATGTTTGGTAGAATTCACATGTAAATCCATGTGGTCCTTGGGATTTTGTCTTAGGGAGTTGATTAATAGCGTGTTCTATTTCTTTTTCTGAAATGGGACTATTTAAGCAATTTACTTTCTCCTCTGTTAATCTGGGAAGCCTATATTTTTGGAGGTAGTTATCCATTTCGCTTAGGTTATCAAATCTATTGACAAAGTTGGACAAAGTAACTCCTTATTATTTCTCTAATTTCCTCTTCGTTGGTGGAAAATTCTCCCTTTTCATTTTTAAGACTAATAATTTGATTTTTCTCTCTCCTTTTTCTAATCAGATTTATCAAAGGTTTATCTATTTTATTGTTTTTTTCATAAAACCAACTCTTAGTTTTATTTATTAGTTCAATAGTATTTTATACTTTCAATATTATTAATTTCTCCTTTTAATTTTAGAATTTCAAGTTTAGTATTTTATTGGGGGGTTTAATTTGGTCTTTTTCTAGCTTTTTAAGTTTCAAGCCCAAATTGAGTAATTTTAATAGCTAAGAAAAGCACTAATAAAAAAAGAGAGTTATGAAACTCCTGAATTATCAGGAAATAGTCTCCTGATCATAATGATATAATGCTTATCCTTTAGGAATATGAAGTATCTCTGATGATCTCATTGCTTTTCCCTGGAGAAAATTTATTTCCCCCTGGCAAAATGAGTTGATGAGAACAATTTGTTTCAACAGCCATGAAAGCAGATGAAGCATGTGTTGTGGAGTGGTTAGAGCTTGGTTAGACATCAAAGACACCAAGGTCTTCCACTGCATCTAGTGGTCATGACTCTGTCTTGCCATTGGACAATGATGGCTTTTGAAATGATAGTGAGGCTGAAGACTTCATGCAACTCTGCCTCACTTAAATCCAATTTACACGTGAAAGCCTATATCCTCATAGACAACAGAATTAAATCAACAACTTGAAAAAAGAACAAATTTATTTATACATAAGAATTTTTTCAACTGGCAAAGTGATGAAAGAGCTTCAGGTAGTTCGTGGAAATGCTATCTCTGGTAAAGGAATGAAGATAAGGTGAACAACCATATAGCTTAGATTATATTTGCATATGTGTGTGTGTGTATATACACATATACATAATATATACATCTGCTAGAGAGAAATTGAACTGACTTGTGAGAGTAGATAAATTTTCCCTATGAGCATTTCCTCCTTGGAAATGAGCAAATATAGCAAATACTACAAATCAGAACTTGATTTTTTGCTTTGTGAAAGTCTAGATTTTAGAAAGTGATGGAGAAATTTTTAATGATGCAGATCAAATTTAAAATTGTATTGTGTGTACATCTTTTGGAGATCTGGTTGTTAAGTATTTACTTAGACACCCTGCAACATGAGCATGAATAAATATATATACATGTATAATACACATATGTACACACATTTACTTTTACATATATGTGTGTGCATATATGGGTATACATTCAGTCTCTATCTCTGCCTTTGTCTGTCTCTGTCTCTGTCTCTCTGTTCTGTCTCTTTCTTTCCATGTGTTTTTCTCTCTCTCTTTCCTTTTCTTCACTCTACTATTCTAGGAACTATGAAGCTTTTAGAATATTTCACCTTTATGTTCTTTCTTTAGGTTTTAGAGTGAATGCAAATTCTTCCCCTGAGGTCATTTATGAAGATGTTTCACATATTCATTTGGGGGAAGAGAATGAAGAAAGGAAAAAAGATTTTAGCAGTTTGGTGGAAGAGCAATATGATGATGCTGAGGAAGGTGAGGACTACATAATTCAGGAAAGGAAGAAAAATATATCTTCTTCAGATCTTCACTTTGAGTTCTAATTTCCATTTCCATTTTCTTAGCCTGTGGGTTTTACTCCAGTCTGCACATATGGGTAGAAACAGAAAGCCAGGGTCTCATGGTTTTTTTAGGTAAAACTGTTTTGTCAACTATTTTGAGAAGTTCATCTCTGAAAAACATATTCAGCTACTCCTTACGTTAGAAATGCTACAGTAGAAGGAATGTGGCAGGATTTTTTGGTACAATGACACAACTTCATATATCCACCTATTTCTTATTACTGTATGAAAATCATCTTTTTATTTTTCCTCAAAATAAATTCTAATAAAAATTTAGGTCACCTCCTATTCAGCTTTATTTTTTCTTCCTTATGTTTTTTGATTTATTTTGTGGGCAGCACTGTTGGAATGATTTCTAATATAATTTTTCCTGTATGAGAACTCCTTAGGAAAGAAAATCCTGATAATCCCAAACTAGGCAACTTTTCTTTTCTTTTTTAAATCAACTGGTTTGAAACCTAGGATAGGAGTCATGATATCTAAGTGGTGAATCTGCCAGGAACTAATTGTATTACTCTGGACAAGTCTTTCAGGAGTTTTTCTGAGCCTTGGTTTCCACCTCCATAAAACAAGGTGACTATAATCTGCATTATTTCTAAGTTCTTCATCATATGTATATTCTAAATTTCTTTGGTAATATTTGCTTCTTACTCTAGCCCCATTTCTTTCTAATCTTCTCCAAGGAGGCTGAAAAGTAGGATCAGATCTCTTAAAACACCAGGGATGATGCTGTTATTACTTAATGGGGAAATTAAAATGGCTTCTGTATTCTACAGCCTTCAGGTTTTCCTCACTTTTAAATTCCTGCCTTTTTTATGTCCTGACCAAAGCTTGCCTATGCTAGCAAGTACTTTTCTCCATGCTTCTGCCTTCTAGTTATCCTATTAGCCTTCTCTGATACTAACATATCAGAATAGAGAATAGGCGTTGGTGGGTAAAATCTAGAAAGGGGCACTGATGGCAGAACATACAGAAATATAAACATACACATATTAAACATATTCAGATAAAGAGAAAGTGAAGGGAAATGGGAACAGCATGAAGAAAGGAGAAGCATTGTACAGTAGTTTGGGGGAAGAGAAAGGGATGTAAGGGTTAGACACAGAGAGGAGAAAAAAAGTCACTGAGATAGAAGACAAAAAATAGGAGCTAGGCAGGGGAAAAGAAAACAGAAGGAAAAGACAAGGGGAGAAATATAAAATCTCTTGTAACTTTGAACTTACGATGGATAAAAGCACAACAGGCATAAATTTGGCAGAAAATTGAATTACATATGGGGAGAAAAGTGACGTTTGTTCTATATGAAGTATGACATAAAATATGACACAAAAGGCTGAAGGCTTTTCCTGCTTCCCCTAGTCTTTTCTCAATCCACAAGGGAAGTTCAATCAAGTGGAGGGTACCCCTTCACTCCTAGGATCCCCTGGAAAGCAATTGAAGCAGGAGAAAAGAGGAAAAACCTGGGTAATTCATGCAGAACTACTAACCTCCCTGCCCCTTCTTGTTCTTGCCTTCACCATATACATCTACTGTTGATAATTGTGCAGCAATGTCCCCCTGTACAATCTTTGCTGCTCTCTCTTTGCCTTTTTTGTTGTTGTTTAAGATCCCCAAAAATGCAATTTAAAGTCATTTTGTTGTTTTTAAAAAGTTAAAATAGTTTGCTTATAGAAACATGATGTCTATCTTCTGTTTAGAGAAATGAAGGGCTAAAGAATATTGAAAAAATGTATCAAAATCTATTTTCTTTTTTTATCCTCAACATATATATGTAATTTCTGAGAATTCCTTTTTTCTATGTATATTTCTCCCCATCTTTTTAATACCTTTGACAGAGATGACAAAAAAAAAAAAAACTAGAAATAGGAGAAGCAATGCCCTGGCAGACTTAAGGAGGCTATAACATCCTCATCAAGAAATAAAATGGGAAAGCTTTTTTTTAAAATCAAATCCCATTCTAATTCTTGAATTAACTTTAACATTTTTGTTTCTTTTTCTTTTACTATAAAGTCTAAAACAAAGTAGTGACCACTGTTATGGATATGAAAATTCTTTTTTTATTCACTTTGTGAATGTTATCATGTTATCACACCTTTCTCAATTTGAAATTTCAGGTTTGGATCCACATCCTATAAGCAACAATGACCTATCTTGGAAGGAAGAAGGTGATCAGTCTCACTCTCTTGGATATGGTATCATTGAATTGAATATTTTAGGGATGCCATCATAGTAAGATATAATTGAAAATAAAATCCCTTGTGAGGCCAAATAAATACCAATTATCCTTCTTACTTGGGTATGACCTATTTTGCAGAATCAAGAAGTAGCACATTTTTCTAATTTCCTTTAAAAAATAACCAGAACTAATGATTGGTTTTCCCTCCCATGCACAGTTTGTGGTTTTGTTCTTAAATAGTAATTGATTTCTTTAAGAACTTCCTGCCAGTGTGAGGAGTAAATGGCAGTGTTACTTTGATTTTATTTTTGGAGACTTTTGAGTGCTTAATGTGATACCTCATGCACAGCAAGCATAAATGTGACAGAAGAAATGTGGGGATAATGAGTGTGATGATAATGTGTATATATATATATATATATAGTATGTATATAATATGTATTATGTATAATGTATGCATATGTGATGGTAATGATGAAGTAATCACTGGATAAACTAGGTATCCAGTAAAATATAAGTTTTCTGAAATAATTTCATTTTTGTTTTGTGATCTCTAGTCCCTAGCACAGTGACATATATAGGTGAAGCTTAATAAAAAAAAATTCTTATTAAATTGACTCCATTGACTTGTCTTTCTTAAGAGTAGATAATGAAATAAGAAATTTTGATCTGATTGAAAAAGGATTATGGGAAAGATGAGAACATTGAAAATTATTCTTGATCCTCATGAGTCATATTACCATTGTTTTAACTCCCCTTCCTTCAATCAAATATTAAATCTACTTAGGAAGGAATACTGTTAAATATAAAATAATTTTAAGCAACAATTCCTTTGGAAAGTGAAGAAACTACAGGTAAAAGAAGTAATATTTTCTCTCTTCATATCATCATAAAATAACAGAAGTATGTTGGAGGCAAAGGGATGGGAAAGGAGATATCTGACTCTATATTTTCCTTTTCTGTACATGTGTATGTAGGGGGACATACACTAGAATAATCCCAGAATTCTGGAAATCTTTGCCCTCCAACACATCTTTCAGGAAAGTAAGGCTCATTAGAAAGAATTTTTCCTTGATTCAATAGTGACAACACTGGATGCTTTTCTGGGGAGCAGAATTCACCAACAGAAGAATTGCAATTTGAGAGAACGAATTGCAGTGCTCAGAGAGGCAAAGACTCATTGCAAATGAAAAAAAAAAAGGAATTTTCTAAAGATTTATGAGTTAGGTGCTAGCTCTTTACATGTTTCTGTTGGCTAAAGAAAAGTTTTTCTAAAGTTAATGAGCTATTATTCTGAATGCTTGCAGATATAAGTATAATATATATTCACAGGTATATAATAGTAATATATATAATATATATTCTAGCATATATAACATATACTATATATGTACAATATATAATATATAGTAATAATAATAATAATATAATATATACAGGTATACAGATAAAGGACTAAAGATATCTTTTTCTGGTAGGAATGAGCTCAAAGCTTTGATTTCAGATATAGATTAAATAACATGTCTGAATGGTTTTGTTAACAAGAACATCTGAACTAGAAGTTAGGGTGTGAGGGGGAAGCTTGCTATCTGGGACATAATATAAGTGAATTTTGTCAGGCTGGTAGTAATAAAGTCATATAAAATGAAATTCATGTGTAGTGCTAGTTTAGTGAATGCCTAGAGCATTTAATATTGCTTTGTCTGTGTGGTAGACACTAGGAACCTGCTTCCAGGAGACCAGATCATACATTCTAAGCTGACCTAACATGTGGTTAGCTGTTTCCACTGGTTTTGTTGCTGATTTAAAATGTTCCAACTCAGCATCTCAGGTGACTATTTCTGCTTTCCCATCTAAGGGTGAAGGATTCCTTCATTAACATCAAGCAGTAATTGAGGAGGGCCTGAGACCTGTGTTCTTTCAACCTTAAGCCACATGATTTAGAGAAATTGGCCAGAGTTTTGGTCTTTTCCTTTGTACTTTTCCATTCTAGGAGTGGGGAGTGGAGTCTTCCTTGAGAGTCCCAGCATCTGGGAGTCTGGGAATTCCAGCAGGGTTTTATAGCCAATGGAATGAACAATGAAAAACCTGAGGGTAGAGTCTTGTTCATGGGCTCAGAGGGCTCCAATTTGAACTTGGTGGTACCATTTCTATGTAGAAGCTAAACTAAATTATTAACTTAATCCTTTTTTGCCCCAGAGGTTAGAGACATGATGGTGGTGGTGGTGGGTATAATGTCTGTATGCTCTTGATCTTTGTGTGTTTCTTCTTGCTGTATCTTTGAAGTAAATATCCTTTGTAAATGTTAATCCTAAGTTAAATGGCAAAATGGAATGGCACTATTACTTGACCTAAAATGGGCGAATCCTAATTCATGTGTGTTCAAACTGATGACAAAGAAAACTACCCCCTCCCTCAGCATACTGAGAATCCTTTGTGTGGTGTTCTCTTCTTTTGTTTAATATGATGGTTCTCTCTGGGAGCAGGTTTCTTGGGGAGGTTTCTGGAGGCAGCCTTAGTTTCAGTTCAGAGTAATAATCACTTCAAATACAGTCAGCTGATAAAATTCAAATGTTTATTTTCTCCTTCCAAGTCTTGTCTCTTTCCTTAGGCCCGGTTAGCTTTCCCGACTCCTGGCAATCTTCCGAACTGACTCTCACTCTGTCAGTCTTCCAAAGTGACTTCTGGCTCCAGCTCAACTCCGACTTGTGGCTTCTTCTGAACTGACTCTCCTCCACTCTGAATCTTTTCAACTAAACTCTGCTGACTGAGCTCAGCTGTTTTTTTGCTCTCTCAAAGGTTGACTCCTCCTCTGAGAGTGGGATTATGAGAGGTGTGAATTCACAAAGTTACAAAGTTAACTTTGTGTATCTCCCATACTTGTGAACTCCAATGTGTGAGCTAATGTGTGAATTCTTAAAGGTGAAAACACAAGCATTGTTTCTATCAATATTAGTGATGTAACACCTTGTAAGGATTTGCTCTAATGTGTGAACCAATAAGCATTGTATCAATTCCATTGAGTTAACATTAGGATTCTAACACTTTGGAAGGGGGAATAAAGTGCAATTGTTCTGTTTCTCCTACAGTAATCTTGGAATCAATTCATTACACATGGACATTTTCACTAAAGTAGTGGTACAATGAAGGCATGTACTCTTTCTACAGCTAAGTACTGCTCTGCATGTGTAGACATGGTTCCTCTCTTCCCTTGGGCAACCTATATCTGTCAGATGAGAGTTTACATTATAATAAAATTATTAAAAGGTTATGTTTCATAACTTAGTTTATGAGTATCCAGAAACTAATATAAGCTTTGTTTTCTTGACATAAATTTATGATAACAAAAACATTGTTGCTATAATGCTCTAGTACCGGTAGAGTTCTGTAAGATTTTCAAAGCATTCATTTTATTCTCACAACCTGAGAGATAGGTATTATTATTAATACCTATAGGACAGATTTGAATTCTGGACTTCCTGAGTCTAAATCCAGCCTTCTATCTACTGTGCTACCTGTCTGCCTATTGAATATATTGAGGAGTTCTGTCTTTGTGTAATATTTCCCACACATAGAGATTATTTGATTGGAATATCAAAGCAAGTATGTCTTCATGGAGCAGTCATATTCTGAATTAGTAGTGAATTAATTAGTGGTCAGGTGAGAATTGAAACAAGCAGATGTGTGTGCTTGGTAAAAATGCTTGCTCTAGTGTATTGAGCTCCTTTAATAAACTCAGAGTCCAAATCTCACAAGAATTCACAAGAAGATAGTTAGGGCCTCCAAATGTTTTCTTGATGGATAACAATATCCCCACATAATCTTGAACGTTTGGAATATGGGTCACTGACACAGCTAATGAGTGATTTGCCAATATTGAACTTGTTATTTGTGTGAATGTGATTCTTCTGTTTCTGGGACCTGGTGAATTTATCCATTGTCCTCTTACTCCTTTGTTGTCTTATTACTTCATAGAAGATGAACATTGCTTATTCTTTGGAGCTAAGAGCTCATTTTAAGCCTTATTAATCAACCAATCAATTAATTAACTCATTTATTTATTTACCCATTTGTTTGTTTAATTGCAGTCTGTATTTTTATATGAATTTTGCCTCCAATTAAGAGCAGGCTGATTCGTACTGAGTTCTGAATTAATATTTGCCGTAGAGGAGAGAATGAAGAGGAAACTCAGATGGGAAAACAAAAGTGAATCCATGAAAATATGTTTAAAAGGAAAGTACACATTTAACGAATGTTAGGTGGCTTGATGTCTTGGGGAGAGGCGAGGTGAGAGAGGCAAGGAGAAAAATTTGGCACACAAAGTTTTATAAAAATGAGTGTTGAAAACTATATGTATATTTGAAAAAATAAAATACTATTGAGTAATTTTTTTTCCTGAGGCAATTGGGGTTAAGTGACTTGCCCAGGATCACACATCCTGAGACCAGATTTGAACTCAGGTCTCCCTGACTTTAAGGCTGGTGTTCTATCCACTGTACCACCTAGCTGCCCAGAGAAAACAATTTTAAAAAGAAAAAAATATTGGCAGGTACTTTACATGGAATTTATACTCAAGACCTCATTTGGTCCTCAGAGCAGTTCTTGTGAGAAAGGAATTGTTAGGATCCCCATTTTCTGGATGAGGGAACTGTACCTGAGGGAAACAATAGCCTTCCTCTTATCACCATACCAATCACACAAATTGCAGAAGGAGGTTTGAAAGAGCTGGAATCTGTCCCAGTAGTAGGAATACCCACATATGTAAGTTAAAACAGTGAATCTGGGAGCCAGAAAGATCAAATTCTGCCTCAACCATTTAATATCTGTGTGACTGGCCAAGTCACTTAGCTTCAATGTCATCATACAAAAAATAAGAATAATATTATTTTCCTCACATGGTTCTTGTGAGGGTTAAATGAAGTAACATACATAAAAGGATTTGAAAAAGCCTAAATAAATATATAAATGCTAATCATTAATGAGTTCGTGTGTCCAAAGTACTGAAAAACAGAGACTTGAGGGAAGAGTGACTAGATAGTAGGGGGAGGGAAGGTCAGGGGGCATTTTGGGATTGTTGTATTGATCAAGAGAGAGAATATTTATTTAGTTTTTTGTAATAAGCCATTAAGGGTTAGATCTAATCTATTCTAGGTAAGAGTTGGTAGGAAGCCAGGAGTAAGGGATAGAGCAGCTGGTCTTAGAGTTAGAATTCTCTTTTAAATATAATTTTTGCATTTTCAAATGAAGTTTTATTATCTTTATAAATGTAAATCCCATTAGGCTTATATCATCTCCTCCATACTTGTGACTTATCCAGGGTGTTAGGAGTGGGATTTTAACTAGATCTAACTCTAGCAATTAGCATTTTTACCCAGGTCTTCTGAATCCAGAGAACTCCTGAAGGAGTGCAGAATCAGGATGTTTCCCACTTTATTTTTTCTTACATAAAACTTTATGAAAAATCTTCACCTAGATAAACTTTCCCTTCCTCTTTAACTTTAAAGAAAAGAACAGTTTCAAAATATTTTCTCAATGACATAATTATTGAGTCAAATAGCAGACTTATCTGTGACTTTTAGTGCAAAGTGCCAAATTGCTTGTCAATGATAAAAGTTCATAATTGCACTAGACATGATTTTATGGATCTATTTCTACACAGTGTACTCACACATGATTTTTAATTTTTTCCATTTTGGAGTCATGAAGTGGAACTTCAAAGTGATTTTTATTCATATTCTATCATTATTAGTAAGGTTGAACATTTTTATAGTGGATTAATAAAAAAAAGTTATATTGACACTTTTTGTTTGTATATCACATTAATTCCTGGAAATTATATACCCATCTCCAAATGAACCTTATAGCTCCAATATCCCACCACTGTACTGTAAGGAGGGAAGTACTTCCATATTTCTTTTGAGGAGCCAATATTTATCAATTACTTCTTGTTTTTCCTCATTTTAGTGTTCTGATTTACATTATTGAAGTAATTATGAATTTCTCTATAGAATGATTGCATGAATTCATAACTCTACCAATAGGGCATTAATGTCTCAGTTTCTTCATATCTCCTTTAAAATTTGTCATTTTTCTTTTCCTTCACATTAGTCTATCTAATAGGCAGGAAGTAATACCTCAGGATTTTTAAAATTTGCATTTCTCCAGTCAGTAGTGAGTTTAGCACTTTTTAATATGGCTATAGATGGCTAGATGGCCTTGATTACTTCATCTGAAAACTGTTCATGTCTTTGATTATTTAGAACTTGGAAAATGGCTTTTATTTCTATAAATCTGACCCAATTCTCAAATGTTTGAGAAATAAGGCTTTTATCAGAGACACCTGCTCTAATTTTTTTCATTTTTCAGTTACTACTGCTTAACTGTATGGCCCTCCATTCTGTCTCCTCTTTTTTTCTATTTCTCCTCTCCTCTATTCTTCCTCAAAAGTGTTCTGCTTCTATTTTCTTCCCAAATTTCCCCTTCTATCATGTCCCATCTTTTATTTTATCTCCTTTCTCTCTTACTTTCCTATAGGATAAGATATATTTCTATATCTAAAGTAGTGTATATGTTATTCCCTCTTTGAGCCAATTCTGATGAGAGCAGCATTCACTCACTGTCCCTCATCTCCCCTTCTATTCCTCTACAGCAAAAGCTTTTTCTTTCCTCTTTTAATTTCTTTCATTCTATCTTTACCTGTCCATTTCTCCCAGTATATTCCTCTCTCACCATTTATTTTTATTTTCAATTTTGCATTTAACTCATACCTGTCTTTCTAACTGACCAAATAATAAGAAATTCTTTTAAGTTACAAGTATCATATTTCCAATTATAAACAGTTTAACCTTGTTAAGGCCTTTATGATTTCCTTTTTTTTTGTATGCTTTTTTTATGCTTCTTTTTAGTCCTGTATTTGAAAGTCAAATTTTCTGTTCAACTTTGCTCTTTTCATCAAGAATGCTTGAAAGTCCTCTATTTCACCGAATGCTCATTTTCTCTCAGTTTTGTTGGATAAGTGATTCTTGGTTGTAATCCTAGATCCTTTGACTTTTGAAGTATCATATTCCAAGCCACCTGCTTCTTTATGTAGAAGCTGTTAAATCTTGTATTATCCTGACTGTGGCTCCATGATATTTGAATTATTTATCTTTAGCTGTTTATGTTCTAGCATTTTTGACCTGGGAACTCTGGAATTTAACTATAATATTCCTGGAAGTTTTCATTTTGGGATCTCTTTCAGGAGGTATTTGGTAGATTCTTTCAGTTTCTATTTTATTCTCTGATTCTAGAATATCAGAGCAGTTTCCCTTAATAATTTCTTGAAATGATGTTTAGGCTCTTTTTTGATTGTAGCTTTTAGGTAGTTCAATAATTTTTAAAATTATTTCTCCTGGAGAAAGAATTTTTTCCCAGGTCAGTTGTTTTTCCAAGGAATTATTTCACATTGTTTTCCATTTTTTCATTAATTTTGGTTTTATTTTATTGTTTCTTACTTTTTCATAAAGTTATTAGTTCCATTTTCTCAGTTTTAATTTTTGAGGAATTATTTTCTTTAGTGAGCTTTTGTACCTCCTTTTCAACTTAGTCATTTCTACTTAATTTTTTTTTCTTCAGTAAATTTTAGTGCCTCTCATGTGGCCAATTTTTGTTTTTAAGGCATTCTTCTCCTCTTGGCTTTTTGTACTTCCTTTACCATTTGGCCTGTTTTTTTTTTAAGGCTGTATTTTCTTTAGTATTTTTTATGTCTCCTTTACTGAACTATTGGTTTGTTCTTTTCCATGATTTTGTATCACTCATTTCTCTTACAGTTTTCTCTCTCAGTTGATTTTCAAATCCTTTTTGAGTTCTTCCATGAGGTGATTTTGTTATCTTCTGAGTATATATTTTGATTTTCCTTGTCACCATAATAAGTTTGTATAGTCAGATTTTTTCTTTTGTTTACTCATTTTACCAGCCTGTTACTTGAATTCTAAGTTTTTGGTAAAGTGGAGCTCTGCTTCAAGGGGAGAAGCTACACTGTTATGAATTATAGGGGTTTTTTTCAGCCATTTTCAAAGACTCTTCTAGGGACCTGTAAATTTTTGGTTCTTCTAAAGTGGTGTGATCTAAGAAAATGTGTTAATTACTCTTCTGGCCTGTGCTATGTGAGTTATCAGATCTCTTTTCTGTTCTGGAATTGTGAGAATCCCTATTGCACCATGACTACAAGCTCTGGTGTTCTAGTAGTACTTCTTCTTGCCCTAAAACTGCCACCTGAACCTGAGTATGGGTGAAGCATCAGAGTTCTGCACCAGGACTAGCAAAGAAACCCATTTAATCTCTTTCTGAACAATTTTTTGACTCCTTTATTATCTATGGTCTGGGAGCTCTGGAAGCAGCCACTGCTGCTATTAATTCAATGACTCAAAAAGTCTGCTTCTGTTTTACTGAGACTGGGCCTGTGCCAGCTCAGCCTGAGCTAGACTGTGCTCTGCTCTCTGTTGCAATGTACCTTTTCTAACAACTTTCTAAATTGTCTTTGGCATCTATGGGCTGAGAAGTCTGGAAATAACCACTGCTGCCACTGATTCTGTCACCCAGAGGCCCATTTCTGATTTGCTGGAACCAGAAAAAAAGGACATCATTTTAGACCTGGGAGCTCTGGAATTTAACTGTCTTATACCATGCTCCAACCCAACTCTGTAGCAAAATATCTTCCCTGCCAACTTCTAACTGTTCTTGGACTGGGAATTTTTTTCACTTCATCTTTTTATGGCTTCTATGCCATAAAACTTATTTAGAGTCATTATTTAAAAGTATTTGAAGGGCCTTGGGGAAGAGATCAGGGAGTTCCTAACTTTACTCTGCTATCTTGTCTCTGCCTCTTCCCCTATCAGTCTCTTTATGTTTAGTCTGGATCAGCGCTTTCAAAGGTGTGAGGAACTTCTGGTAGGATGACTCCTTTTGTAAATGATCATTAGAAGTTTATCAATAACTTTTAATATATGAGAGTACCTTGAAGCACTGTAAAGTGAAGTGAATTGTATATGTTCACACATTTTGTATATGTCATTGGTAATAGTTGAACTCTAGGCTTCCAAACTCCAAAATCTATATGTCTATATGTAGTGTCTATATGTAATGCCAGTTTGCTTTTGAAGGTTATCATAATAATTGCTCTACCCATCTTTTTCAATGAGATTCGGATAGATGTAATGTCAGGACAAGTCACTAATCTGCTGTTATTTTAACGTTTTTCTTGAAGAGATACTGGAAGTTTTTAAAAAGATTAGTTTACCAGAAATAAAGAAGATATGAGTTTGAATCATTCATCAAGACATGGGAAACTCACAGTCTCAGTTTTCTTATTTTTAAACAGTGCTAACAATAGCATCTGCCACACAGGGTTGTCATGAGGATCAACTGAGAGGTAGTATGGCACAGTAGATAAAGAAGTTTCCCTATAACCAGGAAGACCAGAGTTCAAGTCCTGCTCTTTATACACACTTCTTGCCAGAGAAATCCATATTTATTCATTTGTGGCTTCATTCCATCCATCCTTTCCAGAAGATTGCCTATCCTCTATCATCTTTACTATTTTATTCATCTTCAATCTTTTTCTGTCCATTGGTTACTCCCTGGCTGCTTATAAATTCATTGATGTCTCTCTCATCTTTCATAAACCATCACTTGCTCTGTCTGTCCTTCTTAGTTATCGTCTTATATTTCTTCTACCTTTCCTGGCTTAACTCCTTGAGAAAGCCATCTACAACTTGGAGCTATAATTCCTCTCCTCTCATTCTTGTCTGAATTCTATGCTGTATGTCTTTGTTCAATTGAAACTGCTCTCTCTGTAACTCCCAATGATCTCTTAATTTTGAAATCTAAAAGTGTTCCCTCAATCCTTATCCTTGTCAACATTTTTTACAGATTCTGTCCTTGTTGATCTGTAGTAATAGGGGAATTAAGAAGAGTGAATTTTGGAGAAAAATAATGAATTCTTTTATAGATATATTGAATTTGAAATATTTTGGGGGTGGATTTGAGATATCCAATAGTCAGGCTGGTAATCAAGAGTGATTTTTACAATTATTATTATAGTCTATTGCAAGGTAAATATAATTAGTACTAGTTAAATTGCTCATAATCATTCAATCTACTGCTTATTACTTTTGCTCTTGCACTAAGGCCCTATTCTAGTGTTCCATTGTTATAAATGAAAATGATCTTGAGCTTTCATAGGCTAAGACAATGAAAGGCAAATTCTGGATCCTATAAAGACTGAAAATCTTCAGGTATGAGCCCATAGATATCTTCTGTCTGAAGATAAGCTTTACTCACCTTCCAAAAGACTCACCTTTAGTTTGACTGCTGAATAATTTCTTTCCTCTTGTGCCAGATTAAATTAGAGAAAGGTTAACTCTATTTGTAGAAGCAGTTCTCATAATAATATCAGATGTTCTCAATATATTGAATTATTATTATTAATATTAAACAGATAATAGCAATTGACAGGTAGATTATTGATGAAAGGATGATTGTCATCCAGAAGAAAAATTGTCAAATTGTGATAGCAATTTCTATTAAAGAAAGTAACCTTTAGGGTTTGTAAATGGTTTATTGATTAGGGAGTAAATTATGTTGTAATTATAACACAACATTCTTTGGATTTTTAAAGTTTGCTTTTTTCCCTTGCAAGAATCCTCAGAGGTAGGTAATATAAATACTATTGTCCCCATTTTACAGATGAAGATATTGATGAAAAGATATGATAAATGGTTACAGAATCAGCATCAGGTTTAGAACTGCTAGAATATTATCCTTTCCACTGCACCAGGCTGACTCCCAGAATAATTGAATTCAATTTACTTTAACAAACAATTGTTGAGAGTCCATCATATCACATGTATGGTATCTGGCACTAGATGTTTATTGAAGTATGAAAGATGACAGTGGAATTTTTTTTATTCCTAGGAAAGTTCTTGTTATTCAAACTACATCACATGTTCTGCTTATGCTTTTGTCACTCAGATATTATTGAAGATTGATAACTCCCCATTGTGTACTTGACATCAGAAAATCTTTGATTAAATCTCTGATAATTTCTTAAAAGCTATTTTAATTGGTTCTTTTTTTATGATGGAGTCTGTAAATTTCCCTCCAGGTTTTCTTTTGCCATTTGTCAGAATGAAAGATCTGAATAAGTGTCAATGTGTGAGCAGAGTACATATGAAATAGGGAACTGCCTTCCAGATGAATATAATGGTGACTCTCTGGTCTCTCTGCCTTTTCTTCTTTATCTTCCTTGTAGATAAGTATCACTGATCTTTAAGAACTAAGTTGCTAGGCAGCCAGGTGCAGTGTTTCTGAATAGATGCTTATTTTTGGTTGCAGAGTGGAGCAGGAATGTTAGAGTAAGCATTTAAATTACATGAATATTTATTTTTCAAGAAGTGGAGTTTACAAATACAGCTCTAAACCCCTGATAGTCACTTTCTATTCCTTCTAGCTGACACCTTTTCTCTTCTAACTCCACAATTAAAAAATACGCCATTTCAAAATCTGTTTCTCTAAGATATGGTTATGAGTGATGTGGGAAGAAAGTTCTTATTCTTCAAAGAAGTTCTCTTATTTGCTTAATTTTCTGCTTAACTGGCTTCTTTTTTAAGGCTTAAATTGTATTTTAAAAATTATTAAGCATTTAATGTTTTTTTTTTCCCACTGCCTCCCGAGGAATATAAAAATCAAACCCCTTGTAGCAAATATTTGTATAGTCAAGAAAAATAAATTCACTCATTGGTTACATTGTTAGATGCATGTTCCATTCTGCATATTGAACAAAGTATTCAGTATAAATAGAATGGCATACTATGGTGCTTATAAGGAATGCCAAAAAGAACAGTTTCAGAATAATCTGCTACTTTCCATCCTTATTTGTTGCATTTAGATCCAGATCATGTAGATTTGGACTTAAATGAGTGAGCAGGAAGAAAGCACATGAAGATTAAGGAAAAATGAACTCAGTGATCATGCAGTCCTTAGTAGATCACTACAGATTCTTGTAGTGCCATAACTCTATTCTCAGAAATTCAAAGTCTTATTTTCTCCTGAGTTTTCTTGAATTAACAGATTAGAACTGGTAAGAAGTATTTCATGCAAGTATCTCCTTATAGGCTGTCACTGTGGTTTCCTGTTCATAGTATGGAATGTCTCATTGAGAGTGTTCTTGGTTTGTTCTGTGTTTGAAAGGGGCACAACAAGATTGGGCACGTGCCTTGTCCTGGCAGTCACAGTTGAGACAGAGCAGAATCAGGTAGATGGTAAGAGCAATCCTTATTCCCAGAACTCTTGAGGAGACATTCAGAGGATGGATTTGGAGCCGTGAAAAACAGCCATTGTACTTTGTACTTTCATGCATCCATAGCCATAGTTCTACTAAGAGTGTATTTTGATTAAAAATTTTAAGCTTGATTGTTCTTTCAATCTTATTCCCTTCCACCATCCAGAAATTAGAGTTCAATAAAAATTTTATGACTAGATAAATAGATAAAATTCTATGAGCTTTTCCTTAATTGTTTTGAATTACATGTGTGGTAGCTAGGTGAGCCAGTTCATAAGAAAGCAGCTGTAAGGGAAGAACTAGAGTGCATTCAGTGAAAGACTGTCACTGTTCCAGTGTTCTCATTTTTCTGGGTGGACTCTGTAGAAAAGAAGGATATAATAGTCTCTTCACTGTATATCTATTTCTAATCCATTCAAGTCCTTCTCTCTCTACTTCCAATATAAAAATGCTAAAGTCAGTGATTTGGTCTTTTAGTCAACAAACATGGGTCATATACAAGGCCTTGTATTCAGTACTTTTAGGAGTGATCTATAAATATAAATTATGCTCTTCAGATAATGCCATTTCCACAGCAATATGTCCCATCCATTCTCCATGGACTCTCTTGCAGTGGCAAGGAACAATTGATTTGGGAATGCACCTTTGGGAAATGGGCCACCAAAATTGCTCTCAAGACTGGTTTCCCTATGTGGTTTGTTTGGGTAATATAATAACTGCCTTTCTCAACATTGTGATTGTTTGGTACCTCCATTCTGTTCTTTTTATTCCTTTCAGAGATCACCTCTGATTCCCTTGAATTAAGTGACTCAATATTTTGTTTAGCCTTCTTTTATTCAAATTCTTCCATCCTGAGATGATGAATCCAACTCACAGGAGGAGAATGAATTAGCAAGCAGAGTTAGTTTAGCTCTTGATCTGGCTTTGCAATCGAGATCATAGGATTATAGACATATTGCTTCACTCACCTTGGCTTCAACATTTATAACTTGAAAAAAACTGAACTAGATCAGAGCCCTTAATTTGGGCTTCATGAACATTTAAACAAAATCCTTGATAACGACATTTCAATATCATTGATTTCCATTGTACTTTTCTTATTTGGCAGCACCTACATCTGCTGAACTTTTGAGCTGCCTTTGATGTCGTTTAACGGTTCCAGCGGCATGTTTTTGTAGATATGTCTATTGACCCACGATTCAGTACTAAGATTATTTAACCTTTACCTCTCAGCAAATTTCATTCAACTCCTGTTTTTATTCTGTTTTTCAGTAGTCAATTCCATTTGATCCAATTCGCTCAACAAACATTTATCAGTTTTTTTTTTCACTTTGTGGCCAACTCTTTTTGAGCCGTTTTGGGTTTTCTTGGAAAAGATACTAAATTGGTTTTGCATTTTCTTCTCCAATTTATTTTACCAATGAAGAAAATCAAGCAAACAGGATGTAATGATTTGCCTAGTGCCACTTAATAAGTTTCTGAGATTAAAGTTAAGTTTTTTCTGACTCCAGGTTCAGTATTCTATCCACAGGGGTACCCAGTTGCCCAGATATTTTTCACGTGCCTGCTATATGCCAGGATCTGTGTTAGATTTTGTTTTTAAGGAGATGAAAACATCATAGTGGTTGCCCTTAAGGACTTTCACATTCCCAAGGGAGGAATACAACCCGTGTCTAAGAGTAGATGCAAAATACTAATGTTATGTAGTATGTACTATATACCAAGTTCTAAATTATTAGGTGATATGTACTACAGTATTATGTAGTATGTACTACATACAAAGTACTGCTGTATAATATAATATAATATATGCTACAGTGTTATGTAGTATGTACTTAACACAAAGTCCTACAGTATTATGTAATATGTACTACAGTTATATAGCATGTACTACCTACAAAGAACTGCAGTATTATGTAGTATGTGTTACAGTGTTCTGTAGTATGTACTATACACAAAGTACTACAGTAGTTATGTAGTTTGATTTCAAGAGATAGAGAATAACCAGTAATAACTGGATGTAGGGCTGCAGAGATCAGTCCAAGCATTATGTGGGAAGTGATCATGAAACAAAGCTCTGAATGAAGCCGGGCAATTTATTGAGGGTACACATTCTAAATATGGGACAGGTCTGGGAATAGGCAGAGAGGAAATAGATTGGATATTGTGGATAGAGAATTACTAGTTGGTCAGTTTAATCAAAATGAAGAATCTGTAAGTCAAGGGATATGAAATAGGCATAGGTCTGAAATTTTAAAAGGGATTTAAATTGCTAGTCTTAGGGTTTTGTCTTTTTATCTTACAAATTTTTAAGCAGTGCAGGATTTTTTTAAAAAGAAAATCTCTGTTGATCCACTACTGTGACAGTGACATTAGGTGATGTTAGGATGATACTTATACTATACTTGTACATAAGATAATCTTTCAAAGAATAGTGAACATTTATATAGCTCTTATACCATATGCCAAGTACTTTACAAATATTGTTTCATTTGATCCTCAAAACCAACCCTATGAGGTTGGTGATATTATTATGTCTCTAGATACTGCAATATCTTTGCCAAGCAATCTCTAAATATCACTCAGACACACTAGGAAAATGACTAAAAATGGAGATATAGAGGTCAGGGGCATAGCGTTTCATGATTGGGGTTTAGCCAGTAGAAAGACATGGCATTGGGAGATAGAATGTCATTTTCAAGGATCAGGAAGAATCATAAAGGATGTGGAGGTGAGCAAACTATAAGACCACCAGAAAGTTAGGAAAGAGAACAGGTTGCAGGTTTAAATGCACAACAAACACTTTTATAATTATTTCTGGAGTTAGTATGGAGCCAATGGAAGTCAATGGAAGGGACAGGTAGGTGACATAGTCATGGCTGTGTCTTAAAGAAACACTTTGGCAGCTAAGTAAAGGATGTATTGGAGTAGAAAGATACTGGAAACATCAAAACCAGTTAGAAGGTTGTTTCTGTCATTCATATGAAAATTGATAAAGGTCTGAACTAGAATTGTGGCTCTCTAAGTGGAGAGAAAGGAACATATTTAAGAGTTATGATGAGAGCAGAAATGGCAAGATTTAGTAACAGATTTGATAAGTGGAATGAATGAAAATGAAGAATCAAAGATGATACAAAATTTGCAAGTCTGAGGGAATAGTAGGATATGTAGTAATTCTTCATTAGTAACAGAAAAGTTTAGAGGATGGAAATGAGTTACCCACTGGCCTTTGTGGGGAATTAAGAATTTAATTGCCCAGTAGTAGATTAAGCCTCAATATAAATGTATGTTAGAGAGGGGACATAGTGACTTCAATTAAATTCACTTTGAGGTACAAATAGTCATTATTGGGTTCTTTTTGTGAAGTTATTTTATGGAGACATTCTGAGTTCTTTCTAAAGAGAGAACACTAAGAATATGAATATATGGGAAGTTGGGACAGTCAAAGGAAGACAGAAGACAGTCAAAGTTGAATAAAGTAAAATAAATTTTTAAATAATCAGAAGTATTAAAAGCTGTTAAAAACACATGCTGACTAATTTAATTTTTAATAAGAGAGTATTTGCTTCCTGAACCTAGGTAGACTTCTACTCTTTAGACTGCAAGGGAGAGAGCCAAGATTTCTGCTCTATGAACTATACAGATCTGTACACATATGTTGTATTTAAGATATACTTTAACATGTTTAACACATATGAGACTGCCTGCCATCTAGGGGAGGGGGTGGAGGGAGGGAAGGAAAAAGTTGGAACAGAAGTAAGTGCAAGGGACAATGTTGAAAAATTACCCATGCATATGTTCTGTCAATAAAAAAAAAAAACTATAATAAAATAAATAAATAAAAAAGAATAAAAAAATTTCTGCTCTATGTTGAACATTATTTATTGTTTTAGGATGAGATTACTATATAGATCAATCACTTATTATGAGGATAGTGGAGTGATGTGGCCCTTTCTTGGAAGGAGTGTAGAGGAGAAATAGGTAGCTTTCATAACTTGCTGTGGGGGGGATAGCCAACCAACCATGATGAACTTTAATAGCCTTTAGGGATTTAATAAATAAAGTTGGAAAAAAACTAGAGAACTTTCCCTTCTGAATCTCAAGACTCTGAAAAAAAGGAGGGCAACACCATTTTGACTAAATTCATTTTGGTTTTAGTGATGAGTAAACAAACTCTGAGTCATATAGGAGAAAAATCCTTTAAAACTCAGTTGTCTGCAATTTCAGTCATATCAAAGCCATATCTAAAACTTTTGGGCAATCCCTGTTCAGGGATATCAGAGATCCAAGACACATTTCAGAAATGTGATGTCTATAATAATGAGGCAGCTGTTCTGTATTGGGAGTTGGACTGTAGCTCATTTGTTTAAACTCCCATCAAAAAACCCAGAAACATAAAAGAACAAGCTTTTACAGTGCAATGGAACTGAGTCTACCATCTTCAATTGCAAAATCAATAGAGATATTAAAGATGCATGTCATGAAGATGCTGAAATAATACGTACATGTAAGATCTGCTCCCAGTTCATTTGATATATCTATCAAGGAATTAATAGGATGGAATCCACTGCCCTGGGGTTTTGAAGGCTGAGCAAATGGAGTATAAGCTCTTAGAGACCATAAAAATGGGACCGTTCTGGTGATGGCCTCTCAATTTATCAAGCAAAATGGCTGCCCAGTGATTAATGGAGTTTAAAAATTAATGGCAATTCACAATGACTACTTGCTAAGGCATCAAGGGGTTGTAAAATTATTGGTATATTTACATTGCTATAGCTATTACCTATATAATTTCACTGATTCTACTTATTTAAAGGTTTATAAATTTCTTTAGGTCTTCTCATGTCTCTTTATAATTGTCATATCTTTTACAACACAGTAATATTCAATGCAATCATATAGATAATTTATTTAGAAAAATCAATGGATACTTACTTTTTTTCTAGTTCACCGCTGCTGTAAATATTTTGGTTTAAACTGGGTTTTTCTATTGGTGGTCTCCTTTGATGAGAGAGCTTCTAGTCTGGGGGAGGGGGATGAATACTACCTGTTTCATTTTTCCTGGGAGTTGAGGCAGAAGGACCAATGTGCTCATCAGCATAATGTTGGAGTCAGATGCTCAAGTGAAAGCCTTGGGTTTGTCATCATTTATTTTCCTTCATCTTTTTGAATGGTTTCTTCTCCCAAATCTATCAGGAAATAATCTGAAAAAATCCATAATTAAAGGGGTGCAGACACTTTATTAGTCTTCTGTTGTTAATACTATGGAAACACTTAGATTTTTAATGAAGTCCTTATTTGGATTTGTAAATCATTCCAACAATGGTTATGACTTAGGCCAATGCTCACCAGTGGAAAAGGGAAGCTGGAGTTTATGTAATTTCTAGGAATTTATCTAAGGTTGATTGCAGTATGCATAAATGGGAAGCTAGAAATGTGACTATGAATTAGAATTCTGCAGGCCTTAAATATAAAGAGAAGGAGTTTGTGTTTTATCCAAGAGGCAACAACCAATCCTTAAGTGTTTTTGATTATTGGAGCAACATGGTGATTTTTTGGGTAGCTATCTGACTAAAAGATTGGGACTTTTTCTACGATTCTAAAATCTACTTGGAGAGTGGGATGTTTTGTATAGCATTAAATTTTGGAGACTGTCTTGAAACAGTGGGCTAAGTTGTAGGAATCAGGAATAGACCATGAACAGAATTGGGGATACATGTGCTTAATCAAGAAGGGATCAGTGAATACTTATTTGTAATGGGCAGTTATACCTTTGCCTTTTCTCCTTTGTACTACTTTTAGCTCCAGCAAATATCTGCAAATGTAGTTCTATAATAAGCTTCTAAAATTTAATTTTTATGAGCAGTTAGCAACATTATATTTGTATAATTGAATTCCACACTTTTGGTATTTTTAGATTTACATATGCAATTATCTAATAGTAGGACAGTTCATTGGTTTTTGTCAATGTGCCTAATTGGCACATTGGGAGGAAATAATTAACTCATTATTTTCATTAACCAAATTGAAATTTATCCTTTTTGTCAATTATTTTAAAAATATTATGCAAATTGGTCCCTAGGTTTTATCAAAGGTGTTCATAGAACAAAAAAGGCTGTTTAGATCTGTTCTAGTGAGACTACTAGATCTGGGCAACAAAATGAGAGAAGCACACTTGATTTTGATCTTTCCAATGGACAAGGCTGCTATAAGCTAGAGAGATAAGCATCCAATCCAAGAGTAGCAACTTGCTTGTTAGGATATATACAAATATTTATATGTCTTTCCCGTTATTTAATGATTCAACTTTTCTAGGATGTGAGTCGTAGTAATAGTAGTAGTAGTAGTAGTAGTAGTAGTAGTAGTAGTAATAATAGTAGTAGTAGATGTTGTAGTAGTAGTAGTAGTAGTAGTAGTAGTAGTAGTAATGGTAGTTAGTAGTAATGATAGTAATAGTATCAGTAGCAGCCCTTTTCTTTGAACAATAAAAGAACCTGGACTTCTATGCATAAAGAGGGATATACAGGGATACACATGAAAAAATATAACATAGAGGGGATATAGCACAAAGCCAGAGAAAGGGGGAGAATATGCAAACTGACTTGTGCCTTCATTCCCAGAGTTCCCAACACTGAGACTGGTTAGTGGTCACCAACATTGTGCTGGGAGGTTTTTCACAATGGCATATGGGGAAGTGTCTGTGACAAAAGTCTATGTAACATCTCTTTGGACATCATATGCAAACAGCTGGAGTGTGGAGATCAAGGACTACAGAAGTCTAATAAAAAACTTGCAGTCAACTTACAAATGTCTTGTTGGGTCATATTCAGTGTCAGAAGCAGTTTGGCATCTTTCTCTGGCATTGCCCATCTGGACTTGGATAGCAACGTCCTTGCCATCCTGAACATGAGGTCTGGCTCAATTGTGATGATGATTTCTCTGTAAGAGCTCTGAGCTGGGGTAGGCAGAATAGGGCAGGGGAAGATGAAGCATTAGATATTCATTTGAGGCTTGGTCTTTGTAGGAAGTCTAGAATGAAATACTCGAGCACAACAAACACACGCAATTGCTCAGCTTTCCACATTTTCACAGAATTCACTTAATAATTGTTTCATTGAATGAATTCCCTCTCCCAAGTACCTCTTCATTTGGATGTATCAATGACCAATTTCACTGTAAATGATTAATTGCTTTAATTTTTAAAAAAAAATGTTATTGCTTTTGCTTTGGGTAGCTTATTAAATTTTATTAATTGATTATATGGTTATGAATTATGGCATATGGTACATATGATATGTGGATGAAATGATTATATTTATATATTTTTTCATTCTGAGACTAACTTTTATTAGCAAAATTACAGAGAGAACATAGCTATAGTAAGAAGAGGGAAAGGATAAATACACATTTTATTTACATCAGAATTTTGCTGAGGGCTGATCTGTACTGATATCTTCATTTCACCTTTTTCTACAAATAGCAGTTTTTAATTAATAATACTCCTATACACACATCCTTATGAGTCCTATTCCTTGTTGGAGGGGATGTGGGAAAACAGGGACACTGATACATTGTTGGTGGAATTGTGAACACATCCAGCCATTCTGGAGAGCAATTTGAAACTATGCTCAAAAAGTTATCAAACTGTGCATACCCTTTGATCCAGCAGTGTCTCTACTGGGCTTATACCCCAAAGAGATACTAAAGAAGGGAAAGGGACCTGTATGTGCCAAAATGTTTGTGGCAGCCCTGTTTGTAGTGGCTAGAAGCTGGAAACTGAATGGATGCCCATCAATTGGAGAATGGCTGGGTAAATTGTGGTATATGAATGTTATGGAATATTATTGTTCTGTAAGGAATGACCAGCAGGATGAATACAGAGATGACTGGTGAGACTTACATGAACTGATGCTGAGTGAAATGAGCAGAACCAGGAGATCATTATATACCTCAACAATGATACTGTTTGAGGATGTATTCTGATGGAAGTGAATCTCTTTGATAAAGAGAGCTAATTCAGTTTCAATTGATCAAGGATGGGCAGAAGCAGCTACACCCAAAGAAAGAACACTGGGAAATGAATATAAACTGCTTGCATTTTTGTTTTTCTTCCCGGATTATTTATACCTTCTGAATTCAATTCTCTCTGTGCAACAAGAAAACTGTTCGGTTCTGCACACATATATTGTATCTAGGATATACTGTAACCTATTCAACATGTAAAGGATTGCTTGCCATTTGGGGGAGGGGATGGAGGGAGGGAGGGGAAAAATCGGAACAGAAGTGAATGCAAGGGATAATGCTGTAAAAAATTACCCTGGCATGAGTTCTATCAATAAAAAGTTATTAAAAAAATGAGTCCTATTCCTTCTTAGAATTGTTTCATGCTAAGACAACTAAAAGAGGGTTTCTGCATTGAAGTAGACCATTTCCTTGAAAACACATTTATTTTTCATGTATTTTGGGGTATGGAAAGTTGTAATGGGCTGAGGCTTGAGTTGATGCACTGAGGTCCCAAGCACATGAGGCTAAATAGTAATTGGACCATAATCTATTAATATATAAGCTTGGAGAAAGAATGGCCCCCGCCCACCCTTTGTGCAAGTCCTGATGTGTTGTATAGGAAATGACGATTTTGGTGGATGGAGGCAGGGGAGTGGCAAAGGAAGGGGAAGGAGAGACTTTTGGGATTGCTATTGCGAGGGTTTGCTCAGGTCAGATCGCTCTCTGTTAGCTGGCTTCCTGTCGCAGCTGCCCATATTGCTATAGCAATCTTTCTTGCCCATATTGCTATCGCAATCTTTATTCACCTCTTCACTTCAATAAATATTGAAGATTTTTTCCTTAACCTGAATTCCTGACTCCGGCTGATTTTAAATACGCGATCATTACAGAAAGTCAAATAATATTAGGATATAAACTCAGATTGATGAATTCTTAAGCCAAGAGAGATAGAATTTTGGAAATTGTTTAGTTCAAACTCTTCAGTTTGCAAGTAAGAAAATGGAGATCACAGAGGGGCAGAGTTAAGACAGAAATTCAGATCTCCTTTTTCCACTTCCAGGATGCTTTCCATTATACTGCACAGACTTATTCTATTGAATTCAAGCAAGTTTTTTTAAAATTTAGCACACAGCACTAGTTGATGGGGAATCAAAGATAAAATGAGACATCTTTTAATTATTATAGTGAAAAGAACTTAAGAGAAAATGTGGATATTAATATAATATGGCATAATGGAATGATCAGAGAAGGAATTTGAATCTGGCTCTGCTGACAGAACCAGAGTCTGTGATATTGAATAAATAGTCCCTTCTCTTTGATCCTTGCTTTTGTATTTGTAAAATTAGGGATATAGATCAATCTAAATGTCTTTTCCAATTTATAATCTATAATCATAAATATTTGAAAGGAAGCAGTATTACAGGATTGGAAAAAGGAAAATATCATATTTTTCTAAAAGGAGAGTACAATAAAATCTAAAAATCATAGGCAAGTGAACTTAATTTCTTTTTTTTTTTTGTATTGATTTATTAAAATTATAACTTTTTACTGACAGAACCCATGCCTGGGTAATTTTTTTACAATATTATTCCTTGCACTCACTTCTGTTCTGACTTTTCCTCTCCCTCTCTTCACCCCCTCCCCCAGATGGCAAGCAGTCCTATACAAGTTAAATATGTCACAGTATATCCTAGATACAATATATGTGTGTAGAACTGAACAGTCCTCTTGTTACACAGGAAGAATTGGATTCAGAAGGTAAAAATAACCTGGGAAGAAAAACAAAAATGTAAGCAGTTTACATTCATTTCCCAGTGTTCTTTCTTTGGGTGTAGCTGCTTCTGTTCATCCTTGATCAATTGAAACTGAGTTAGAGCTCTTTGTCAAAGAAATCCACTTCCATCAGAATACATCCTCATACAGTATCATTGTTGAGATATTATATAATGATCTCCTGGTTCTGCTCATTTCACTCAGCATCAGTTCATGTAAGTCTCTCCAAGCCTCTCTGTATTCATCCTGTTGGTCATTTCTTACAGAACAATAATATTCCATAACATTCATATTTACCCAGCCATTCTCCAATTGATGGGCATCCATTCGTTTTCCAGTTTCTAGCCACTACAAACCTGGCTGCCACAAACATTTTGGCACATACAGGTCCCTTTCCCTTCTTTAGTATCTCTTTGGGGCATAAGCCCAGTAGAGACACTGCTGGATAAAAGGGTGTGAACAGTTTGATAACTTTTTGAGCATAGTTCCAAATTGCTCTCCAGAATGGCTGGATGTATCAGTGGACTTAATTTCAATTACAGGTAAAATTTTAGTATGTACTATTAAAAAGATGTTTGTTGAACAACTCAAAAAAGAAGCACTGAGTAGAAAGAGCCACTCTGATGCTATCAAGAAAAGGTCTTGTTAGATTAATTTTCTTTCTTTCCTTCTTTCCTTCCTTCCTTCCTGCCTTCCTTCCTTCCTGCCTTC
The DNA here is from genome assembly GCF_016432865.1 of Antechinus flavipes. Lineage (NCBI taxonomy): Eukaryota > Metazoa > Chordata > Mammalia > Dasyuromorphia > Dasyuridae > Antechinus > Antechinus flavipes. The sequence goes on along the minus strand of NC_067399.1, from coordinate 646,911,585 downwards.
CTTCTTTCCTTCCTTCCTTCCTTCCTTCCTTCCTTCCTTCCTTCCTTCCTTCCTTCCTTCCTTCCTTCCTTCCTTCCTTCCTTCCTTCCCTCTTTCTTTCCTTCTTTCTTTCCTAGATTTTTATGGAATATTTGATGAACTCTTTTATGCTATTCAATACTGCAATTTGTTTTTATGTTTCTTGATCTTAACTTTTAAATATCAAAAGTCTGATCCTAACTTGTGGAAGAATTTCCTGACTTCCCAATTTTCTTTTTTTTTTCTATTTATAATAGTTGGCACTTAATATCTGTTGATCTGAGTTGAAAAGAAAATAATTATTAGGATAACAAATTTACATATTCACAGAATGTGAAAAACCCTAGAAAATTATCTGTCTTTTGACACATAACTAACAAAAGGAATAGTTTAAGAAGCCTGAAACACCAAATAACTCTGGCTTCTCTTACTGTTCAAATACTGTTCAAATATTTATATATGAATGAATATAGTGTTCAAGTAGACATTTTAAAAAGGATTAGCATTATGTACAATAAAGTTGACATGATAGAATTTGATTTTGCTAAACTATAATACAGAATATTTGTGGACAAATTAACATTTTTCTGAAATAATTTCTGTTAACAGATTCATAATCAGCATATTTCTTTAATGACTGAACAAGTACATCTAGTAGATATTCACCTTGCATAAACTTTTATACGTCATTCAATGATTTGCTTATTCTGTGATCTGTAACCCTATTTTTTAGAAAATGGTATGTTCTTTTTTAATGATTAATTAATTGGTTTATTTATTTACAAAGCATATGCATAAGTAATTTTTCCAACATTGATCCTTGCAAAACCTTTTGTTCCAAATTTTCCCCACCTTCCCCCTACTCTCTCCCCTAGCTGGCAGGTAGCCCAATACATGTTACCTATGTTGAAATACATGTTAAATCCAATGCATGTTTACATATTTATTCAGTTATCTTGCTGCATAAGAAAAATCAGATCTAGAAGGAAGGAAAAGAAAAACTGAGAAAGAAAACAAAATTCAAACAAATAACAATAGAGAGTGAGAATTCTGTGTTGTTTTCTACGCTTTGTTCCCATGGTTCTCTTTCTATATGTAGATGGCTTTCTTCATCACTGCACAGATAGAATTGGTTTGAGTCATCTCAATATTGAAGAGAGCCACGTCTATCAGAATTGATTATTGTATAGTCTTGTTGCCATGTATAATGATCTCTTGGTTCTACTCACTTCACTCAGCATCAGTTCATGTAAGTCTCTCCAAGCCTTTTTGAAATCATCCTGCTGATCTTTTCTTATAGAATAATAATATCCCATAGCATTCATATACTATAATTTCTTAAGTCATTCACCAATTGATGGGCATCTACTCAGTTTCCAATTTCTTGCCACTACAAAAAGGGCTGACACAAACATTTTTGCACATGTGGGTCCCTTTCCCTCTTTTAAGATCTCTTTGGAATATAAGCACACTGCTGGGTCAAAGGGTATGCACAGTTTGATAACTTTTTGTGCATAGTTCCAAATTGCTCTCCAGAATGGTTGGATCCATTCACAGTTCCATCAACAATGTATCAGTGTCCCAGATTTCTGACATCTCCTCCAACATTTGTTGTTATCTTTTCCTGTCATCTTAGCCAATCTGACAGGTGTGTAATGGCATTTCAGAGTTGTCTTAAATTGCATTTTTTCTGATCAATAGTAATTTGAAGTACCTTTTCATGTGACTACATATAGTTTAATTTCTACATCTAAAAACTGTCTGTTCATATCCTTTGACCATTCATCAGTTGGAGAATGGCTTGATGTTCTTATTTTTTCTGATCTTCCTTTGGTTCCAATGTGTTAGAAGATGGGCTATTCGAACAACACTGTCAGTAGTGTTTACATGCTGTTCTCAGCTCTACTAGCTCACTTAATTTCAATTCACAAATCTTTAGGATTGATTATCAGGTTAATTTCAGAAGGCTGGGACAGTACTGCTACAGTCATTGTGCTGGTGTGCACATGGACTTGTTTTTCAGTCTTTGGCACTTGCTATACTCATTGCACACCTCCTTCAAACTTCATTTGTCTATAAGCTTCTGGTCCCCCAATGCTGGCAGATGCATGTCTTGGGCCACTTATTTCACTGGGAAAATATTCCAGTACTTCAAATGCTATTTTTATACGCAGCATATCGCTGGTACATATCAAACATCTCTGCAGTGAACAGCATAGCTTCTTGACCACCAACTCCAGCAGTTAATTCCAAGATTAAGTCATTTTCATCTGTTTCTTCTGAGGGAATCAAAAGTAAGATTATATTTTGCTTTAATTTGATTAATTCTTTCTTATAGGATATTATTTCACTTTCTGCAAGTTTCCTTATGTCTTCATTCTCATCCTTTAAGCAACTGCTCTGTCTCCTAAGACTTCTGTTCCTTCTCCTCAGTCTTTGGGCTGCCATTGCCCAAAGTTCCGGTCCCTGTACCTGGGACAGGGCCTGGAACCTGGATTTCACCAGGTGTTCAAAGAAACTTCTCATGGCCCCACTGCTGGCAAAGAGTTCCTCCAGCTGAAGGCTGCCAGAGCTCACCGGCCAACTAAGGGCCCTGACTAGTGTTCCACCAGCCCATAGATATCAAAAGGCTCATGACTTCCAAATTTTAAAATGAAGGAGGTTTTAATCAACACCACAGACAGCAAACACCAGTCTTCCCAGTTTGAACTTAGCAATTTATCCCCTATCTGACAAGTGCCATAAACCCTCTTTTTATCAAATCATCAGTTTTATTATCAAAGCAGATATTCATTGTTTGCTACTTTCCTTGCCATTATCACAATGTTTGAGCATAACAGATCAATAATTTTCTCTCTTTAGCAATATCTCTATATTTGGTTGTTCATTCACCACAGCATCACATTTCTTTAGTTTGTATTTTATCAGAGTCAGTAAGGAGCCAATAGCGCTTATTGAGACTTGGAATGAATGTGGAGGGAGAGATAATAAGTTTTAAATATATTGAATTCAATATTCCTACAGAACATGTGATAAGAAATTTTCATTTCTTAATTCAAGAGAGAAACTAGGGCTGGATATATGGATCTGAGAACTATTTGTATAAAGATAATGATTAAATTTATGGAACTTGGTGAAATAATGATAGAGAGAATGTAGAAAAAGAAAAGAAGGTACAAGGCAGATTCTTGGTAGTGTGGAGGTTGAAATCTACAATAACTTAGGAAACAAAGGTTTGAGCTTCTTAGCATATTAATTTATTAAACTATGCATGCCAATTGCATAACATATCAGGGCCAGACTCAACTTGGCTTTAGATGCCAAATATAGGGAGAAACAGATTTTATGTATTAAAAGAAAACAATTATCTGAATATATACTAGAACACAAGATTAATTAATCTGATTTCTAATTGAAGGAAAAACTGGGGACTTTTTGAGTTGGTAGGGAAAGACAGAACCAGTGCAGTTTCCTGAAATCCAAAAAAGAGGTGTCCCACCCTTCTACTCACCCAAATATCTGTGTTTAATTAAATAAAAAAAATAGTAACTAATTGACCAGAACAGGGCCAGTTTTCAGATAACATATATAGGTTGATTGAGATATATGCTTTTTATATAATAATATTTTACACCCCCAATTACACATCAAAACAATTTTTAGTATTACTTTGGACAAGATTTTGAGTTACAAATGTTTTCTTCTGCTGCTCCCATCTTCCTGAAATAGTAGACAGTTTGATATAGCTTATGCGTGTGCTATCATGTAAAATGTATTTCCATATTTAGTAACATTTGTGAAAGAATAAATAGATCAAAAGGTAAAAATGAGAATGAATAAAATAAATGAAAAAATATACCTCATTTTACATTTAGAATCTAGCACTTTTGAATCTGGATGTAGAGAGCATTTTCATTTTTGAGTCCTTTGTACTTATCTGGGACCATCGCTTTGCTGAGAAGGGCTGAGTCTTTGATTGTTGATCAGCCCATAATATTGCTGATACTGTGTACAATGTTTTTTTTTTTTCTCCTCTGAGTCTGCTGATTTCACTTTGCATCAGTTCATACAAAGCATTCCATGTTTTTCTGAAATCTTCCTGTTCATCATTTCCTATTGTACAATAATATTCCCTTACAACTTGTTCGGCCATTCCCCAATTGATGGACATCCCTTAAATTTCCATTATTTTTCCACCATGAAAACACTTTACATAAACATTCTTGTTAATGTAGATCCTTTCCCCTTTTTAAATGATCTTTTTGGGATGCAGTTTTAGTAGTGATATTGCTGGATTAAAGAGTATGCACAATTTACTTACCTTTGAGCATAGTACTGATGTCTTATTTGTGCAGAGGTCAATGGGGTGTCTCTGTTCTCCCCAGACTACACTGAAATATGTGTTATTTTGACTACTGGATGGTATCTGTTGCCCAGGGTTATGCTGAAATATGCCCAGAAAGTTACTATTTTTTTTTGGACTATAGAATTTTTTGGGAAAAAAATCATATGAAATATATCTGGAGATTTCAGATGACATGAATTTATAAAAGGGCCTTGAATATGAATGATCTTTAAAAATATATTCTTATAAGTAAGGAATGGGTTCTCTTTTCAACTTCCAAAAAGAAACAGAAAACTGCCTGTGAAAATGTCTATGACTTTATTGATGAGAATTCACTAAATAAAAATTATAAGAAAATTGAGGAAAGAGAATTGAAGATTATGGATAATGCAGAAGAAACAATGTATGATAATGCTGCCAAAATTGATGATATACAGATAAAGGAGAAGAGAAGATGGCCTCTTGCTCAGGTTTGTAGAATAATAATGTGTCCTGCATTTGCACTTCACAAGATATTTTTCCAGGCATTTATGCGTGAGTGTGTGTGTGTGTGTGTGTGTGTGTGTGTGTGTATGTGTGTGTATATGTGTGTGTGTGTATGTAATTTCCTTTGTTCATCAAAACACTATTAGGTGTATATTATCACATTACAATCTTGCACAGTAGGAAAAGCATTGGATTTTGGAGGCAATTGACCTTAGTTTTCTCAACCCATTATTTAATTGCAATGTGACCTCTTGCCCTTAGTTTCTTTATCATCTTAAAGAGAAGTTTGGATCTCTGGTATTATTTTATTTTAAATTCTATGATAGAATGATTATCTGAAGAATTCCTACAGAGAAGTCTCTATCAGCTCCTTGCTTTGGGGAAATAGTTGTTGCTATTATTCAGTGGGATAAGAGATTCTTCTATGGGTATATAATTAGCATTAATTACAATTATTGTCTATCTTTGGCAAGAGCCCTGTCTTGACCACTTGTAGTCTAAAGTACCTCAAATTCCATCTGAATATAAAAGAAACTTTTACAACAGTGGGAAAGAACTTGGAAATATAGACTATATATAAATTTTGAAAGGCTGATTGATAACTGTTAAGTTTCCAATAATCTCACAATGAACAGTACATACATATGTACACTCAAATGGTGAATCTCTTAAACAGGAAAAAAAATGAAGGGGAATAGCTTGTTTGCTTTCCCTCCTTCACTCTCAAACACATCAACAACCTTAAAATGGATAGATACTTTAAAAAGAAAACTCATGTTTCTGTCCCATTAGATCTGATCAGACTCATTCATATATTTTATTAGAGACTAATGAGTCACCAGTCTATAGATTTTGTCAGCACTAGTGATAAAGTAGAATATATGTTCTGAGACTTGTATAAAATCAGAGATGAGGAACTGGGAAGTAATTTATTTAAACTCATACTTATGGAGTAATTCTGATTATAGACAACTCCCCAAGGCAGCACATTCTATTTGGGATAGTTCTGTTAGGATGGGCAAACTAGCTGCCATAGTTGATGGAGTGCTAGACTTGGAGTCAGGAAGATTCATTTTTGTGAGCTCAAATCTGGCTTTAGACACTACTAGCTGTGTGTTTCTGGGCAGGTCATCTAGTCCTCTTTGCCTCAGTTTCCTTATATGCAATATGAACTGTAGAAGGAAATGACAAACCATTCCAGTATCTTTGTCAAGAAACACCCCTCCCTCCAAATGTGGTCATGAAGCGCTGGGCATACTTGAAAATGACTAAAGTTGTTTAGAAGTTTTTTCCCTCATATCCAGCCAAAATCAGTGTCTTGCTAACTTCAACTAGTGAGCCTAGTTCTGACCTTCATTGAAGATTCTCCATGAAGTAAGTATTCAAATATACTTATTATATCCCTAGGATTTCTCACGGAGTCAGATAGATAAGAGTTTGATTTTTGCCACAGACATTAATTATGTCACTATGGGCAAATCACTTAACCTCTCTCAGCTTCTATTTTCTCATCTGTAAAATGGAGATAATAATAATAATACCTTCCTCCAAGATATCCAGTGAGATAATGCTTATAAAATGCTTCCCAAACTTTCAAAGCTATATAAATGCTGCTCTAGGTTTTAAAATATAGCTCTTTTTTGGCTTATTTTGAACAGCACAATTTTGAATGTTCTTATTGGGGTTTCTTGGAGGGTATAAAGCTATTCTGTTCTTTATAGACTTAGAATCAGTCTTTGGTATAGAAAATGATATCCAGTCTTTGATATCTTTAGAACCTGATTATGATGTGGACACCCCCAGTGCTATGTTCTTTGTATGACACATGCATAGAAGATCTTATATTGGGAGAAAAGCAGTCTTCAGTCATCCACTTAATCAAATTAACTCTATCTTTTCATCATATGTATTTTATTTTTTTTTCTTGAATAATCTTGGAAAATCCTTTCTCTAGAATTTAAGGAAGCTTTCCTGATTATCAGAGTTATTACTTGATTCCCAATAACTTTTTATCTATTTTGTAAACAATATGTCCTGTACCTGTTTCTCTATGAAAAACATAGAATGAATGCTACTTAAAGGCAGGAGGCCTTATGTTTTTTATTGGTATCTTCACTGTGTAACAAAGTACCTAACATACAGTACATATGTAATAAATAACTGTTGATTGTTTATTTTTTTGGTCAATGTGAGCCACTGCTTTCCCAAGCAACTTTTGAAAGAAGAGAAGACTTGACTAGATTCCTTTCTATGGTGTTTCTGTGGTGGTAAATGGAGTAGGGCATAAAGATGTTCTAGACAACAAAAAAGTTTTGTGAGCAAAACAGGAACATCACAGTGAGGTCAGAAAGCCTTCATTTTCTTTTTGGATGAGTAGATAAGCTCACCATTAGGTGACAAGGAAAAGGATGGACATTAGGATTTGTTTTTTTAATTGGGTTAGCAGGCAGAAATGATGTTCAGGCACAACAGTGGGTTATACATCCTTGATCAAATTCAGGGACTTATAATAGGCAGGATATGTTGAGAGAGAGATTGAGAGAAATTGAGAGAGAGAGAGGAGAGAGAGAGAGAGAGAGAGAGAGAGAGAGAGAGAGAGAGAGAGAGAGAGAGAAAGAGAGAGAGAGAGAGAACGAACGAGAGAGAAGGAGGGAGAGAAAGACCGAGAGACACAGACAAAAACACAATCTCTATTCAGGTTCTGATACAAACAGATAATGAAGCCAGAATAACTGTGAGGTGGAACAGATCTACCAGGATTTTACTCTTCAGCGATTTATATAATACTCGCCAACCAAAGAAAACCTTCTGATACTAAATGACAGGCTAATGATAGTAAGAGAAGAATTTATGTGGCAGAGAGATTATAATTTCTCAGAAGCTATAACCTGTCATGGTTTCTTCCTTCCTACTTCCTTTCTTCCCCTTTCCCCTTTCCTTTCTCCTTTCCTTTCTCCTTTTCTTTTTCCTTCCCTTTCCTTTCTCCTTTCCTTCCCTTTCCTTTCCTTTCCTTTCCTTTCCTTTCCTTTCCTTTCCTTTCCTTTCTTCCTTTCCTTTCCTTTCCTTTCCTTTCCTTTCTTCCTTTCCTTTCCTTTCCTTTCCTTTCCTTTCCTTTCCTTTCCTTTCCTTTCCTTTCCTTTCCTTTCCTTTCCTTTCCTTTCCTTTCCTTTCCTTTCCTTTCCTTCCTTTCCTTTCCTTCCCTTTCCTTTCCTTTCCTTCCTTTCCTTCCCTTTCCTTTCCTTTCCTTCCCTTTCCTTTCCTTTCCTTTCCTTTCCTTTCCTTTCCTTTCCTTTCCTTTCCTTTCCTTTCTTCCTTTCCTTTCCTTTCCTTTCCTTTCCTTCCCTTTCCTTTCCTTTCCTTTCCTTTCCTTTCCTTTCCTTTCCTTTCCTTTCCTTTCCTTCCTTTCCTTTCCTTTCCTTTCCTTTCCTTTCCTTTCCTTTCCTTTCCTTTCCTTTCCTTTCCTTTCCTTCCTTTCCTTTCCTTTCCTTTCCTTTCCTTCCCTTTCCCTTTCCTTTCCTTCCCTTTCCTTTCCTTTCCTTTCCTTTCCTTTCCTTTTCCTTTCCTTTCCTTCCTTTCCTTTCCTTTCCTTTCCTTTCCTTTCCTTTCCTTTCCTTTTCCTTTCCTTTCCTTTCCTTTCCTTTCCTTTCCTTTCCTTTCCTTTCCTTTCCTTTCCTTTCCTTTCCTTCCTTTCCTTTCCTTTCCTTTCCTTTCCTTTCCTTTCCTTTCCTTTCCTTTCCTTTCCTTTCTTCCTTTCCTTTCCTTTCCTTTCCTTTCCTTTCCTTTCCTTTCCTTTCCTTTCCTTTCCTTCCTTTCCTTTCCTTTCCTTTCCTTTCCTTTCCTTTCCTTTCCTTTCCTTTTCCTTTCTTCCTTTCCCTTTCCCTTTCCCTTTCCTTTTCCCTTTCCCTTTCCTTTTCTTTTTTCTTTTTCTTTTTCTTTTCTTTTCTTCCTTTCTTCCTTTTCACTAAATATATAGCAGAAATCCTCTATTGCTTACTTTTCTTCATATTCAATTTTATTAAAATACTTTGCTTGGAATTAATTATTTTTGGTTGCTTATTAAAGTAAATTCATTGGTAAGGCTGTGGTTTTGAGTAGATATACAACTTCAAATTATCCTGAAACTTTCTAAGGATATACGTATAATAGCAGATTCTATATGTACTGAGCACTAATCTTCATTCTATCCATTTTTTCCCCACATTAGTCCTAGTTAGTTCTGTCCTCACTCTTCTACATTTTCTCCTAGAGCAGTCCTCATGCATGGAACTTTCTTGCATTTGGCAACTGTAAGTAAACCATTGACTTGGACACTTCATGTGTGTGTGTGTGTGTGTGTGTGTGTGTGTGTGTATGTGTGTATTATATATATATATATTCAGAACTACCCCTTAAAGTAAGATGGTTACCCCAAGCTTATACTTAGAAACGTTACTCCTCACAAATGTTAATAACACAAAAGGCCAGAACAAATAGCAAATGATGAATAAAGCTATTTCCCCCCAAAACAAAATAGCAGAAATTAGAGAAGTTATACAGATTAGAATTAACTATCTTATTGTGAACCAGCAAGTAACCACCAATGCTGTTCTACTCAAGACTTCCCATAGGCTCAATGTTTAATAAAGGGGAGAGTTCCCTACTTCTTTTCCTTGATTATCACTCTGTCACTGTCCATAAATTATTCTTGAAATTATTTTCTCATTGGCTGTCCCTTGTAAAACTTTGTTTCCTGCTGCTTACTCAATAGTATGAATGAAGCAAATGAAGCTATGAGAAATGGAGTGAAGGTGTGGACAGATTCCCATGAACATCTTTCCTTTGGCTTTTCTTGAAATTGAAACACCCATGCTTTGACTATCTCTTAAGTAACTTTTATCCACAGGCTGATCATCTGCTTTCTTGATCATATTATGTTTTGTGAGCATTCTCATCTTTTGAAGCTTATGGGCTTCATAGGTGAGTTGAATCAAGATTCAGGACTGACATTCATTACTTCTTCCTTTCCTAACTTCTGGAAAAGAGTGAAGATGAGATACCAAGATAAGATCAAAATGGGTCCATGAACTAGGCATAAAGAACGAGATTATAAATAAATTAGAGGAACATAGGATAGTTTATCTCTCAGACTTGTGGAGGAGAAAGAAATTTGTGATCAAAGATGAACTAGAGACCATTACCGATCACAAAATAGAAAATTTTGATTATATCAAATTAAAAAGCCTTTGTACAAACAGAACGAATGCAAACAAGATTAGTAGGGAAGCAACAAACTGGGAAACATCTTTACAATTAAAGGTTCTGATAAAGGCCTCATTTCCAAAATATATAGAGAACTGACTCAAATTTATAAGAAATCAAGCCATTCTCCAATTGATAAATGGTCAAAGGATATGAACAGACAATTTTCAAATGAAGAAATTGAAACTATTACCACTCACATGAAAGAGTGTTCCAAATCACTATTGATCAGAGAAATGCAAATTAAGACAACTCTGAGATATCACTACACACCTGTCAGATTGGCTAAGATGACAAGAAAAAATAATGATGAATGTTGGAGGGGATGCGGGAAAACGGGGACACTGATGCATTGTTGGTGGAGTTGTGAACGAATCCAGCCATTCTGGAGAGCAATCTGGAATTATGCCCAAAAAGTTATCAAACTGTGCATACCCTTTGATCCAGCAGTGTTTCTATTGGGTTTATACCCCAAAGAGATACTCAAAAAAGGGAAAGGGACCTGTATGTGCCAAAATGTTTGTAGCAGCCCTGTTTGTAGTGGCTAGAAACTGGAAAATGAATGGATGCCCATCAATTGGAGAATGGCTGGGTAAATTGTAGTATATGAATGTTATGGAATATTATTGCTCTGTAAGGAATGACCAGCAGGATGAATACAGAGAGGCTTGGAGAGACCTACATGGACTGATGCTAAGTGAGATGAGCAGAACCAGGAGATCATTATACACTTCAACAACGATATTGTATGAGGATGTATTCTGATGGAAGTGGATTTCTATGACAAAGAGACTTAACTGAGTTTCAATGGATAAATGATGGACAGAAACAGCTACACCCAAAGAAGGAATACTGGGAAATGAATGTGAACTATTTGCATTTTTTATTTTCTTCCCGAGTTATTTTTACCTTCTGAATCCAATTCTCCCTGTGCAGCAGGAGAACTGTTCGGTTCTGCAAATATGTATCTAGGATATACTGCAACATATTTAACATATATAGGACTGCTTGCCATCTTGGGGGGGGGGGGTGGAGGGAGGGAGGGAGGGGAAAAAACGAAACGTAAGCGAGTACAAGGGATAATGTTGTAAAAAAAAATTATCCTGGCATGGATTCTGTCAATACAAAGTTATTATTAAATAAAATAAGATTTAAATTTTTTTTTAAAAAGAGTGAAGATGAGAGTTATAGCTGAAAAATTGAAATTGAGGTGGAATTCTGTGTTCACATTCTTTTAGCATCTCTTTAGAAAAGAGGTTTTCCTTATTCAAATCTGAAGGCTCCTTGGATTAGATTATACTTTGAGTTCCATTATCTGTAACACCAGGCTATCATCATATTTGGAATAGTACTCTACTATCATTTTATGTGAGTAACTGTTTTTAGTCATGATCATAATTCCTAAAGAATATGTATATATAGAGGGGTTGTTATTTAAATTGTTTGGGTTATAAGTTCTTTGAAGGTAGGACCACCTCTTTATAGATCTCTGGACAAAAAGCCTATCTTTCAAACTTTAGTTACTTCAAAATCAAATATATGAAGAAATTATATATTCCCTCTAGAAATAGCAGTTTGGTTTTTGGATTAAAGTCAATTATGTAAATATCTATTATATATAAATATTTTTGACATTTTTTAAAAAAAGATTGTTCAGTAAATTCCTTAAGGAGTATTTCTACTTGTCAAGGATACTTAACCATTATTTCTGGATTAGACTCAAAAGTTTCAAAGCCAGAAAAAACTTGCCTGCTCTGTGTTCTTACTTCTAGTTCTCAAACCTGAGCCAAATATGTAGAATTGATGAGTTCATTTCCTGACAATTTTCCTGAATTTCAACATGCCATTTTAATATAGAGCACCTCATAAAGAAAATTTCTAAACTTAGAATCTTGTTTGTTCCATGAGAATAAAGCAGCCCAAGCTTAATTGCTCCTTCAGGAACATTTAGGGAAAATTCATTGGGGAATATTTCCCAGATGACCTCACTAAAATATAAAGAGCTGGCCATTCTGTGATAATTTCAACTGTTTTTATTTTAAAGGCCAAATTAAAAAAAGAAAGGTGTGGAGACAAAGATATTTTGTTCATATTACATCTAAACATTTCCAAAAGACCGAGAAGATTATTTTTCTTTTGGGAAGGTAAGTTTCTCATTTGTAGAAAAGAAAGTTTTGGACAAAATCTGTCATGTTAATAGTAAATGACAGGGATGTTTCATTTAGAACAGGGAGACCTGAGTTTAAATTCTGGCTCTGCTGTTTAACCTGAGTTATCTTGGGCAAATCTTTGGCCTCTTTGGGCATCCATTTTCTCATCTGTAGTAAAAATGAAAGGGTTGAATTAGATGGCTTCTGAGATCCCTTTAAAGTTTAAGATTTAATACCATTCACTTATATTTCTGTTTCATGATTTAAAAACAATTTTAAAAGCCACAACCCATTCAGTTTATTTTTTTTCAGCAGAATTATGTGAAAAAATATTGCTGGTATCTGTTAAATGATTTTTAAATCTCCCATTCTATAATTAGTTATATTCTCCTCTTTTCCCACACCATAAAGTAGCCAATGTTATTTAAATGTGACATCTATTCACATCTACTCCTCATTGTACAACAAATATCCACATTTAATCATAAGAAGAAATGAGAGGGAGTGCAGTGCAATGTGATTTGTGTTTTTAATATAGGCATGGAGTCATAACAAATAGCAGTCATTTAGTTTGCCATTTCAGCAAGGAAACTTCCTTGCTATATTTCCTGTAGAAATCTAGTGCAACTCAGACTTGAGCTCTTTTTCTAATAAGTCACTCCTAAGTAATCATAGTTGCTTTTCTCACCACTTTTCAGACTTAAGTAGAAGAATGCTATCATAGGATGATAGATCTATGCCTGAAACCTCAAAGATTCTTTATCCAAATTCCTCAAATTTTACAGTTCAGGGAACTGAGTCTCAGGAGGCAATTGTCATTCAGGTAGGAAGTGTCAGAGGTAGGATTTGAATCCAATTTCTCTAACTCTAAGGTTAGTGTACTCTTCTCTATACCACAATAAGAACGAAAGAGCATAAACAAACATAAAATAATCTTCGAGGCTTTATTTTTTCTTGATGATGGTGGTATATTCCATTTTGAAGACAGGAGATTATCATCAATGTTTCTGGCATTCAGTAGTTCACAAATACATGGTTTCCCAAAAGTTCAGATTATCTAGAACTTGAACAAACACTTTTCTAATCAAAGTGATGTTAGCCATAATGGCTAGATTCCACTATACCACCATATATATTATATGTATGTAAATATATTATATATATGTATATATATTTACCCCATTTGTATGTGTGTATATATATATGTATATATGTACATATATATACATATATATATTAGCTTATTTAATGTCTCATACACCAGAGATATATGTCTTAAATTTATTCTCAAAGAATCTAAAATCAAACTGACTTTTGTAACCATGCTTCCAAAGAATGTCATGTCCAGGATTCTAATACCAGAAGTATATGCCCTCTCTGTCCTTCCATGACTATATTTGAGGGTAGAATCATGTTCAAAGCATTTTTGTTGTGGTGAAAATAATACTAGAGTTAGATTTAGAGGACTGGAATTCACACAACAATTTTGTGAGTTTTACCTTAAGCAAATTATTTTCCTCCTTTGGGCCTCCATTTGCTCATGTGTGAAATTTTAAAAAGATAGATTATTTGGAGTTTCTTATCCAACAGATTGTAAACTTTAAAAAAATATCTTAGTAACTGTATTTAATAAAATAGAATGGCTCCTGTCACTAGCCTATATATTTTATTTTATGAATTGAAAAAATATTATTCCAAGAAAGGATCCTTAGATTCTACCAGATCCATGTCCTAAAACAGATTAAGATCCAATGGAATTTGTAAGATTCTTTTTACATCAAAATTCTAATATAGCCCTTATGAAGTTATTTAAGGCAAAAATTTCAACTAATTGAAGATTAATTGATGAGAAGAGGAAATAGGAAGAGAAGGAGCATGGGCCAGGTGATTTTGATTCATCTACAATTTATAGTCCCAGATAACTAACTGCCAGGGGACTCTGAGAGAGTAATTGACTTGTCAATAATGTCACAGAAACAGGACTCTAGTCCATATTTTTAGAACTCAAATCTGGATGTTGTTTATTATGATATGCTCTGATTTAAGTCCTCTTCTACATTTTTATTTATTCTAGGACTATAGGAATGGATCTCCCTACTTTTCTTTCCTTGGGTGCCACATGTTGCTTCTGACTGTTGTTTCCTTTTCATCTTTCCAGGTCCAGGACTATGGTCCTTTGAAAGTTTTCTAAGAAATTTTGATGGTTAATGAAGGGAGGAGAAGTACATATAAGGAGAAAAAAAGTCCCTCAGAATAAATTGGAGATCAACAGAGGGAAAGAGATGTAGTCAGAAGATGGAGAATCAGAAAATCTTGAATCTGCTACTTTTTAGGTAAAACCTTAAGCAATTAATTTAATGCAGATCTCATTTCCCTATTGGTAAAATGGAGACAATACTAGCTCCCACCTCACAAAGGTGTTATGAAGATCAAATGAAATAATATATCAGTTGCAGAGATCTGAAGATTAACAGTAATGTTCTTTGACGGCTTTTTGGTGTGGTGGGGAGTGTATTTAATTAAAAATGACAAAAGCTTTAAAAAAACACTTAAAATTATGCTCAGTAGCATTTAAAGTGCAATATAAAGGTCAACTATTATAGATGCAGCAAGGCTTCTTAGAGTCTGACCCCATTAGGCTTTTGAATGAGCTCACTTACACTGAATATTTTGGTTGAGACTTTATAAATATCTCAAAGGCAGTTAAGTGGTACAGTGCTTAGGGACTCATCTTCATAAGTTCAAATTTATCTTCAGATATTTACCATATATGTGACAAGTTATTTAATGCTGTTTGCCTTAGTTTCCTCATTTATAAATTGAAATGGAGAAGGAAATGACAAAGCCAATCTAGTATCTTTGCCCCACAAAATCCCAAATGGGTTCATGATGATTCAGACATGACTGAAAAATAACTGAATTGAACTTACAAATATTTAATATTCTATAATACCTTTTTGAATTTACTACATTATTCCTTGGTAAAATGAGAAAGAACTGAGAAAGAAAAAAAACAATTTTGACTTGGGATTGCTATGGTTACCTTAAACCTCTAAAGACAATACAGTCTCTCCTTAACCTACATTTTCTTTGGCAGGAGGCACTGGAAAAGGAAGAAGGACAATATTTGTTTTCACATGTCTGTGTGTGCGTGTGTGTGTGTGTGTGTGTGTGTGTATGTTCTTTTGGTAGCTTATGGAACAGAATGTCTTCTGACTAAAAACTAAAAAAAGTTTATTTTAAATTTTTAGCAATAGCAGTTTAAGGAATATAAAACACTTTGTTCTGGATGATCATATGAAGTACATAGTACAATTATAATGATCTTTGTTTTGCCAATGGGAAAACCAAAGTTCAGAGAGGCAAAAATCTCTTGCCCAAGGCCACTTAGCTAGTGTGGGTCAGAGTTTAAACTCAGACACCAGACTTTGGACTCTACAACCTGTGTCCTTTCTACTATACCTAGATAGAAAAGGGGGACCTATATGATAGTGAAGACATAGTCCATTCTCTTAAAAAGAAATAATAAAAATAATAATAGCTAGCATTTATATAGGACTTTAAGATTTAGAAAGCATTTTATAAACAGTATCTCATTTGATACTCAACACTGTTGCTAGAAGGTAGGTGCTATTGGTAGCCCCATTTTATAATTAGGGAAAGTGAGGCAGACAGATGTTATGTGATTTGCCTAGAGTTGCCCAGCTAGGAAGTGTAGTTTGGATTTGAACTCATCTTTCTGACTCCAGGCCCAGGTTTCTATCAAGTGCATTACCTGGTTGCTTCCTAAGGAATAAAATATAAAACAATGGAAGCAAACAAGTAAAAATAAAACAACAGAACAGAAGAAAAGGGAGAGGATAAAGAAAGGAATTTAGGAAAAACTAATGAATGTTGGAAGTATTGGTGAAGGAACTGACTTCTTGATTATCCCAATGACATAATATATTGGTGCTAGTATTTTTATTAAGTGATTCTAACTTAAACATGATAACCACTAAAATTAAAACATTTTTCAGCTTTAATTCCAACTTCTGCTTCATGTGTCTACTAAAGCTCCGCTGGATTTTTCAGTACTCTGTGAAGAAGCCTCCATTGTGTCAGACTTCCTCTGACTGATTCGAGAAGAAACTGGGTCAAATGGAACTCAGCAATCAAACACTGGTGACAGAGTTCATTCTACAGGGTTTTTCTGAACCACCTCCATTTCAGCTGTTGCTATTTATCTCTTTTCTTTTTCTGTACCTCATGGCCTTTACAGGCAACATGCTCATTGTCGTGGCCATATGTCTGAACTCAAATCTTCATACCCCCATGTATTTTTTCCTTGCCAATTTGGCCATCATAGACATTGGTTGCACATCCACAGTTCTGCCCAAATTGTTGGAGAATTTTGTTGTGGAGAAGAAATCCATTTCATATAATGGCTGTATGACTCAGTTATATTTCTTCTCTTGTTTTTTGGGGACTGAACTTTTGCTTTTCACAGCCATGGCTTATGATAGGTATGTGGCCATCTGCCACCCCTTACGTTATAGTAGCATGATGAACAAGATGGTTTGCATGTTTTTAGTGGGTAGCGTATGGGCCACTGGCATTCTCAGCTCATCGCTACAAACTAGCCTGATGTTACGATTAACTTTCTGTGGTCCCAATCAAATTAATCACTTCCTGTGTGAAGTCCCCACTTTATTACTACTCTCCTGCAGCTCTACATACTTGAACAACATCATGATAGTCATTGCAGATGTGTACTTTGGAGTTGTCAGTTTTGTGCTCACTATGGTGTCATATGGCTTCATCATCTCTAATATCCTGAAGATCCGCACTAGGGAGGGGAAAAAGAAAGCCTTTTCTACATGCTCTTCCCACCTCATCGTGGTCACCATATATTATACCACAATCACATACACTTACATGCTTCCAGGCTCCAGTTCTTCAATGGATAATGGCAAAGTGGTTGCACTCTTGTACACCACAGTCAGTCCCACTTTAAATCCTCTTATCTACACATTGAGGAATAAGGATTTCAAAACAGCTCTCAAAAAATGTTTCCGTCTATTTGGTAAATAATCAGATTAGCCAAGGGCTTCTGGCAATATTTATAAACACTACTATAAAATCTAGGTACAAGAGAAAATGTTTTTGAGAATGTCTTTATTCAGATTTATACAATGCTTTTTCTTGTTAAATTATCTTTTTCTTGTAAATCCTTTGTCATCAAAGCTCTTCATAGCCTAGCCTTTTTCCTAACTTCCAAGCCTTCTTATAACTTATAATTGTTCAATTGTCCCCCACTATTCACTACCTGATAGACAATATGGTCCAGAGGATCCATGGGCTGTAATGTCCATAGATTTTTCTTGGAAAAGATACTGGAGTGGTTTGCCATTTTCTTCTCTAGTGGATTAAGGCAATCATAGTTTAATGTAGTTGCCCAGGGTCACACAGCTAATAACCCTTGTTTGAGGTTTTATTTGAATTCAGGACTTCCTGACTCTATCCAATTATACATCTAGCTGTCCCTTATATCTTACTTCCTCACCAAATGCTCTTTGATGCAATGATACTGAACTCCTTGCTGTTCCATGAATAAGCACCCCATTTCTAGGATCTGGTTATTGCCTCTGGCTGACACCTATTCCTGATGTATCCTTCTCACAATCTCTACCTCCTAACTTCCCTGGATCCCTTCAAATCTCAACTAAAGTTCTACTTTCTTCAAAAAGTCTTTCCCAACCCCTATTAATTCTAATGCATTTCTACTACTAATTATTGCCTATTTGTCTTGTAGGCAGCTAAGTGGTGCAGTAGAGTGCCAGGCCTAGTGTTAAGAAGACTTTTTTTTTCTGAGGCAATTGGGGTTAAATGACTTGCCTAGGGTTACACAACCAGGAAGTGTTAAGTGTCTGAGACTAGATTTGAACTCAGGTCCTCCTGACTTTAGGGCTGGTGTTCTATCCATACAAAGAGCACCATGTTACTGAGTTACTTAGCTGCCCTGAAGACATCTTTTTTTTTTTTTTCAGTTCAAATCTGGCCTTAAATATTAGCTAGGTAACCCTGAACAAGTTATTGTCATATCTGCCTCAATTTCCTCATATATAAAATGAGCTTGAGAAGAAAATAGCAAACTACTCCATTAATCTTTGCTAAGAAAATTCTAAATGGGGTCATGGAGAGTCAAATGTTACTGAAATGGCTAAATAAGAACATTTATCCAATACATACCTCATTTATTCATATTTCCCCCACTTCCATTAACTAGTGAACTCATTTAGGGCAGGGACTATTGTATTTTCTTTTATACCCCTACTGTTTAATACAGTGACTGGCACAGGGTACGTGCTTAGTAAATATTTACTGACTAATAAACTTGGGGTATTATGCTTAGAAATTTATCTAATACCTTAAATGACATACCACTCACTACCCTACTTAGATGGAATCGTAGGAAAGCATATCATTGTTGTCAAGAAGCTAAATCTGTTGCCTTGAGAGATAATGGACTCTTGATCTTCCAATAGAGGCTTGATGGCCATTTGTGAAGGATGTTTCAGAGTGAGTTCTTGCCTCAGAAATGGAAGAACTTCTGATTTCATCAACTTCCCCCCTCCCAGATCTGTCTCTTTCCTTACCCAACTCAAAGAGTCATTCTTTGAAAGTGTATTTTGTTATGACTTTTTGTTTTGCATTATCTACATTTTCCTATGTATTCCCCTTTCCTCCACTTTCCAAAGTATTACTTTTTATAAGAGAAAATTAGAAAGAGAAAAAAAAACCTGCCAATAGTTTGAAAAAGTCTGACAATTTCACATTAATATCCCATCCCCATCTCTGCAAAGTAGGAAATGATGTGCCTTTCGGTGTCTCTTATTTGGGTTCAGGTTTGGTCATTATATATATATATATATATATATATATTTAATTTTATTTTATTTAATAATAACTTTGTATTGACAGAATCCATGCCAGGATAATTTTTACACAACATTATCTCTTGCAATCACTTATGTTTCATTTTTTCCCCTCCCTCTCTCCTCCCCCCCCAAGATGGTCATTATATATTTTAAAAAATGTTTTATTAGTGTTTTGATTTAACATCACTAAAATTTTCTTTGGTATGCCTATCCCTTTCTCTCCCAGAGAGTCATCCCATATTTTTAAAAACAACAAAAAAAGCAAAACAAGAGATTAAAATAAATGAAAATATGACAAACCAGACTTCTAGAACTCTCACCTGGGTAAATGTTGGGATTTGATTGTCTTCTTATGTTTCTCCTTTTGAATTATGTTTATTCTTTGTCATTTTACAATATTAATTTTATGGGGTGGCTTTCCATTTTCATTGTTTCATTTATGTTACATATATTATTTTCTTGGCTTGGCTTACAGCATTCTGCCTCCAGTCATTTTTGTCAATCCATATCTTTTTGTATTAATTTTTCTTTCTTTAGTTGTAGGAAGTAATAATTTGGGGATGTCTTCTCATCAATACCATCTGCTCCTTGTTGCACAACATTCAAGCAATCATTTTGCTCTCATTTTTATTTGTTATAGTCCTTGGATATATATGTGGCTCTTTGAATTCCCTTCTATTGTGACAATTCATATGTCTTCTCATGCTTTTCTGTACTCTTCATATTTATTGTTTCTTACAAGAATAATACATTTGTGTACCACAACTTTAGGAATTACTTAATAAGTGATTATATTTACCTTGCTGTAATTTTGTTATTGTTATTGTTGAGGATATTTTATTATAGAAAGTGCTGTCATAAATATGTATTTTTTGGAGGAAGGGCTGCTATAAATATAGATTTTTTTGGGGAAAGGGTCATACCAGACTTTTATAAAAATAATTGACTATTTTTGGCTTCATACTTAGCAGTGATACTTCTGAATCAAAGCATATGAATAGCTTATTCCTTTGCTTAACATTACTCTAAATTACTTTCCAAAATGAATGGATCAATTAAAGTTCCATCAGCATTAGACTGTCAGCTCTTCCAACATTTGCTGAGTGTATTTTTTTTAAATACCATTATAAGAACTAGAATTTGATAATACATTTTTGTTTCAATTGATACAACTGGTCCTTTGTATTTCTCTTGTTATAAGTGATTTGGAGCATTTCTTTCATTTATCTTTTAACATATTGTATTTTTGTGGGAACTATTCTTTTCTTTGGCCTAATTTTTTATTAGGGGATCTTTTTTGGTCCCCCGTGTTTCTGTTCATTACATATAGAACTTGGATATCTGACTCTTATCAGAGATACATGATAAAATATTTTTCCCAGTTTCTCTTTTTATCACTATCACATTCATTTTCTTAATGCAAAGTCTTTCAATTTCACAAATCAATTAAAAAGTTATTGTGTAAAAATTGGATTGTTTTAATGACCTTCAGGTAAAAGAATGATTGTTGTTTCTCCTTACCTCACAAAGACATTTCCAATGCCGATGCCTTTGTTTAGTAGAAAATAAATTTTAATTCCAGAGTTTATACAAAAGCCCCTATAAAATAGAAATACTTAGGAGATGGATCACTGCTGTTCTGTAGAGTAAATGCTTTCTTAAATTTCAGACAGGCCTTGGTCTCAGTGGAAAAATTCAGGAGACCAGCCACCATGGTGGTGTGAGATGGAATGAATGAATCTGTCTTTCCTTGGCTCTGAGACCTTGAGCTCCTGCCTCCAGTCCTCTTGTCTTCTCTGAATCTGTCTCTGAGCTTCTTGGTCCCCCAAGAGAGTTGCTAGGAGCCTGACCAAAGATGGAATGAATCTGTCACTCAGTCTGAGTCTGAACCAGTCTCTCCAAAGTGCAGGAAGAAGGAGAGCTACCAGGAGCCTGATCAAAGATGGAATGTTTCTGACTGAGTTTGTCCCAGCTTTATACACTCTAATTTAATTACATCCTCATAGATGTAAATCTTATAGAATTATATTAAGTACTAAGTACATATATTGAACTAGAGAATTATTAATCACCATGCTAAACTAGATAACCATTGTCTTATCAATTCCACTGACTTTAAGTCAGCATAAGAATCCTTGTTTTAAGAACAGAGTTCTGACCCATAACAGTGATTCATTATGACTGAAGAGAGGTGGTGAGTTTCCCACCCCAATGGGAAGTCTAAGCTGAGATTTTATGGTGGCTTATGTGGTGATATTAGAAAGTGGATTTCTGCTTTATTTATGGCAAGAGACAATCTCTGAGGTCTCTTCCAGCTCTGAGTTTCTATGAATCTGTCTCAGGGCACATTTATGCTAATAGATGTGTGGAAGAGAGTTCCAGTTATGATGGCATAATGACTGATTTGTTTTAAATGTTTCCCCTTTTCCACATCAAAACAATAAAAAGTGCTAATTTAAATCATGCAAATCATAACTATGTAAGAATTTACTTCATGGTAAATACTTAATGGAAAATACCTTTAAAAGTGTGAGTTATTGGATCACCCATTTCTCTTCCCCAAACTTGTTCTAAAGACTCCAAGTTTGGGACACTCTGTAATATTGGGTTTCAATTCTAAGACAAAGTCCACCTCTATGTCAGAGATCCAAGTGTGAAAATATGTATCTCTCAGGCCCCAAGTGCAGTGCTATGTCACATATTTTGGTCAGCTAGAGTCTCTGAGATAGGTGAAACTATTTATTGCCCCATCTCAACCCCAAGTCTAGCTCTGTGCATAGAGAAGCCATAGGGGTGACTGCTAGCACCATGTCTCCCATGTGCCCATGTTACTCGCTAAGACCTCACTATCAGGGGAAGGTCTGTACATGCACCATAATCTTGTCTATACCCAGACTATATTTAAAAGAATTATCTGCTAATATCTCTTATCTGATTTCTAACCCTTTTTCTCCCCCTAGTCAAAATCTCTAAGCTGTGCCTTAAATGCCACACAGTGATTGAAGTTAACATCCAGCCCAAGATTGAAGGGGATATAAAATATCAACAAGGATTAGATTATTTTGTTTCTACTTGAAACAAAAAGGAACATGTTAATACTAAGAGGACTGATTATAGGAAGGAACTCATAGAAATGTTAACAAAAGAAGTGATACAATTATAAGAAATAAACTATCATGAAAAGGAACCAAAATAATGAATAAGTACCATTGTGGAAAGGAAATAATTTTGAAAATCCACAATAAAGGGAAAATCCTGCAATAAATACATGTCCCAGAAATGACAGTGGATCAAGTCAAGCAAAAATTAAGTAAGAAATAAGAATGGGAGTTTAAATTGAAAGTGAATCTCTCAAAAAAAAGGCATCTTAAAAATTTGAATAAAGAAGAAAATATCCTGCCACAATATATTTTTGTACAAAGATCAGCAGATTCAGAATGCAGATATTTTTGGATTAACTCTAGACAAGAAGATTGGAAAAATACATGACATTTCTACATGCCAAGGAAACTGAAATGGTAAATTACAAAAATGTATTATAACTTTATGTCTTCACAGTCTCTTCCCTACTCCAATTCCATAGTATTTTTCACTTTTGGTAGCCTTTCAGAGATGAATGATAATCCTTCAGAAACCAAAAACTCTGTTTTATCAGAATTCTACCCCCCCACGCACATGAAAATGAGTCCATCTAGAGCAGCTGATGACTTCATTAATTTACCCATGTGCTCTTCTGTTATATCCTTATGTACCCCGTGATTCAACTATTAATGGCCTTTTATCCCACTGAGTCTTTTTTAAGAAAAAAATATCTTCCTTTTTAGAGAAAATCAATGCAAAATATGAGTTCAGTAACTCTGCCTTTATTCACCTTTATTCACTATTAGTTACAGTCCTATCACTCCAACCTATAGTCATATCCCTTAGCTTTTTTCTTAGTATAGCTAACAAATAATCAGAACAGTTTATTTTTTATTTTTTGCTTTTCTTGAAACTTAGGCTCATTCTAGTCTCTTACTACTATTCAGATAGGCTCATGCCATAATTCTTTTTAAAAAGTGTCTTCTCTCACCTTCTTTACTGCTTTATATATCTTTTAAAAAATCAATTTGATTGGTAAAGAACCTGTTCAGTCACCCCAGGAAGTCTCTTTCTACATTTTCCTCACCTCATAAAATGTTTTTCTCTTTGTGTTCTAGATTTACTTCAAGATATGACTCCAACATTAAAAATCAGTCATTTCCTGTTTTTTAATCCCAGTCAATTTTATTTTTTTGCAATATTTTAGGTGGTCATCTGGTTTACTGTTTTCCAGCTGTCTTTCTTGATGAATTACTAATGAAATACAGGTAAGATGCTTCTGAGTAATTTATAACTTTTGAGAATTTTTCATTTCTGAAACCTGAACCATGTTTTTTAACATGTTATGCTAACATTCTTTATGCCCACCTTCATATGGAATTTACTGATGACCAAATATGTTTACATGGTTCAGAAGAAATTTTCAAACTCTTTCCTCAGGACATAATGGATCATAATTTGTGGTTATCTATGTATGGATATTTTGGCTCAAAGAAATATTACATAAGATAGGTGTCAAGATATATTGTTTCATATTGACTTGTTGTTGACACAATTAAACCAAGTTTGATGTATTTTGTTTGCTTCTCCACAGAAAACTCATGAGTTACCCTTTCCTTTGGTTGCAACTTTCTTTCTTCTTTATGTTTCATTTATTCAATGATAAAAATATTGATGTGGTTTTGTTCTCTTTATGATATATCAATTCAGGGGTAATTATAAAGAGATCTGACAATTTAAATAAACTATGCAAAAGGGAAATGCAATCTGTGTGACATAATTTTCTCTTTATGAATATAAGTTGTCTCATGATCCCTGCTTCCATTTCCAATTGTTCATAAACCATGGCTATAATAGCATGTACACCTTATTTGTCTAGGATGAGGTAAAAAGATTTCTCATGAATTTTTAATCAAATAACAAACATGTATTAAATACCTACTATGTGCCAAGTATTTTTCTGGGAGCTGGGGGTAGAAAGACAAAAATAATCCCTGTCATCAAGGAACTTACTGGTGTGAGACAATAGTGCATATGTCTACATATATGTACATACATATAATAGTTAGCATTTACATAGTGGTTTAAGGTTTGCAAAGTGTTTTTACAGAAATATAAATATAAGGTAGCTAGTGAGGGAATTTATAACAGTTAGAAAGAAGAGGAAGTGTTTTATATTAAAGATGCTGTTGCAGGTATGTCTTGAAGTAACTGAAACATTCTGTAAATTAGAAATGAAGATGGAGTGTGTTCCAGGTATTTCTGATGGCCAATGCAAACAAAGGCAGGCAGATACTCATGTTTTGTTTAAGAAAAAGAGAGAAAGCTATTTTGGCTAAAAAATGAATTTGGGAAAGAGAATAATCCATAATGAGGTTGGCAAGCTAAACTGGAGTCAGGTTGTGAAAGATATTAAAAGTACAATCGAGGAATTATATTTTATCTTTGTAATTGTAGTCACTTATAGGGGCATCTAGGTAGCGCAGTGGATAGAGCACTAACTTTGAAGTCAGAAGGACCTGAGTTCAAATTTGGCCTCAGAGACTTAACATTTCCTAGCTGTGACCCTGGGCAAGTCACTTAACCCCAATTGCCTCAGGAAAACAAACAAACAAAAAACAAATAATAGTCACTGTAAGTTGTTTATCAGGACATTGATCTTGTCCATCCCATCTACTTTGGAAACATCATTATAGGATCTCTGAGGAATTGGAATGCAAAGAAAATTGAGACAGAGAAACTAATTAGGAAGTCATTGAAATAGTCCAGGCAATGAGTGATAGGATCTTGGAGGTAGGAAAGAAATGAATATGAATTTTTTTTGTGGAGGAAATGTGAGTTGAGAAAGAGCTAGCAGAGTGTAATACTGAAGTTATAAACTTGGAAACCTGGAAGAATGATAGAATGGAGATTTGTGGGATATGAGGGAATAGATAATAAGTTCTGTTTCAGGGATGCTGAATTTTAGATATTTCTGGAATATGTCTAATAGGTAGTCCATGATGTAAGACAATAGGTCACTTCAAGAGAGTGCTGGGGAGGAGAGAGTGAAAGGGCAGATATATAGATCTGGGAATCATCTGTGAAGACATGATAGTTAAACTTAACAAGTTGATAATAATGATAAGAAAAAATAAGGTGTCAAGTGATCTATAACAGATGGGCACAGTTAGACACATGGACACAGCCTGAGAATAATATGAATGATAATCCAGAAAAGGAGAGGAAGCATTTAGAATGTAGGAGGAGAAAGAGAAAAGTGGAAGAGAATGGTCACCAATGACCAAAGAATTGGAGAGATCAGGAGGACAGATAAAAGACCGTCAGATCTGGCAATTAAATGATTATTAGTGACTTTGGATATGCTGATTACAAAGGGTTGAAGAATGAGTGAAAGGAGAAGAAGAAGAGGCCCAGAGAAAAATCTTTTTCTGGTAGTTACTGAAAAAAGGAAGAGATATAGATTAATTCAACTGTGATGAATCATTAAACCACAACAACCTACCAAGATAATTTATCAAATCAGAGTGTGGGCTGTGGTATACGCCACTGAATTAAATAGATAAACAAGATTTGTAATTAACACATCAATTGCTTTCATGCACTTTGGTACTTCTAAAAAGCTTAAAGAAGTTTGAGATTTTTACTTTATAGATTGAATATTCCCTCCCTCTCTTACCTCTTGTCTAAAATTTTCAGGTTCTTTCCATATCCAGCAAAATGAAGCAATTGGACTAGAGAAACTAGATAAAGTTTCACTCTAATTAAGATCTCAGATCCAATAAAGATGCAGCAAAAAAAAAAGATTGATTAATATCAGAAGATCTGGGTTTTAAAGCTAGTTCTGCTACTAATTTATTTTATTACATTTTCCTGAATCTTTTTCTTCCTTGATCATGTGAGGGGTTGAATTTTCTGATCCTCATATCTATAGTTTAATGAATGCTTCTGTGAATGTTCCCCAAGAGCTCTGGCCTGGAAGCAACTTCTATGTCCCTGTAGAAGTGATGATACAAGCACCACTATCTAATTACTCCTTCAGAAACATTTTGTGGAACCAGGCCTGACAGAATCCCATGAGGAAACTCTCATTATAACCCCTTCAGAGCCTTACTACTGCTCTCCTTAAAAATTGATTCATGTTTATTTCTTTGAAGACTACTGTGAAGGTGGTAAGAATTCTTAATGCCATTATGCTTAGATGTCATAATGAATGAATATACTAATACCTATTCCCCAATTTTCCCAAGGGGAGAGCTCCATGTTGGTATGCATTTATATAGGAGGATCTGTTGAGCACCAATTTTCATGAACATTGGACTCTTTGGAATTTACTGCTTAAAACTGAGTACTATAAAAAGAAACAGAATTAGATATGGACTGAAATTTAGGAGATCTGGGCTTTAATCTTAGGTATGGCACTGTGTTTTTTGAGGTCACTTGACTTCTTTGAACTTCAGTTTCCTCCTTTCTAAAACAAATCAATTGGGATTAAATGACTTTTAAGATTGCTCCTAATTCGGATATTTGATATTTTTTTCTTTGATGGTGGAAGTGGTGAGTAAAAGAAAATCATTGTTCAGGATCCCTATGTTTCTTGTCTGGTAGATTCTTACCTGTTAATTGCTACAAAGTGATGGAACCCTCCTATCTGATCATTCTCCTTTCAGTGTCTGTTCTTACTAAGATAAATGATTTTAGGCAATGTGATACCTCTCTCCTTCAGTTTTCTTCTATGTAAAATGAAGGGGTTAGATGAGATGGCATCTAGCATCTTTTCTAACTCTCAGGTCTTATGATTGTCCCTGTTGGGATCACAGGTCTGGTTATCTGAGTTGTTAAAGAATCAGTACCCCAGAGGTGTTCTCATCAAACATGAGGCATAAGGGGAATTAGGAGATATAATTACATAAGTAGAAACCCATCTCTACTCCTGGGGAAGCTTAAGCCATCTTGACAGTATACTCATTTTTCTCTATGAAGTCATGAAGAATATATATATATATATATATATATATATATGTGTATATATATAGATATAGATATAGATAGATATAGATATAGATAGATAGATAGATATAGATATAGATATATAGATATATAGATATGATATGATATACCTTGTTCTAGTTGTAGTACCCCTCTAAAACTATCCTTTGGTAGTTTTTCTTTCAAAACATATCTATAATTTTCCCACCATGGGGCCTTTGTTTATATATTTTCCATCTATTTTAAAGGACAGATCCCATGATTCTTCTTCCAAGAAGTCTTGTCTAGTCCACTTAGCTATAATCTATCTCTTCATTAAGCACATATCAATTTATTCCTCTCTCAAGTAGTATCTTGTAGATTAAAAAAATGAACATAATCATTTTGTAAAAATATCTATTATTGAAAGTTCCATGGGGTCAATAACTGAAATTTATTCATCTTTGTATCAGATCTTATCAGGTAATCATGGTGCAGATTTTCAGAGGCATTTTAGAGTTGTGTGAGTCAATTATATCAGTCTAACTTCACATACAGTAGTTAGGCTCATCCTTCTATCTGTTTATATAGATCAGCACACGTAGACTTGGTAGTGATGAAGAGCCCACTGAGTAACTAGGATATTACATTCACCCTTTTCCACAGAGGAACACAATAAGACTCAGGGAACTTAAGTGGCAGAGTATCTCAGCAAAGGAGTGGTCAAGAAGGTTCTAGAGGTAAGAATTTCTCACTTTAATTATGGCATTCAGAGCATTAGAACTCATTGCTTCTTTCTGTGGGGTCCCAGTTACTTCTCAATGTTTTTCTGGGAAAGATCTGTTTTTTAAAAATAATGACTATGTCTTAAGCAAAAAATTCTTCCTTCATAGCACTTGAATTCAGGTCATTAAAAGTAGCAACTCCTAGTCTCAGAGAAGAGAGGTAAATATTAATCTGCTGAGAATTCTCTAGGTCTGAAGACCCTAGGCTTCAGAGTGAGCACACATATATCAGGTAGAACCTCACAGGGATCTCATATCCTGTACATTTTTTTTTGGTTTAGTTTATTTTTCTCTAGAAAAGAAAGAAGATTTTGGAAAGTACAGTTTTGATTCAGGAACTGCTATGGTTACCCTGAACTACTAATAACAATGCTGTTTCTCATTATGCTCAGAATCAAATGAGGAGCATTAAAAGGGAAGCAGTTTTTAATATGAAGCAGTCATCAACCCTGCCATCTCTGGAAGGCTAGTAAGAAAATGATGCTGATAATCTGGTTAAATGATCAACCTTGGTACAGGGAGACAAAATTTGAATATGGGTATAGAATTCATAATGATTTCCAAATAGCTCCTTTATATTGTTAGTGACTGGCTTGAGTAATGATCTCTAATGATCATTGATTAATAACTTCTGATAAAAGGAGAGTGATTATTGCTGTCAGATATTTAGGGTTTGGGAAAACTAGGTTGTCAGACTTGTTTATGACTATTTTTGTTACAAATATTTGTATCGATTTTATGGGGATGTTTATAATTATAACACATTTATATTAAAATTTCTGATTTAGTGCATTTGTCACAACAACTCTGTGTGGAAGAGAGAACTTCTTGGATTCTCCATACCATCTGTCTGAAAATTAAAGGCTATGGTTTTGCCTTTGGTAAGTAGGGAAAAATTACTCCTTCTTGAATGTGATTTAAAAAAATTTCAAGGTAGAGAACTGCTTATTAATGATAGAAATGTTGTTGCCAAGTCTAGTGACCAACTTTCCAATATAGTTGGAGAATCATATCTTGATCACATGAACTGACATCAATAATAACTAGGGATACAATGTTTGTTTTGCTTGAAATTTAAAAGGCATATATGGTAAGTTTCCTTGTGTGATTATAATCTAATTCTTTATTAGCTTATAATACGCTTTCTATATTAGAAAATACAGAAGATATTAAAAATAGTTATAAAAATTCAAATGAATGTTACATGAAAATATTTTTAGATAGTATTTTAGGGTTTATAAGCACCCTTACAAGAGCCTTGAAAAGTAGGGATACTAATTATGTTACTTGCTTGTTTTAAAATGCAATATTGAAATGGAGAGAGATGTGTGACAAATATGTATATAAATTTATTATATATATATATGTATGTATATATAATAATTCTGGGATTGTACTTAGCATAGGGAACTTCTAGTAGAAAAGTCTAAGGACTTATTTATTCCTTATTCCTTATTTCTAAGGAAATTGTCTTATGAATCTATGTTTTTTTTCAATAGTTACTCAGTTTATAACTGTCAAAGGCAGAATTAGAATTATTCCTGACTCTAAGAACAGAACTTTACCAACATATCCACACATTCTTAATTGTTTAGTGCCAAAGAAAAAAAAATTCATACTTTACATTTTAGGCCTGTCTACCAGTTACAGTGTTTATTTAATTTAACATTCTATATTTAAGCCTTTTTCAGCTTAAAAAGAGGTTTTTTTACTTATGAAACATAAGAGCAAGTTTTTACACTATTAAGAACTTTGTAACCAGCTGCATCTGGTTTTGAGACTTTAAACATACAGAAGGATTAAAGTACCCATAATGCTATACATTTTTGAATAGTTCAGGACTTGGTTAGCATTCTCTTTCTGACTACCGAGGCTGTGACTCCAGAGTCACAGGAAACCACATTATCTTTCAATAAGGAGATAAATATAGTCTAGAAGAAAGCCATAACCAGTCACATAAATATCAACATTATGATGGTTAAAAAATATTGGTATAAGAAAAGTAATATAGATACCATACCTATCTGGGCAGATGTAAATTGAATTCACAAGAACATAGTGAAGAATAAAAACATACTTCTGAAAGAATTATGCTACATTACTATAAAAAGATACTGTACAACATTAATTAATCTTATTATTATAAAGTGATTTAAAAAAATTTTTTTTGAACACACCCTGAGAAGAGGGATAGTGAATCTTTTCCCCCTATCCTAGAAGTCAGTATAAATCTACGAAGGTAATGCCATAAGTTCAATAAAAATCCTAAGCAATCTCCAGATGGTTTGAGGTAACATTTATAGTAATCTTGAAGAAAAAAATCACAATATGTATAAGACAAAATTTTGGAATAACATTACAAATAACTAAGTAATGAAAGTCATTATCCATTTTCTTCCTATAACTTCAATTATTCAAAGTGACTCAGAAATAAAAATTGAAAATATATTCTGGATAATAAAAATTTTTCTCTCTGAATGGAATAGAGGGCATTCCTTTTGGGTGGGTCATAGGCCAATACCTTTAAAACATATGGAGGATAAGAACAAAAAGAAGACAAAAGGTTTCCTTTGTAGAACTCTTAGTTTTTGTCCTTAATCTGTGATGACTGCGTATTTAAAATCAGCCGGAATCAGGAATTCAGGTTAAGGGAAAAATCTTCAATCTTTATTGAAGTGAAGAGGTGAATAAGGATTGCGATAGCAATATGGGCAAGAAGGATTGCAATAGCAATATGGGCAGCTGTGACAGGAAGCCAGCTAGCAGAGGGGGATTGGAGTTGAAGAGCCTTTGCAATGGCAATGTGAGCAGCTGTGTCAAGATGCCAGCCAGCAGTCTCTCCTTCCACTTCCCTTCCCACTCCCTTGCCTCCACCCAACAAAAATGTCATTTCCTATACAACACATCAGGACTTGCACAAAGAGTGGGCGGGGCCATTCTTTCTCCAAGCATATATATTAATAGAGTATGGTCCAATTACTATTTAGCCTCACGTGCTTGGGACCTCAGTGCATCAACTCAAGCCTCAGACCATTACATTAATCTATCACCCATATTTTCTGAGACTGGGGGAAAGTCTGAAAAACACTTTTAGTTCATGTAAAATATTACATTTTAACATTTTTAGGTTTACTAAAAATTGTATACTTCCATAATGGCATATATTATGTGAAGGAGATACATCCCTACCTTAATGTAGCAAAAAGGAGGCAAATGATAAAAAGGAGAGGGGGAAAGGTATGCTATGAAAGAAGTGAGTAAAGAGGATAGAAAAAGAGTGACTAATATTGAGAGAAGATAAGATAGATGAAAGGAATGGTTAATGCACTGAATTTTCTATCACCAGATTTTTAATTAATGTCACTCTTTTAATTTTTGTTATTTTATTCTTGGTCAATTAGTAAGCATTTATTAAATGGCTATTATGTGCCTGACAGGGAAATAATTGCTGGGGGTATTTGCAGTGTAGAATTCTCTCATAACAAACTTTTTTTTTTTTTTTTTGGCTGAGGCAATTGGGTGAAATCACACAGCTAGGAAGTGTTAAGTGTCTGAGACCGGATTGGAACTGCAGGGTTGGCACTCTATTATAACAAACATTTTGTCTATGGTTGAAATGTATTTTGAACTTTAATGTAATCCTGTGCATTTTTTTCTTTGTTAAAGCTCAGCTGACTTGTCTACAAATCCCACGAAGGAGCTCATGCTGTGTGGAACCTCCTTTGAATGATATAAGAGACGTTGTCTTGTTGAATGGCTTTGAACAATCAAACACTAGTGACAGAGTTTGTTCTACAAGGTTTTTCAGAGACACCTCAACTCCAGATATTCTTGTTTATCATCTTTCTTTTTCTTTATCTCACAGCCCTCACAGGTAATATTCTAATTGTCATGGCCATCAGTTTGGACTCAGGTCTCCATACACCGATGTATTTTTTCCTTGCCAATTTGGCTATTTTAGATATAGGCTGCACATCCACAGTTTTGCCCAAATTGCTGGAGAACCTTATTGTGGGGAAGAAATCCATCTCCTATGATGGCTGCATGACCCAGCTATATTTCCTTACTTGTTTTTTGGGGACTGAGCTTCTACTTTTCACAGCTATGGCTTATGACAGATATGTGGCCATCTGCCATCCCCTACATTACAGCACTATGATGAGTAGGATGGTTTGTATGTTTTTAGTGAACAGTGTGTGGGGCATTGGTGCCCTCAGTTCATTGTTACACACTGGTCTAATGCTGAGATTAACCTTTTGTGGTCCTAACGAGATTAAGCACTTCCTCTGTGAAATCCCCTCATTGTTGTTGCTCTCCTGTAGCTCCACATATCTGAACAACATCATGATAGTTATTGCAGATGTGTACTTTGGGGTGATTAATTTTGTGCTCACTATGGTATCTTATGGCTTTATCATCTCCAACATCCTAAAGATCCGCACCACAGAGGGCAAGAAAAAAGCCTTCTCTACCTGTTCCTCTCACCTTATGGTTGTCAGCATGTATTATACCACAATTATATATACTTACATTTTTCCAGGTTCTGGATCTTCAATGGACAACGGAAAAGTGGTAGCTCTACTGTACACCACAGTTGGCCCCACATTGAACCCTCTTATATATACTCTGAGGAATAAGGATTTTAAAACTGCCCTCAAGAAAATGTTTCCATTCATTCATTAAATAATTGGAATTGGCAAGATAACTTGCTCAGAATGTTAATTCTGTAGAGTTATTTTGAGTGTCCACATATGAGGGATAATATAAGGTTCTTAAATTTCTTTACTTAAATTTATAGAATTGTCTTTTCCCTATAATTATTTAGGATGCTTTACTTGAATGGAGCAGCTAGGTGGTACAGTGGATACAGTACCAGATCTTCAAATCTGTCTTCAAACATTTACAAACTGTGTGACCCTGAGCAAGTCACTTAATCCTGTTTGCCTCAGTTCCTTCATCTGTGAAATGAACGAAGGAAATGGCAAACTACTCCAATATCTTTGCCAAGAAAGCCCCAAAAGGGGTCATGAAGAGATGATGATTGAAAAGGTCTAAACAACAATAAATACATGGGTGCTTTCCAAAGATACTCAACTCCCACAATAGTGCACATGTACAGAGAATGTCAAGACAATAGATCATAGATGTATGGAATCAGAATTGATTTTCTTAGGATATAATGAATTCCCAGTGTCCAGACAAACAATTGGGTCACAGAAAGGCT
The DNA here is from genome assembly GCF_016432865.1 of Antechinus flavipes. Classification (NCBI taxonomy): domain Eukaryota; kingdom Metazoa; phylum Chordata; class Mammalia; order Dasyuromorphia; family Dasyuridae; genus Antechinus; species Antechinus flavipes. Next base: position 646,878,370 of record NC_067399.1, on the reverse strand, counting down.
TCTTTTTCAGACTGGTCTTGATTACCTCTGAATGTAATTTTTATTCTGAGATGTTTTGATGTTATGAGAACATCGCCTTATTAAAGAAGATGTGAAGATGAAATCAGCATAGTTTGGCAACAGCTTGGATATGAAGGGGGATAGGAGAAATTTAGTGAAGAATGTGGGATGAAAAAGCTCATCAGTGGAGTGCCCTGAGCATCTATGCTTGAAACTGTGCTGTCTTATAGTTTTACCACTGAATCACATGAACACATTAATAACATTTGTATTAGATTTACACATGATAAGAAACTGAGAAGTATATCAAATATATTACAAGAATCACAATTGAAAAAAATTTCAATGTTAGAAAAATTAGCTAAAATAAATTATATGGAACAATGATACTGTATGAGAATGTATTTTGAAGAAAGTGGATTTCTTTGACAAAGAGCTCTAACTCAATTTCAATTGATCAATGATGGACAGAAGCAGCTACACCCAGAGAAGGAACACTGGGAAGTGAATGTAAACTGTTTGCATTTTTTTTCTTCCCGGGTTATTTTTACCTTCTGAATCCAATTCTTCCTGTGCAACAAGAGAACTGTTCAGTTCTGTCCATATATATTGTATCTAAAATATACTGTGACATATTCAACATGTATAGGACTGCTTGCCATCTGGGGGAGGGGATGGAGGGAGGGAGGGGAAAAATCAGAACAGAAGTGAGTGCAAGGGATAATGCTGTAAAAAATTACCCTGGCAAGGGTTCTGTCAATAAAAAGTTATAATTATAAAAAAAATTAAAAAGACGATGGAGACTGTTATATACACATTGAGAAAGAGGACTATGGGGATTGAATATGTATCATAACATAGTATTTTCACCTTTTTTTTTTTTTTGGTTTACTTGCTTTTTTTTCTTTCACACTTTTTCCTTTTTTCATCTGAATTTTCTTGTGTGTCTTGATAAATATGGTAATATATTTAGAAGAACTGCAGACTTTTAATGTATATTGGAGTATTTGGTGTCTAGGGGAGTGGACTGGGGAAAGGCGAGGAGAATATTTTGGAAAACAAGATTTTGTAAAGGTGAGTGCTGAAGAGTAACTTTGCATATATTTTGAAAATAAAAAAAACTATTTAAAAAAACAGGAAAAAAAGAAAGCACATTTGTAAATGATCTGTATTAAAACATAAATTGTATAGAGTGTAGCAAATTATTACATGTGTGGTACAACAGATACTTCCTATTTTGGTTGCTAATAAAGGGCTAAACAACTCAAAACAATGCATAAAGTTGAGAAACCTGAAATGGGTAAGATAGAGTGAAGAGATATTATGCAGAGCAAGAAAACTAAAAACTGATGAGTTTGTGTTTTATCCTAGAAGTAAAAGGAAACACTAATGGTTTTTAATTAACACAAGATTAAAACATGGGTTCTTAGCCTTTTTTTTTTTTTTTGGTATGGATACTTTTGATGTAGCTGATGGACACTTCAAAATAATGTTCTTAAATGTATAAAATAAAATGCATCTGTCAAAGAAATTATATTGAAATAGTTACTAATTAAAAAAAAAAAACCTCAGACCCCAGGTAATAACCTCTCTTTAGGTAAGAACATAAGAAATAGCATTATGGAGGGAACACATTCTTGGCATGGAATAAGTCACCAAAAATTGAGCTGAAAAGAGAGTTTGGATAATTGATAGTAGATGACTGTGCCTGGATCATTGAGTATGTGAAGCAGGATAATATGAAATAAATCACAAAAGGTAGTCTGTTAGGAAAGTTTATGAATTTATATTTGATCTTAGAAGCAATAGAGAGCCACAGACAATTTTTAAATATTGGAATGGCATGCCTTATAATGATTAATCTAAGATCATGAAATCTAATATAAAACATGAAGATCTCTTCTTCCACTTTTGATAGCTGGTCATCCAGACATGGGAAACTCATTATAATCTTGACTGTGCTATTTTTTTAAATGGACATTTCTGGTCTGTTGCCCCAATATTTCTACTTACATGCACTATTGTATAATTTGAATTGTGTGTCAATGAAAGTGACCAACTTTAGCATCCTCAACAATTATAAAGGGAACAACATTCTGCAAATATAAATCTAAAGAAAGATATTTTAAAACTTATATTTTAACCCAGATCTCAAAATAATACTATAGAAAATTCAAATAGATTCTGTTCACTAATTCTAATTATTCAATGAATAGAAACATTTCTTATGGATTGTTTTTAAAATAACTGCTTCTCAGGGTACAGAAAAGAGGGTCTAAATTGAGATCAACTGTGGTGTTTAAGAGAGCCACCATTTAGTCATTACCCATTCAGGTCTCAGAACCCAGAAAAAACCTATGTATATATTTTTGGGGTACAAAACATGATGACCACTTCAAGGTCAAAGTAACAGGTAGAGAATTCCTTATTCTTCACTTGTATGATACAGATTTTTAGACTGGTACAAGTGATGAGGGCATAAGATATTATGAGCACCAAAATGATCAACCTAAAGTATACATTTTTAGTAACTATCATGACCTTGTTCAGATATGTAGAGCTGCACAGCAGAAGTAAAGAGAGGATTTGACATAAAAGTGTTTAATTTCACTGAGACCATAAAAGATTAATTATACTATCAGGCCTGCGTGTATTGATGAACTGATTGTAGTAGTGGCCAATACAATTCTCACCAAGAAAATGCAAAACATGATACTGAAATATAATCCTATGTATAAAGAGTGGAAGATGACAACATATTTGTTAAACCATGAATGGAAAGAGAAAAAGCTCAATATCCCAAAATCAAAAGAATAATAGTTGTCATGTAATCATCAAAGGAAATGACTTTTCTCTCCACAACAAGGTTCTCCAGTAAATTAGGCAGAATAGTATAACTGTAGCCCACATCTAAAATAGACAAGTTGGTAAGGAAAAAAATACATTAGTAAATTATATGAGTCCAGACTGATGCCATGAAAATGAGTAATGTTATGAGAATTATAAGATAAGCAAAAAAAAAAAAAAAAACCAAGGAGCTAAATAAGAAAATCTGTAATTGATGTGATTCTGGAAAACTGAAAAGTAAACATCATTATTCTTTGATTTTTCATTGCTATTTGACCATTTTATTTATGGTCTCTTATTTAATGAATAATTATTTAATTATACCTCTAATTTAATTAAACTAGCAGAAATCTAGTTCAGTAGGGAATTGTAAACGCATCTGTTTTGACTTTAGGAGAAAAATAATGAACAAGTTGTATTAAAATTTAAAATAATGTTTCAATGATAGACAAAATGGTTATCCTGACCCAAATAGTAAGTGTTCCAATGTTCATAACACTCCCCTAGAATCAACAAATGAAAATAGCAATGATGATGATATTTCAAAATTAGAAAATAATCAGAAAATTCAATCCCTCCATCAGTGGCCTTCACAACCATATACAGTTTTTTCACCTTCTTAATTTCTGTCCAACATGTAATTTTCTTAAATGTTTTGGCTTTGCCTTTTTTTCCTCTCTGAAGTTAAGGTTTGTATCATATGTTTTTCTTGTATTTCTGATGGTATTAAAGAGTCCCTGGAATTTGTTGTGTAGAGGGGTTATAGAATCAGACCTACTCTTTAAGAAAAATAACTTTAGCACTTAAGTGGAGGATGGATTGGCTTTTAGTCAATTGGCCTTTAGAGACAAAGAAGATTAATTGGAAGGCTATTTCTTTTTTTTTTTTAATTTTATTTTATTTAATAATAACTTTGTATTGACAGAATCCATGCCAGGATAATTTTTACACAACATTATCCCTTGCAATCACTTATGTTTCGTTTTTTTCCCCTCCCTCCCTCTTCCCCCCCCCCAAGATGGCAAGCAGTCCTATATATGTTAAATATGTTGCAGTATATCCTAGATACAATACATATTTGCAGAACCGAACAGTTCTCTCGCTGCACAGGGAGAATTGGATTCAGAAGGTAAAAATAACTCGGGAAGAAAATCAAAAATGCAAATAGTTCACATTCATTTCCCAGTATTCCTTCTTTGGGTGTAGCTGTTTCTGTCCATCATTTATCCAATGAAACTCAGTTAAGTCTCTTTGTCAGAGAAATCCACTTAATTGGAAGGCTATTTCAATAGTTCAAATAAGAGATAATGAGGGCTTGGAATAGGACATGATGCTAACTAGTTAATGATGGTATGAATAGAGACAAAGATATATATACACACATACATATATACATACACACACATATATATACATATATATGTGTATATATATACGTGTGTGTGTGTGTGTGTGTGTGTGTGTGTGTGTGTGTATGTACAGAAGGCTCAGAATTAGGGTTATGGAGTTAGGAAGAGTGAGAGTGAGTAGTCAGAATGGTAATGAGGTTGTGGACTTACGTGAATGGAGCATGTCATCAGTAGTTGGACCAGATCGTTCAGAATGGGAAAAAGACAATAATTCTGTTTCATACACATTGATCTCAGGTATCTATGAGACAGAAATTGGTATTGCCCCAAAATGCCTATTTTTCGCTACAGGAAGTTTGATTAAGATCCATAGAATTTTTCAGAAACTCCTTCTATGCCATGTGGCTTAGTTCTTGGTTTTTACTCTTTTGGGGGGGGGGAACCACATTCTCTGTTCTTCACTATCTTTGTGGTCTTATAGTTCTTTTTTTTTTTTTTGTGGTCACATGGTTCACTGGAGGTCCCTTACAGATAAACAGATTTCTCCACCCAGGAAACCCATTTCTTTTTTTCTTGTTTTTATTAACGCTTTTTATTCACAAAACATATGCATAGGTAATTTTTCAACATTGACCCTTGCAAAGGCTTCTGTTCCAAATTATCCCCTCCTTCCCCTTACCACCTCCCCCAGATGGCAGGTAGTCTAATACATGTTAAATATGTTAAAATATATGTTAAATCCAATATATGCATACATATTTATGCAGTTATCTTGCTGCACAAGAAAAACCGGATCAATAAGAAAAAAAACTGAGAAAGAAAACAAAATGGAAGAAAACAACAGAATGAGTTAGAATGCTATGTTGTGGTCCACACTCAGCTCCCATAGTCCTCTCTCTGGGTGTAGATGGCTCTCTTCATCACTGAACAATTGGAATTGGTTTGAATCATCTCATTGTTGAAGGGAGCCATATACATCAGAATTGATCATCGTATGCTCTTATTGTTGCTGTGTACAATGATCTTCTGGTTCTGTTCATTTTACTTAACATCAATTCATGTAAATTTTTCCAAGCTTCTCTGAAATCATCCTGCTGGTCATTTCTTACAGAACAATAATATTCCATAGCATTCATATGCCATAACTTATTCAGCCATTCTCCAATTAATGGGCATCAAGGAACCCATTTCAAATCTCTATAGCCTCTTTCTTCTCTGTACCTCTACTTTTATATCTTCTTCTCCTGAAGTTTCATTCCATGAAGTGAAAATGAACATCTAGTCTCCATTATATCCTCCTTCCTCAAATAATTAATGCAAAACATTTATTAAAGACTTCCCATGTGCCATAACTGTCCAAGACACTGAGGAGAGATAAAAATGAATTTCTCGTCCTCAGAAAGCTTACATTTCTGTTGGAATGTAATTTTGCCAGACCATTGGGAAAATATGTTTGTTCTCTGAGATAGTTTCCCAGGATGTGAATTTAATCTTTTCCATTCTTTGATTATAAACAAATATAAATAATATTTGACAATTAAATAGTATACTTTTTGCATAAGGTTAGAATGCTGCTTCAATATATTGACAAAAATATTAATAATACTAGCTATATAACTGTGCCTTAAAATCACAGAGACAACAGAGAATATTTAAAAGAACACTTCTGACAAAATTCAGTAGACAAGAATTAGAAATAATAAAATTAAAATCTGACATTCATATAACCATTTCCCCTTGTTATTCTATTTGATGCCATAAAACCCCTTCTTTGGAAAGATATTGCTATATCTATTTTCATTTTGAAAAATTGAATAAAATGTAATGGAATTAAATAAATTTATATAGATCATTTGGCTACTAAATGGCAAGGTCAGATTTTGAAATATTTGAAAAAAGCGTGGAAGCCAGAAAAATCATACATTTTGAAATATATATAGAATGCTGAATATAAGTAACTTAACTTTTATGAAAAACAATATGTTTAACAATTTTAACAAAGTGGCAGGATATAAAGTAACCCTGTAGGAAGACATAGCAACAGATACCTGTTTTAGAATAAATTCTAACTAAAAAATAGTATAAATTATTCTGAAATATACATATCACAACAAACCCAGGAAATATATAAACATAAACATTTAAAAACCTTTATATATATAAATATAATCAGATATAAATAATTGAAGAAATTATAAGAAAAATAGAAGAACATGGAACACATTACTTATCAGACTTATGCTAGGCAAAAATTTATGAATGAAAAACAAAAGAGAAGAGAGTGAGTATAAAATGGAAAATTTCAATCATATCTAAAAAAATTGTACAAATGAAAAGAGTGTAGCTAAGATGAGAAAGAAAGAAGAAAATTGGGAGGAGGGAATTTTTTAGACAGATAACGATCTCAAATCAAATATATAAAAAAGTTGTCAAATCTAAAAGAATGAGTCATTCACCAAATGATTAATGGTGAAAGGATATAAACAAGCAGTTTTTCAATGAAGAAATTAAAATAATTCATAATCGTGAAAAATTGCTCCAAATCATTATTGCTTAGGGAAATGCAAATGAAAACAATTTTGAGATATCATTTTACATATCATTTTGTACTTATGAAAGTGATCAAAATTATTGAAGGACAAAGCTATAAATGTTGGAGGGGATGTGGAAAAATTTGTCACTAATTCATTGTTGACCTGATCCAATCATTTTGATGACAATTTGGAATTATACCTGAAGAGTTATTAAACTGCCTACACTCTTTGATTCAACAATACTTTTACTAGGTTTATTTCCAGAGATATTTTTTTGGGGGGGAGGAGAATACACATTTTTATATCAATTGTATAGCAATATATATATACATACATACATACATATATTTTATTCACACACACACATATATATTTGTATATATACATATACACATATATACATACATATATATATACACTTATTTGTGTCAATGGTAGCCATTTCTCAAGTCAAGAGAGGGAACCAAAAAAAAGTAAAAAAAAAAAACCCTACATGATAACATGATTATATATTTAAAGGAATAACAAGTTGTACATAATAGATTTGCATTTTCAGGTATAATCTATATATTTTTTGGTAAGCAATTGGGATTGAGTTACTTGCCTAGAGTGATACAGCTAGTAAGTTTTAATTGTCTAAGGTCAGATTTGAACTCAGGTCCTCTTGACTCCAGTGCCAGTGCTTTATCTACTGTATCCTCTAGCTGCCCCATGTAATATTTTTTTTTTTTTGGTAAATTCTACAATGTTATGGAAATGCTTGTTTAAAAGTAAAATGTGTAAAACTGAAAAAAAAAACAGTCTGGTTCAGACAAAGGTGGCTCTTTCAGATAATGGGAAAAAAACATGAATTATCTGAATAGTTAAAAAAAAGCCTTTTCTTTTAATTTTTGAGGAAGAAAATAACTAAATAGCAAAAAATTAGCCTATAACATAGCTCCATTCCTGGGACTGAAACCATTTTGATTGAATACTGATGATTCAAGGACATACAAATACTCGTTAAAAATATGGTTTAGAACTGAAAGGGACCTTAGAGGTTATTTATTATAAACTCTTCCTTTTACAGATAAGGAAACTGAGACCCAAAGAGGTTAAGTTATCTCCCCAATATCCTGTTGATAGTGACAGAACTTGAATTTGAACCAAAATCATTTGATTACAGGAATAGCATTTCTTCCATTGAGCAGAAAGGGAAACTAGAAGTCATTTAAGCCAAGCAAAAATCTCTTTAATATGAAGTTTGTTGTACAACAGCTTAAGTCACTCAGTCTAGAATTTTCCTTTTATATAGAACAGGAAGATTTGGGGAACACTTCTGTTTTTTTCTGGAATAACATTAATGGTTTTACTAACAGCATCCAGAATCTGTCTCTATGCATAGCCATATCAATCATCCTCTGTTATTTAGTCTTTTGGCTTCACTGGATTTGACATTTCAATAAAAGAATCACTCAGGCTGATTATATTATTGATTGTTATGAATGTTTCAGTTGGGGAGAATGAGACCAGCTCAGGTTTCCTGCCTCAGGAATGGATTGATGGGACTTAAGGCAGTGATGGTAGGAAAAGGCTTCCATTTTTCAAGCAGCACAGCTTTTGTTTTATACAGTTTAGCACGCATGATCAGTGAGCATTCTCCAATCACCATGCAAAGAGCAAGCATAAGCACCTCGTGACACCTCAAGGTCAATGAGGGAATATCAACTGGAGTAGAGCCTACCCAATGGGTCAGCTGCTGACCACTAAGCCGGCAGTTCATGAGAACATCCTTGCACAGTCAGCAACTTATTGTGACCCTCAGCTATATCTCTCCCAGAGAAATGTGGTAATTTATCATGTCCGGAAAACAAAGGGTACCTTATACTGCCATGGATTCCCTTCACAACTGATGACATTTCATTTCAGTCATTGTGACCAAAAAAAACCCCATAATAGCTAATAGCTAGCATATATATATATATATATATATATATATATATATAACACACTCAAATATATGATTTTGTATTTTACAAGGAACTTTTCAAGTATCCAATTTTATTCTCATTACAACTTTAAAAGGCAAATGCTATTGTTATGTCCATTACATAGATGGAAAAATTGAGGCAGAAAGAAATTATGTCACTTGCACAGAGGTCACAGCCATGAGTGAGTGAGGCAAACTCAGATCTTTCTGACTCAGCCCTCTACCCACTGTTTCACATAGCTGCCCTGTACAATATTTCAGGATATAGTCAGATACTTGTCCACTATCACTTTGTATATTCTTGGACACCAGGTCAGAAGCTTTAACAAATGCAAACAATTTTCTGTTCTCCTTGATTGATGACTGCATATGATACCACTATTATTAAAATCAACTAAATTGCTGGTCACTTTTTAAGAACAATCTCAGATACATAAATGGGTTTCAGGAAATGCAGTTGACAATTCTATGTAATTAGAGCAGTCAAACTCTGCCTTAATTGATCCTTTAGGACTGAATGTAATATTAATTTTGAAGTGATATCCCAAGTGTCTTTTATAGATGAATTGCTAACTTCTTATCCTCCCAAGTAATTTTATTTTGCCCATGGGTCAAATGCCCACTTAATACTTTCAGGTAATAGACTGCCAGTGCATTTATTAGTAGTGGAGAAAGCTCCTTGTCTAAATAAAGCCAGAGAATGAGTATGAAAGAGTCTTTTTCTCCCTGCCTGGTATAAGATATTTCTTTTAAAAATATTTATTCTATATGATGCTTGCGTATAAAAATAAATTCCTATTGGATGCAATGTTGAATATTTGCATTTGGGTCTAAAATTGGAAACCTGTATCCCTTAAGTTTGATCTCCTTTTTTTCATTTGCAAGGAACAAGCAAGGAGTCACAGGCTAGTATGAAGAAATAGCAGTGTTATGGACAGAGTCCTGGATTTGGAGTCAGAGAACCTGGATTCAAATATTTGTTCTATTAAAAAGCTACTTATATGACTTTGGGTAAGTTACTTAATATCTATAGGCTTCAGTTTTTTTTTTCCACTGAGTAATATTGGATTTATGAGGTTTACAATACTTTTCAGCCTTGAATCTCTTATTGCAAGAGATAAAAAACAGCCTGAGAGAAAGTAAGTTGGAAAAATTTTTATGCTTTAGAAATGAAGAAAATATGGGGGACAAATGGATTATTTTGTTCTATATTATTAAGAATTTCATGAGGAACAGGGGCTAGCTTGCTCTAACTACTGTTCTTTATAAGAATTATTTATATGGCAGTCAGGGAAAAACAAAAATTCCTTCTACAATTAATTGCAAAGGACCTTCTAAAGAAGTGTAGAGGTCATTTAGTCAAATTTATTCCTGAATAGTAATCATTGCTATACCATACCTACCAAATGAGATTTGCTTTAAAAAATCTCAAAGGATGGGAAACCCACTTTAAAGCAATAGGATTCCATTTTTTGATTAAAAAGAGTTCCTGTAAATTAGCATAAATTTGAACTCTTCACAACTTCTTCTCATCACCCTGTTCTGTCTTAAGTAGAACAAATTTCATTCCTTTTATGCAGGTAGCCCTCCCATCTGCCTCTTCTTATTCTTTAGGTCTTTACTTCTCACAAAAAACATTTCCTTTAAATTAATACTTTTTCTCCTCATGTTTGGAATGGTCTCCTTCCTGACCTTTGCCTCCTGGCCTCCTTGGCTTTCTTCGACACTCATTTCCTTAAAAAAAAAAAAAAAACTGAGATATATAATATATACGTTATGTAATTATAATATAAATATAACAATATAACATATTAGATTTGATATATGTATATATTGTAACATATTGATATATATGTATATATATATAATGTTAAAACTTTTATAATATTTTGTTTTTTAAAGGTTTTGATTTCCAAATTCTAGCTCTCTGTTCCTCTTCCCTTCTCTTCCCCTTTCTCTGAAATGGAAAATATCACATATGAGTTATATATCATGTAAAACTCATTGCAAATTCTACCATTTGCAAAAAGTATTTCCTATTCTCTCCTCTTCCCCTCTCCAAATACTGATTGATGCCTTTTCTTTTATTACCTTTAATTTACAAGGCATGCATCCCTGGATGTTAATAGTTATTATTATATAATCAGGGAGTTCTAGGAGGGCAGGGACTTTATTATTCGTTTTTGTTTGTTCCTTTGTTTGTTTGTTTCCCCAGCACTTTAGTATGATGTCTGGTGTAGAGCAGTGCTTATTCAATGCCTGCTGACAAACTCACTGTTATTTATTCAATACCCTTCAATAGCTTATTTGATTTCATGTGATCAAACCAGGGCAGACTGTGGCAATCGTTTCTTTAGTCTAGACATTATGATTGTCCTTGGAGTCTTAGCTTTATTGGTTCTCCCTGATACCACTGATCTGCCTTGAGAATGCAGTTCCATAAACCTACAAGTCTTTGTTAAATTAATTGATGTCTAGCCACAGGTCCCCATCTTGTACTTATGAAGTTGATTTTTTGAGCTTAGTTGTATGACTTAATGTTTTAATTTTTTTTTCAGTTTAGCCCAATGTTCTATCTTGCCAAGATTTTATGAATGTTGACTGCAATCCACTGAGTTAACTATTCCTGCCAGCTTTGATGTCATAGGCAAATGTGTTAAGCATGCCATCAAAATCTTTCCCCAAGTAATTGATTAAAATGGTTCATAACCCAGAGTCAAATAGTAATTCCTGAAGCAAATGATTATTGTTGTGCTTGTCCAGAGTAGTGAATTCTTCATGAATAAATGGGTAAATGATTGCTTATTATTCTGTCTCTGTAGCAGAATTTAATTTGAGTCAAGTATTGTTATCATAACTAGCCACAAGAAGGAAAAGAATAGTTGCACACATATATGCATTCTGTCATGATTTTCCATGCACTTTCCTTATATATACTTTCTGAAGTAGATAATATAAATATAAAATTCTCATTATTTTTAATACTTTAAATGAATACTTTAATATTTTAAATGTAAAACTCCTATTAGAAAAAATGGAATTAACCTTACACTAAGAAACTGAAATGGCCAAAAATGAATATTTTTTAAACTTCATAAATCGATATATGAATGTAAAATAAATTTCAAAGTTGCCTTCTAAATAATTATTTTACTAGCAACACATAATTTTTAAACTTTCACAACTCTTGTTATGATCCTTTGGGGATTTTTTTTTTTTATGGAAGAACCAAAGGAAAGATAGTATGGATTTGGGCAATTGTCATACTTTTCCTTTTTCACACCTCTGTTCATTTCGAGCATATGGAGAATCAGATACTAAATGCAGAGATGAAAAACATTTTTAAAACATCACAGATATAGACAGTCTGTCTCAAAAGTCTTTGTGCAATTTTCAACTTTAAAAGGCTAAGGAGAGAATGACAAATACATAAGGAAAAAAAAAAAGCTTTTTTAAGTTTTAATAGCTTAAAACTATACTATGACTTTTGGAACAGCCCATATATAGGAAAAAACTTCTCTGTTTCATAATTTAATTTAATTTTTCCAGTTCTTTTATTCAGATTTTCCCCTTTAATCTTTACAAAAACCAGAAGATTAGAACAGTTGAGTTAAGAATATAGAAAGCAATAACTTCACCAAACTGCCTTAATGAGGACCTTTATTCTTTCTTATGCAGAGATTGCTTGTATATGATAATAGGAAGGGCTAAAGAAGCTGGTTGATGTTTGCTAGGTTGCACTTTGTATTCTGATGTTCACTATTTGTCTTGGAAAGAGGGAATAATACCAATATAACAGAAACTACTTTGTGATGGAATAACTGGACTTCAGAAAAGTATAATTCTTGATAATTTTTCCAGTGTCTTTTTATTCTATGTACCTGTCTTGAATTGCATGAGTACTTGGAGAGGTCTTCTGTGAACAAAAGAGAATAAAGAATAATGATGATGATTCATTGTTCCAAGGTCATTAGGAGCTCTGTCCTTAGCAAAATCTTTTGGGGACTTCCCTATTATCTCAGGTGTGCTCTTGCCAGATGTAATTACATAATGGTAGCCAGAAAAGTATTGCAACAAATAATTCCATGAACTGTTGGGGAAGCAGAGCCTCATTGATTGGTAAAAGTTTTGTGATTTTGTTGGTGGCATACCAAATGCAGATTAAAACATCTATTTAGTCTCCTAGGGAAATGGAAAAGAATTGTTTGAAATTCATAGAGGTTAGAGTTTACCTCAGTTCAGACACCTACTAAATATCAAAGGCAAAAGTGAACACAGGTCTTTATTATTTAATATTTTACAAACAATACTAGCAGTTCTCAATTTTTTTAAGTCTCTGGAACACTTTCTACTCTTAAAACTTGAGGACTCTGAATGGGTTTTGCATATGTCAGTCTATTTATTTATATTTACTACAATAGATTATTAAACTGGACAAATTTAAAAATACTTAATTCACTCAATAATATACCCATTTTTAACTGCAAGTGACATATTTTTTGAAAATTAACTTTAAAAAAAAGTAATAAAGATTGTGCCTTTGTCTTATAGTTTTTTTTTAAATTCTCTTTAATGTCTGACAATAGAAAATAGCTAACTTTGTATGTTTATTTCTGAATGTAATGTGTTGTGAAAATGGTTTTGATTTTGAAGACTCACTAAAAAGACCTTGGGAAATGCTTAAATGTCTTCAGACCATACTTTGATAACCATTGAGCTCTACCATGTTCCTTCCAGACCCTCATTATCATGTAATTAAATGATAGAATAAAATAAGTAGATAAGAGAAAAGGGATCTAGCCCACAAAGCCCAAGATATCTTATGAGGTTTCATATATCAAAATTTATGATGCTTTGGGCAGAGGGAAGGGTATGATTTTGTTTGTGAATATAGGAATGGACAGAAGTTTGGAGGGAGAAAGATGGAAAAAAAGCAAGGAAGTAACATTGCCCAACTGGAACTGACAATTGGGTTCCCAATAGGATAGCTACTGTTCTTCACAAATTGTTGTTTGTCTCTTGTCCTCAAATAGGATAAAGACATCAGAAAACCATAATTGCAAGTGAATCTGATTTAAATGAGGCAGGGTTATGCAAAATTTCCAGCTTCAGGCTCTCCTCCAGAACTATCTAGGTCTAGAGGTAAGATACAGATCAGGATGATTATTAGGGATGGCCCTGGATGTAGTGGGAGTTAAGGTTAAGGTCTTTCACGGGACTAAGTTTGTTTAAAGTAATACTAATTAGAGATTAAAACTGGGTAAAAAAAATGAGGCTAAAAAGATCTTCTTTTACCAGCTCAAAAATAAACTATCTGGTAAAGGACAATAGATAAGGTTTCTGGCCATACAGAAACATTTGCTATTTATATCTTATTTCATGTTTGATTTCATGAAATAAAGCACTGGAAAAAAAAAGGCTCTGATAAAGCCAACTGGAATTCAAATGAAACTACTTAACTATGCCTTAAAATCAAAATGCTTTGGTTCTCATTGAATAGGCCAACAATATCTCAATTTTAACTTATATGATCTAAAATATATTTTGAAAAATATCCTTTTATTATATAATTCAATACAAAGTAATTAATTCCTATAAATAAAATGAAATAGCTAATTATGAATTATTTTTATATGGCACTTCACAATTTGTAATATGTTTTTTCCCATTCATTATCTAGTTTGATTTTCATAACAATGTTATGAGATAAAGCATTTAATATAATTTCATAATATAATATAATGATAAAAAAACAAACTAAGATTTAAAGAGAGATGATATTGATAATTTCACATTAGGGAATTGTAGAAGTGGGATTTAAGTTAGAAAGCATCTGATACTAATCAAGCTCAATTTTTGTCCTCCCTAAAAACAAACTTGTGAAGTATAATTTAATATGGGTGTATACACATATGCACATAGATATGATTATAACTATATATATATAATATAAAACTCATTTTTCTTTTTTTTAATTAGGCTATAATTAAATTGAAAGGTGATTGGAATATCTAGGACATAGTCAAGATTATTCTACTCAATGGCATGGATGAATCAGACACTGGTGACTGAGTTCTTTGTGAAAGGATTCTCAGAAGCCCCTCACCTCCAGTCCTTGTTTTTTGTCTTTTTCCTCTCTCTTTACACAGTGGCACTCTCAGGGAATATCCTCATCTTTGTTACAATCAGTTTTAATCCCACACTGCACACACCTATGTATTTCTTTCTGGTCAATTTAGCTGTGGTTGATATCCTGTGCACTTCTACAATTTTACCAAAACTGCTTGAAAACATGGTGGGCAGAAAGACCATATCTTATTCAGGATGCATGGCACAACTGTATTTCTTTACTTGGTCTTTAGGGGCTGAGCTGCTGCTTTTCACAGCCATGGCTTATGACCGGTATGTAGCCATCTGCCATCCTCTCCACTATAGTACCATGATGAGCAAGAGGGTTTGTATGCTGTTAGCTGCTGGTGTTTGGTCAATAAGCATCCTCAATACTAGCATTAATAGCAGCCTTATGTTTCGATTGTCTTTCTGTCACTCTAATGTCGTTAATCACTTTTTCTGTGAGATCCCTCCTTTATTGAAACTTTCTTGTACCCCTACTTACCTGAATGAAACCATGGCCTTTACAGCAGATGTATTTCTAGCTGTGGGGAATTTCATGATCACGATGCTCTCCTATGCCTGCATTATCTCCAGCATCTTGAAAATCCGCACTACTGAGGGCAAAAAGAGAGCCTTCTCTACCTGTTCTTCCCACCTCATTGTGGTCAGCATGTATTACAGCACTGTAATTTATACCTACATCCGGCCATCTTCCAGCTACTCTTTGGATAAAGATAAAGTCGTGTCTGTGATATACACTTCAGTGGCTCCCACCCTCAACCCTCTCATTTACACTTTGAGGAACAAAGATGTCAAAGTGGGACTAAAGAAAGTGTTCTCTTTCTTCAAGAGATGTTGAACCTTCCAATGTTGAACCTCTGAATGAAGAAACCTTCAGATGCCCCTCCAATAATCCTGGCTTTGTACTGATGACTGAGCATTATTGATGTTACAAAGTTTTCTAATCCAGGACATACTTTTTGACTTTCAAAAATATTGTTGTTCTTCTGGCCACTTATAGAAATTCAATTTTCTCCCATTCCCTGATATTTGGAGACATCATTTTTCTAGAGCTTTCTTTGTAGGTTCTTTTCCATTATTTTTTGTAATAGGAAAATAAAACTTTTAAGACTTTTATAAGAATGATATATAGTATAGAGGTGAACTTGAATATTTAATTGGTAAAATTCTTACACTTATTTGACCCTTGCAAAGCCTTACGTTCCAAAGTTTCCCCTTCTTCCACCTAATTCCTCCCTTAGATGGCAAGCAATACAATATATGTTATACATGTTAGAATATATGTTAAATCCAATAACATAAATATATTTATACAATGTGCTTATTGCACAAGAAAAATCAGGTCAAAAAGGAAAAGAAAACAAAATACAAGGGAACAACATAAAAAAGAGAATGTTATGTTGTGATGTATACTCAGTTCCCACGGTCCTCTCTCTGGGTGTAGATGACTCTCTTCATCACAAGATTATTGGCACTGACATAAATAATCTCATTATTGGACAGAGTCACATTCATTAGAATTTATTGTCATATAATATGGCCATGTATAAAAATCTGGTTCTGCTCACTTCACTCAGCATCAGTTCAAGTAAGTCTCTCCAGACCTCTCTAAAATCATCCTCTTGATCATTTCTTATAGAAAATAATATTCAATAACATTCATATACCATAACTTATTCAAGCATTCTCCAATTGATGGGCATCCTTTCAGTTTCCAGTTTCTTGCCACTACAAAAAGGACTGCTACAAATATTTTTGCACATGTGGAGTTCTTTCCATCCTTTAAGAACTCTTTGGGATACAAGTCTAATAGAAAGATCAAAGGGTATGCTGGATCAAAAAGGGTATGCACAGTTTGATAACTTTTTGAGCATAGTTCCAAATTGCTCTACAAAATGCCTGGATACATTCAAAGTTCCACCAATAATGTATTAGTGTCCCAGTCTTCCCATATCCCCTCCAACATTTGTCACTATCTTTTCCTGTCATCTTAGCCAATCCCAGAAGTGTGTCTTGGTATCTCAGAGTTTTCGTAATTTCATCAATAGTGATATAGAGCATCTTTTCATATGATTAGAAATGATGTTAATTTCTTTATCTGAAAATTATCTGTTCATAACCTTTGACCATTTATCAGTTGGAGAATGGCTTCAATTCTTATAAATTTGAATCTATTCGCTACATTTTAGAAATGAGGCCTTTATCAGAATCCTTAAATGTAAAGATGTTTTCTCATTTTATTGCTTCTCTTCTAATCTTGTGTGCCTTAGTTTTATTTATACAAAAACTTTTTCACTTAATATAATCAAAATTATCTATTTGATGTTCAATTATGAGTTCTTCTTTGTTCACAAATTCCTTCCTTCTTCACAGTTCTGAGAAGTAAACTATCCTTTGTTCTTCCAGTTTGCTTATAATATCATTCTTTATATCTAAATCATGATCACATTTTGACCTTCTCTTGGTACTGCCCCAATTCCTTGCCCATAGCTCCCTGTGCTGCAGTCTGGACTCAGCAGACTGCCTCCTATCCTTTTGAAACCAACTTGTCCCGAAGTTCCTAATTCCAGAATTTTGTGAGTTCTGTGACTCCAAAACCAGTTTAGAGGCTGAATTTACTGTTGGTTTGAGAGAAAGTCAGAGGAGGTCACAGAGAGTTGTGTCTGCTCTCCTCTTGGTTCTGCGCCTCTAAGGACTCATGTTCTGCCAATTTTGAAGAATATGGATACGGTTCTTGGAAATTTCATACTTATTTCAAATTGTATTTCATCCTAACTGGGGAAAGCAGCACAGGATATATTGCTTTAGAAAACTATGTCTCTATTAAGTTCAGATAAATTAAACCTGGTTTATGATATGGATAATTGCTATGAACTAAGCAGGGTATCTTAGATCTTACTGTTGTTGAGATAGAAGGAGTAAAAAGGAAGTTTTTCATTGCTTTCTCTTGATTCTCTTTATATATATTGCACTTAGCTCTTGAAGAGTCAGAGAGGTCCTGTGCTTTTTATTATTTATTTTATTTTAATTGTTTTCTTAATTGTTTTTTTCCTAGCTCATTTTTTTGTAGGCTTGTTATTTTCATGTTGCTTACAGATTTCACTTTTTTTTTTCCATTTCATACTAGTAGACTGTGAAAATAAGCAATAATCAGGGATGGCATTTTTTTTAAAGAAAGTTCTTTTTACAGGCCAATAGTATGCAACTAAATGTCAAAATGAAAAGATGATGTAATAACAAAATAGGAAGTAGCATGAATTTTGAAAATTACTCTTTGATCTTATGTTATGAGAAGCATTTTATTTTCATTTGAAAAAATGAAAAAGCAAAACAACTCAATATTGAACAACAAAAAAAAAATTCAATGAGTTTGCAGGTTTTGGGGACTTTGTATCAACTAAACCTGAACTTAATAAAACATTTAATATATGAGAATCAACAACAAAGATTAATTTCAAGGAACTCAATAAAGCCAATTTTTAAAATATTTTTACATGAGAATATATACCATATCTCTAAATTTAACATAAATAATTGGGTAGCTCAATAAAAAAGATTGGGACAGAACTGAGCATGGATTATACCCATCCCTCTCTATTTCCTTATAGAGTAATATAGAGTTAATCCAAATCCAAATGAATGTGAACGTGATTGTCTCTTTGAGGCAATTTTGATGAGAATAAGATTTAAACTCTGCCTGCCAAACCTTTCCCCTCTGATTCTAAAAAGCAAAACAGTATAAATAAAGCAGAAAATAGTAATTATGCTACACAAATGAGGTACAAAGGAAAAACCAACAAAGAGGCATTAGAGGGGAAAGGGAAATGCAAGAGGACAGGCAGCCACCAAGGTAGTGTGAGATGGAGTGAATCTGTCTGGCTGAGTTTGTCCCAGCTTATATGCTCTATTATAATTACATTATCATAGATGTGAATCTTGTAGAATATGTGTCAATCTTGTGGAATTATATTAAATACTAAGTGCATATACTGAACTAGAGAACTATTAAGCACCATGCTAAACTAGATAACCATTGTATTATCAATCCCACTGACTTAACACCTTGTAAGAATCCTTGTTTCAAGTACAGAGTTCTGGCCCATAATACTTTGTATTTGGAAGTTAAAATTTTATTCAATTCTGACCTTTTAATGGAAAAAATCAAAAGTTCTACATTTCATTAAATATCAATTTCCCCATCTGAAAAAATGATGCTCAGTTTTGCTAGGTAGATGATTCTTGCTTGTAATTGTAACTCCTTTGTAGAATTTGAAATTGAATGCTGATTCTACCATTTATGACATTGTTACTTTGGCCACATCATTTTTACTGGAACTTACTGTTGTTTCTTATAAAAAAAGGATGCTAGTCTCAGTGATATATTTAGAACTGGTTGACTGATGTCATTTGGAATATTATTAAGTAGTTCAGTGTCAACTTTAATGAAATTCAATAAATACTTAAGTACCCACTATGTGCTAGGCACTGTACTGTTTGCATGTACAAAAAGAGGCAAAGAACAGTTATTCCCTCAAGGAACTTACAATCTAATGGGAGTAAACTATATATAAGACGAAGACAAATAATTATCAGAGAAAAGAGACTAAAATAAAATGAATTGAGGAGGTTTTTTGGAGGAAGTGGGATTTTAGTTATGACTTAAAGGAAGCTAGGAAAGCCCATAATAAGAATGAAGAAGAGAGCATTTCAGGAAGAGCAACAGCCAGAAAGAATGCCCAGATCCAAAATAAATCGAAAACTTTGGTTGTGAAACAACTAAGAGGCCAAAGTCACTAAAACAAATAGTACATGTTGGGAAGTTAGGTTTAAGAAAACTGGAAAGTGACAGAAGGATTGGATATGAAGGGCTTTAAATGCCAAACAGAGCATTTCATAATAGCTCTTGGAGGTGATAGGAAGCCATTGGAGTTTATTGAGTAGGGGATGACATGATCAGATTTACCTTGTAGGAAAATTATTTAGTTTCTGAGGAGAAATTAGATTGGCGTGGGGAGAGATCTGAGGTAGATAGATCGACTTTTGCAGTAATCAAGGTGTGAAGGGATGAAGGTTTGAAGCAGAGTGGTGGCAATACCAGAGGAAATAGGGGAAATTCAGAAGTTGTAAAGATGAAATTAGCAGAGCTTGGCAATAACTTGAATATGAAAGGGGATGGTAAAAGATTAGTGGAGAATGCAGGATGAAAGAGCTCTCCAGTGGAGTGCCCCAAGGATCTGTACTTGGAATTGTGTTATCTTATAGTTTTACCAATGAATCACAAGAACACATTAATAACATTTATATCAGATTTACTCATGATAAGAAACTGAAAGTATATCAAACAAGAATCACATTTGAAAAAAATTTCAATTTTAGAAAAATTGACTAAATTATATGGTTATTGTTCTATAAGAAATGATCAGAAGGATGCTTTCAGAGAGGTAGAGACTTTCATGAACTGATGCTAAGTGAAATGAGTAGAACTAGGAAATCTTTATACACAACAATATTATATGATGAACGATTCTGATGAACATGACTATTTCCAACAATGAGATGATTGAGGCCAGTTCCCATGATTTTGTGATGAAGAGAGTCATCTATACCCAGAGAGAGGACTGTTGGAACTAAATGTGGATCACAACATAACATTCTCACTCTTTTTCTTGTTGTTCACTTGCACTTTGTTTTCTTATTCATTTACTTTTCTTTTTGATCTGACTTTTCTTGTGTAGCAAGAGAATTGTATAAATATGTTTACACATAATGGATTTAACATACATTTTGACATGTATAACATATATTGGATTGCTTGGCATCTAGGGGAGGGCGTATGGGGAAGGAGGGAAAAATCTGAAATACAAGCCTATGATAGGGTCAATGCTGAAAAAATATCCTTGAATATATTTTGAAAATTAAAAAAAAACCCTTAAAAACAGTAAATTAAATTATATGGGAGCTAAGAGTATAAATGCTGTCTTATTTTCAATGAAAAAAAATGACACAATACTCAGTGATTTTTTTATTCCCTGATATAAAAGAAGGTGATATACTAAACTATGAATTGTGATAGAAATAAAGATAAAATACAATACTGTTTGATAAATATTTAAGCATATAAATCTTATGTAGCTCTCAGCCATATATTGATCCAAGACAATTCCAAAAGACTCAAGGTGGAAAATGCTTTTCATCTCTAGAAAAAAAACTATGGAGTCAGAATTCAGATCAAAGATTATTATTTTCATTTTTATTATTTTATTGTTTTTTCTTATGGCTTTTCCCATTTACTTTGAGTCTTCTTTCACAATGACTAATATGAAAATATATTTAACATGGTGGTATAATCAATATCAAATTGCTTGCTGTCTTGGGGAGAGGGAGAGACGGGAAAAAGGGAAGGAAAAAATTGGAGCTGGAAAATATGATACAATGAATGTTGAAAATTATCTTTGCATGTAATTGGAAAAAAGAAAATAGTATTAAGTGCAAAAATTATATGCAGTCTATTTGGACATATTTAATTCAATTCAATAAAATAATTATTAAGCACATGTTAAATTCATGATGTCATTATGAATTCTGTGGTTGCAAATACCAAAGTAAGGGATGAAAAACAGTTTTAATATCAAGGTGGTGCTATTCTTCTGGGGTGGGGTTGAATAAAATATAGGAAAATGTAACTTTTATACAAAGCAATTTGAAATTAAGCAAGAAAAAAATCTACTGAGAATGGAAGGGAGACAAAGGCTTCATATAGTACTTAAGTAGAGCCATGTGTTAAGTTAGGGATTCTAAGGTAATCTCTTTGTTGAAGAATATATTTTTGAATTATGCCCAGTCAAGCCAGTGTAGAAACAGGCAAGACAGTTCAATGAGTTAAGCAGCTAGAACAATTATAGTTCACAAAAGCTCTGAACTTTTGGTATATCACCTGCAAATACTAGATCTTTAAATAGGGTCCCCCTTCACTCTTGCAAAAATACAGTTCTTGGTCTTTGGAGATAATGAAACCTCAAAATTAGTAGAGCTTTCTTCATTTCTTGTAGATATAGTACTTCCTTAATTTCAACTCGTTATAAAGTGATTTCTTATTTAGATAGGAAAACATAGGAAAAAACATAGGAAAACATTGGAAACTCATTATAATCTTGGTTGTGATTTCCTTTTTTCATAGACAGTTGTGTTTGTTGCTTGAACATTCTCTTATATGCAATATTGTTCGATTTGAATTGTGTGTCAATGTAAGTGACAGAGTTTAAGTTTAGCATCCTCAACAATTATAAAGAGAAAAACATTCTATAAATCTAGACAAAGATATTTAAAAACATTATCTTTTACATCTAGATCTCAAACTGACTGATGCCATGAACATTAGCATGTTTCATATGAGAATTATACGACTAGTAAAAAATAAGCAGCTAAATAAGAAAATCTCTGGGAAACTTTGAAAATCAAACCCATCATTATTGTTTGATTTTTCATTGCTATTTGATCACATTATACCTCTTATATAATTCAGAGAAGTCTAGTTCAATAGGGTATTGTAAACAAGTCTGTTTGACTTTAGCAGAAAAAGAATGAACAAGTTGTATTAAAATTTAAAATGTTTCAATAGAAGACAAAATAATTAACCTGACCTAAATAGTAAGTGTTCCAATGTTCTTAAAACTCCTCTAGAATTAACAAATGAAAATACCAACAATGATAATATTCTGAAATGAGAAAATGATCAGAAAATTCAATCCCTCCATCAGTGGCCTTCACACCCATTTTAATTTTTACCTTAATTTTTTTTCACCTTAATTTCTATTCAACATGGTGTAATTTTCCTAAATGTTTTTGGCTTTGCCTTTTTCCACTCTGAAGTTAATATTTGTATCCTATGTCTTTCTTATACCTGTGGTGCTATTAAAAAGTCCCTGGAATTTGCTGTATGGAAAGATTATAGTATCAGACTTACTCCTTAAGAAAAATTACTTGAGCAATTGAGTTGAGGATGGATTGGACTGATGGCTTGAGACAAAGAAGATGAATTGGAAGGCTATTTCAATAGTTCAAATGAGAGATAATGAGGGCCATGGACTAGGAATTGATGTTAACTAGATAATGAATATGTGAGTAAAGAGAAGGGAACATATATGAGAGTCAGAATTAGGGTTGTGGAATTAGAAAGAGAGAGAGTGAATAATAAATGGTGGTAATAAGGCTGTGGACTTCTGAGATTGGAGCATGTCTTCAACAGTGACCTTTCAATAGAAAGTTCAGAATGGGAGAAAAACAATGATTCTGTTTCATACATGTTAATCTCAGATATTTATGAGAGAAATTGCCATTGCCCAGAATACCTATTTTTCTCTGATGGAGGTTTGATTTAGATCCTTAGAATTTTTCATAAATTTCTTCTATCTTCAAAGCCATGAGGCTTAGTACTTGATTTTTACCCTTTATGTGGGACCACATTCTCTGTTCTTTACTATCTTTGAGGCCATGTGGTTCTTTTATTCTCCTGTTGGAGGGTCCCTGAAGATAAATAGATTTCTCCACCCAAGGAACCCATTTCAATTCTCCCCTTTTTGCTCTGTATCTCTGCTTTTATATTTCTGCTCCTGAAGCTTCATACTTACTCTACTTTTCAAAGGCCAATTCCATGAAGTGAAAATCAGCATCTAGTTTCCATTATAGCCTCCCACCTCGGATTATTAATGCAAAGCATTTATTAAAGACTTCCCATGTTATAGGAACTTTGCTGGACACTGAGGAAAGACAAAAAAAAATGAAATGCTTCTTGTTCTCAGAAAATTTACATTTCTGTTGGAATGTAATTACCAAACCATTGGGAAAAATTCTTTGTCCTCTGAGATAGTTTAACACTGGACCAGAATGTCAATTTGATCCTTTCAGGTTTTTGATTACAAACAAGTATAACTAATCTTTGACCATCAAACAGGATACTTTTGTATTAGGTGAGAATGCTGCTTTAATAGATTTAATGCCCTAAAATCACAGAGCTGACAGAGAATATTTAAAAGAAAACTTCCTATAAAATTCAGTAGATGAGAATTAGAAATAATAAAATTAATATCTGACACTCAAATAGCCATTTTCCCTTGTTATTCTATTTGATGCCAAAAAATCCCTTCTTTGGAAAGATACTGTTATATCTATTTTCATTTTGAAAAATTGAATAGAATGCAATGGAATTAAATAAATTCATAAAGATCATTTGGCTTCTAAATGGCAGGATGAGATTTTGAAACCTTTGAAAAATGTATGGAAGCTTGTAAAGGAGCTTTACAAGTATCAAGTATCATACATGAAAAATGTATGAAAAGTATGGAATCATGAATTTTTGAATACATATAGAATATAGAGTATAATGTAACTTAAATTTTATTAAAATAGTATGGTTAATGATTTTAACAAAATAGCAGGATACAAAGTAAGTCCACATAAATTATCAGCATTAATAAGTATTGCAAATATAACCCTGCAGGAAGACATAGCAACAGATACTTGATTTAAAATAACTCTAGACAGTAGAAATTATTTGGAAATATGCCTATCAGAACAAACCTGAGAAATATATAAAAATAAATATTAAAAAAACCCTTTTATATATAAATACAATCAGATGTAAATCAGATGTAAATGAAGAAATTGTAATTGTTCATGGGCACACAGAAAAATAATAAACAACAACGTAATATAAATGATCATTTTGTCTAATTTATTTACTCAATGCTACCTCAATTTAATGACTAAAATCATTTTACTGACAAAAAAATAACAAAATACATTTGGAAGAATAAAAAATTTACTGACAAAAGAATAAAAAATTAAGCTTATCAAAGGAACTAATAAAAAAAGTAAAAGAGGGAGAGTTTAGCAGTAATTATCTTTTTTTAAATATAACTTTTTATTGATAGAACCCATGCCAGGGTAATTTTTTACAGCATTATCCCTTGCATTCACTTCTGTTCCGATTTTTCCCCATCCTCCCTCTACCCCCTCCCCGAGATGGCAAGCAGTCCTTTACATGTTGAATAGGTTACAGTATATCCTAGATACAATATATGTGTGCAGAACCGAACAGTTTTCTTGTTGCACAGGGAGAATTGAATTCAGAAGGTAGAAATAACCAGGGAAGAAAAACAAAAATGCAAGCAGTTTATATTCATTTCCCAGTGTTCTTTCTTTGGGTGTAGCTGCTTCTGTCCATCTTTGATCAATTAAAGCTCTCTTTATCAAAGAGATCCACTTCCATCAGAATACATCCTCAAATAGTATCGTAGTTGAGGTATATAATGATCTCCTGGTTCTGCTCGTTTCACTTAGTATCAGTTCTTGTAAGTCTCGCCAGTCCTCTCTGTATTCATCCTGCTGGTCATTCCTTACAGAACAATAATATTCCATAACATTCATATACCACAATTTACTCAATCATTTTCCAATTGATGGGCATCCTTTCATTTTCCAGCTTCTAGCCACTACAAACAGGGCTGCCACAAACATTTTGGCACATACAGGTCTTTTTCCCTTCGTTAGTATCTCTTTGGGGTATAAGCCCAGTAGAAAAACACTTCTGGATCGAAGGGTATGCACAGTTTGATAACTTTTTGAGCATAGTTCCAAATTGCTCTCCAGAATGGCTGGATATGTTCACAATTCCACCAACAATGTATCAGTGTCCCTGTTTTCCCACATCCCCTCCAACATTCCACATTATCTTTCACTGTAATTCTAGCCAATTTGACAGGTGTGTAGTGGTCTCTCAGAGTTGTCTTAATCTGAATTTCTCTGATTAATAATGATTTGGAGCATATTTTCATATGTCTATAAATAGTTTCAATTTCTTTTTCTGAGAATTGTCTGTTCATATCCTTTGACCATTTATCAATTGGAGAATGGTTTGATTTCTTATAGATTAGAGTCAATTCTCTATATATTTTGGAAATGAGGCCTTTATCAGAACCTTTGATAGTAAAAATGTTTTCCCAGCTTATTGTTTCCCTTCTAATCTTGTCTGTATTTGTTTTGTTTGTACAAAAACTTTTCAATTTGATATAATCAAAATTTTCTATTTTGTGGTCAATAGTGACCTCTAGTTCTTCTTTGATCATAAATTCCTCCCTCTTCCACAGGTCTGAGAGGTAAACTATTCTATGTTCTTCCAATTTATTTATAATCTCATTCTTTATGCCTAGGTCATGAACCCATTTTGACCTTATCTTGGTGTACGGTGTTAAGTGTGGGTCAATGCCTAGTTTCTGCTATACTGATTTCCAATTTTCCCAGCAAATTTTGTCAAATAATGCATTTTTATCCCAGAAACGGCTGTCTTTGGGTTTGTCAAACACTATATTATTAAAGTTATTGGCTGTTTTGTCCTTTGAACCTAACCTATTCCATTGATCAACTAGTCTATTTCTTAGAAGGTTTTAGTAACTGCTGCTTTATAATATAATTTTAGATCTGGTACAGCTAGGCCACTTTCATTTGATTTTTTTTTTTCATTAATTCCCTTGAAATTCTTGACCTTTTGTTTTTCCATATGAACTTTGTTGTTATTTTTTCTAGTTCATCAAAGTAGTTTTTGGGGAGTCTGATTGGTATAGCCCTAAATAAATAGATTAATTTAGGTAGTATTGTCATCTTTATTATATTTGCTCACCCACTCCAAGAGCATTTAATATTTTTCCAGCTGGTCTATCTAATCTAATCTAATCTAATATTTAGATCAGACTTAATTTGTGTGGAAAGTGTTTTGTAGTTTTGCTCATAAAGTTTCTGATTTTCCCTTGGCAGATAGATTCCTAAATATTTTATACAATCAGTAGTTACTTTAAGTGGAATTTATTTTTGTAACTCTAACTGTTGGGTTTTGTTAGTGATATATAAGAATGCTGATGACTTAAGTGAGTTTATTTTGTATCCTGCAACTTTGCTGAAGGTGTGGATTATTTCTAATACTTTTTGGTAGAGTCTCTGGGGTTCTCTAAGTATACCATCATATCATCAGCAAAGAGTGATAATTTGGTTTCCTCATTGCCTATTCTTATTCCTTTAATCTCTTTCTCAACTCTTATCGCCAAAGCTAGAATTTCTAATACAATATTAAATAGTAATGGTGATAGTGGGCAACCTTGTTTTACTCCTGATCTTATTGGTAATGGTTGCAGTTTGTCCCCGTTACATATGATGCTTACTGCTGGTTTTAAATAGATGCTATTGATTATTTTAAGGAAGTTTAGCAGTAATTATCATAACTATCTGGTACTAAGAAATAGAAAGGTAGATTAATGGCATGGAATAAACATGAAATTTACAGCAGCAAATAAATATAGTAGCCTTGTATTTTGCAAGTTTAAAGATAATTTTGGGGGATAAAAATTCATTATTTGGTAAAAAAAAAAGTATTGGGAAAACTAGAAAGCAGTATGGCAAAAATTGAGTATAGACTACTCTTTTACAGAATTTGCTAACGTAAGGTCAAAATTGGTGCATGACGTTAGATAAAGAGATATTATACAGAATTTAGAAGAATATGGAACACATTACTTATCAGACCTAGGTAAACAATTTATGAAGAAAAAACAAAAGAGAGGAGGGTGAGGTATAACATCTATAATTTCAATTATATTAAAAAATGATTGTACAAATTAAAGGATGTAGCTAAGATCAGAAGAAAAGCTGAAAATTGGGATGAGGGAATTTTATAAAGAGATTAAGATCTCAAATCAAATGTATAAAAAACTTTGTCAAATTTATAAGAATATGATTCTTTTACCAAATGACAAATCAACAAGCAGTTTTTCAGTGAAGAAATCAAAATAATTCATACCCATGTGAAAAATTGCTCCAAATCATTATTGCTTAAGGAAATGCAAATTAAAAACAACTTTGAGATATCATTTTATATATCATTTCTATTGTTCCTAGAATAACATTTATAGCTTTACTAACAGCATCCAAGAACTGTTTCCAAGCACAGCTGTATCAATCATCCTGTGTTAATTAGTTAGACAGCTAGTCTTTTGGCCTCACTGAATTTGACAATTCAGTAAAAGAATCACTCAGGATGATTATATTATTGATGACCTTTCATTTCAGTCATTGTGACCAATCCCCCCGCCCCCAATAACTAATAGCTAACATATATGTGTGTGTGTGTGTATACATGTACTCAAATTTTTTTGTGTTGTACGAGGAGCTTTACAAGTATTAACCAATTTTATTCTCATTATGACTTTAAAAGGCAAGTATTATTGTTATGTCCATTACATAGATGGAAAAATTGAGGCAGAAAGAAATTATGTGACTTGCACAGAGGTCACATCTGAGGCAGGATTCAAACTTGGATCTTTCTGACTCAGCCCTCTACCCATTGTATCACGTAGCTGCCCTGTACTATATGTGGGGTACAGTCAGATACTTGTCTACTACCACTTTGTATATTCTTGGACACCAGGTCAGAAGCTTTAACAAATGCAAACAATTTTCTGTTCTTAATTAATGATTGGATATAGTACCAGTATTATTAAAACCACCTGAATTGCTGGTAACTTTTTATGAACCATCTCAGATACATAAATGGGTTTCAGGAAATGCACCTGGTTCTAGGTAATCAGGGCAGTCAATCTGCCTTAATTGTTCCTTTAGGACCCAATGTATATCAATTTTGATGTGATATCCCAAATGTCCTTTACACATGCATTGCTAAGTTCTTATCCTTCCAACTAATTTTGTTTTGCCCATGGGTCAAATGCTCACTAAATACTTTTAGGTAATAGGCTGGCAGTTCATTTATTAGGAGTGGAGAAAGCTCCTTGTCTAAATAAAGCCAGAGAATGAGTAAGAAAGAGTCTTTTTTCTCCCTGCCTGGTATAAGATATTTCTTTTTAAAAATATATTAATTCTATATGCTGCTTGTGTATAAAAATAAAGTCCTATTGAATGCAATGTTGGATAATTGTATTTTGGGTCTAAAATAGGAAATTTGTATTCCTTAAACTTGATCATCTTTTTTTCATTTGCAAGGAACAAGCAAGGAGGAACAGGCCAGTATGAAGAAATAGCAGTATTATGGACAGAGTTCTGGATTTGGAGTCAGAGAATCTGGATTCAAATTTTTGTTCTATTAAAAGCTACTTATATGACTTTGGGTAAGTTACTTAATATCTATAGGCTTCAATTTTTTCACTGAGTAATAACGGATTTATGAGGTTTACAATACATTTCAGCCTTGCATCTGTTATTGCAAGAGATAAAAAAATAGCCTGAGAGAAAGAGTAAGTTGGAAAAATTTTTATGCTTTAGAAATGATGAAAACATGGGGGATAAATGGATTATCTGGTTCCATCTTATTAAGAATTTAATGAGGAATATGGATTAGCTTGCTCTTACTATTGTTCTTCATAAGAATTAATAATATGGCAGCCTCAAACAAATAGTCCTTCTGCAATTAATTTCAAAGGGCTTTCCAGAGATGAATTGGAGTTGGAAAGAAATTCAGAGGTCATTTAGTCCAACCCACACCTAAATAGTGATCATTGGTACATCATACCTACCAAATGACTTTGCTTAAAGATATCTAAAGAAGGAAGACCCACTTTAAAGGAATAGGATTCCATTTTATGATTAAAAAGATTTCCTATAAATTGAGCACAAATCTTCACAACTTCTCATCATTCCTCTTCTGTTTTAAGTAGAACAAATGTAATCCCTCTAATGCAAGTAATCATCCCCTCTGCCCTCTTCCCATTCCTCAGGACTTCACTTCTCCAGATTAAACACAACCCACATCTATTAAATTAATCCTTTTCATCTTCATGCCTGGAATGGGCCCCTTCCTGACTTTTGCCTCCTGGTCTCCTGGGCTTTCTTCAAGATACTCATTTCTTTTCTTTTTAGAAATAATAACATATATATGATATTCAATTATAACATAATAAAATATACTACATATGATATTATATATATATATATATATATTAACATTAAAACATTTTAAAATATTTTGTTTTTTAAAGTTTTGATTTCCATAATCTATCCCCTGGTCCCTCTCTCCTTCTCCTCTCCTCTCTTTGAGATGGCAAGCAGTCACATATAGGGTATACATCATATAAAACTCATTTCTTTTTTTTTTAACTTTTTATTGACAGCACCCATGCCAGAGTAATTTTTTACAGCATTATCCCTTGCACTCACTTCTGTTCTGATTTTCCCCCTCCCTCCCTCCACCTCCTCCCCCAGATGGCAAGCAGTCCTTTATATGTTAAATAGGTTACAGCATATCCTAGATATAATATATGTGTGCAGAACCGAACAGTTCTCTTGTTGCACAGGGAGAATTGGATTCAGAAGGTATAAATAACCTGGGAAGAAAAATAAAAATGCAAGCAGTTTATATTCATTTCCCAGGGTTCTTTCTTTGGGTTATAAAACTAATTTCAAATTCTATCATTTGCAAGAAACCTTTCCTTCCTCCTCCACCTCCTCCAAATACTGATTGATGCTTTTCTTTCTTTTATTACTTTTCATTTACAAGAGATACACATCCCTGTATGTACATAGTTGTTAGCATAGAGTTACCATATAGCATATAGTTCTTGGAGGGCAGGGACTGTATTCTTACTTTTTTGTTGTTTCCCTGGTACTTTAGTGTGATATCTGGTATAGAGCAGTGCTTATTCAATATTTGCTGACTATCTCACTGTTATATTATTTACTCATTACCCTTCAACAGCTTATGTGATTTCCTGTTGTCAAAACATGGCAGACTGTAGCAATCCTATCTTTTCTTTAGTCTAGACGTTATGTTTGTCAATGCACCCTTAGCTTTATTGGTTCTCCATAATATCACTGATTTGCCTTGAGAATACAGTTCCATAAAACTACAATGATGTCTAACCACAACTCTCCATCTTGTACTTACGAAGCTGATTTTTTGAGGTTAGTTGTAAGACTTAATGATTTAATTTTTTTCAGTGTAGTCCAATATTCTATCTTGTCAAGATTTTATGAATGTTGACTGTAATTCCTACCAACTTTGATGTCAGAGGCAAATGTATCAAGCATGCCATCAAAACCTTTTCCCAAATCATTGATTAAAATGTCCCATAACCCAGGGTCAAATAATAATTCCTGAGGCAAATGACTGTTTCAGTTTGTATGAAAAAAAGAGAATAATGAATAATGATGATGACTCAGTGATCCAAGGTCATTAGGAGCTCTATCCTTAACAGAATCTTTTGGGGACTTTTCTATTCTCTTAGGCATGTCTTTGCCAAATGGCATGCCTTATTATACTCTGGTAGCAGGAGAGTATTGGAACAGATAATTCCATGGACTGTTGGGGAAGCAGAGCCCATCAATTGGTCAAAGTTTTGTGATTTTTTTGGTGGCATACTGAATGCAGACTAAACATCTATTTAGCCCCATAGGGAAATGAAAAAGAATTGTCTGAAATTCAGAGAGGTTGTAGTTTACTTCAGTTCATAACTACTAAATATCAAAGGCAAAAGTGAACACAGATCTTTATACTTTAAGACTTTATAAACCATACTAGCAGTTAAAAAGTTCTCAAACTTTTTAAATTCTTTACTATACTTAATAATACACCCATTTTATTACTGCAAATGACATTTTATGAAAATTAACATTTAAAAAAGTAATAAAGATTGTGGCTTTGTCTTATAGATTTTTGTAATTCTCTTTAATGTCTGACTTGATAGAAAATAGCTAACTTTGTATGTTTGTTTCTGAATGTAATGTGTTATGAAAATGGTTTTGATTTTGAAGACACTCTAATAGACCTTGGGAAATAATAAGTTTCTTCAGACCACACTTTGAGAACCATTGAGCTCTACTATGCTTCATTCATTATCATGTAATTAAATGATAGAATAAATAAGTAAGTAAGGGAAAAAAGATCTAGCCCTCAAAGCCCAAGATATCTTGTGAGGTTTTATAATATTAAAATTTATAATCCTTTGTGCAGAAGGAAGGGTATGATTTTCTATATGGACTTAGAAATGGGCAGAGGGATGGAGGGAGAAAGATGGGGGGGAAAAAGGAGAAAGAAGGAAGGAAGGGAGAAAAGAGTAGCATAGCCTAACTGGAACTGACCAGTGGATTCCCAAGAGGATAGCTATTATTCTTCACAAATTACCATTTGTCTCTTGTCTTCAAAGAGGATAATGACATCCAAAATCATGAACTGCAAATAAACCTGATTTAATGAGGCAACCTCAGTCTTTACTCCAGAGCCATCTGGGTCTAGTGCTAAGATATAGATCAGGATGACTAGAGATGGCCCTGGATATAATGGGAGATCTTGGTCTTTTTAAGCTAAGATTTTTCCCAGGACTCAGTTTGTCTGAACCAATACTAATTAGAGATTAAAACTAGGTAAAAATAAATGAGGCAAAAACAGCCTCTTTTACCAACTCCAAAACAATGAGTTTGGGAGAAGACAATAGATAAAGTTTCTGGTCATAACAGAAACAATTGATTGTCACAAACAAAGATGTCAAAGTAGGACTGAAGAAAGTGTTCTCTTTCTTCAAGAGTGTTGAGCCTTCCAAATGCTGAACCTCTGAATGAGAAAACATCTTGTTTCATGTATGATTTCATGAAATATAGCACTGGAAAAACACTCTCATAATGCCAACTGGAATTCAAATGGAGTTACTTAACCATGCCTTAAAACCAAAATAGTCTGGCTTTCACTGAATTGGCCAACAATATCTCAATTTTGATTTATGACATCTAAAATTTATTTTTGACATGAGTCTCCTTTTATTATATTATTCAACACGAAATAATTAAGCCCTATAAACAATATGAAATAGCTAATTATGATTTGTATGTATATGACACTTCACAGTTTGAAACATTTTCCCCCATTCATTATCTAATTTTGTTCTAAAAACAATGCTAGGAGATAAATATTTAATATAATTTTCATTTAACAGATAAAAAAACTAAGATTTAGAGAGAGACGATACTGATGATCCCACATTAGGGGATGGTAGAAGTGGGATGTAAATCAGAAAACATCTGATACTAATGAAGGTCAATTTTGTTCTCATTGAAAACAAACTTGGAAAGTATAATTTAATATGCATTTGTACACGCATATATACTCATGTACACATACATATAATTATAATATTATATATAATATAATGCTCATTTTTTCTTTCTTTTTTTTTTTTACTAGGCCATAATTAAATTGAAAGGTGAGTGGAATATCAAGGACATAGCCAAGTTTATTCTACCCAATGGCATGGATGAATCAGACACTGGTGACTGAGTTCTTTGTGAAAGGATTCTCAGAAGCCTCTCACCTCCAGTCCTTGTTCTTTGTCTTTTTCCTCTCTCTTTACACAGTGGCACTCTCAGGGAACATCCTCATCTTTGTTACAATCAGTTTTAATCCCACACTGCACACACCTATGTACTTCTTTCTGGTCAGTTTAGGATTGATTGATATCTTGTGCACCTCTACAATTGTACCCAAACTGCTTGAAAACATACTGGGCAGAAAGACCATATCCTATTCAGGTTGCATGGCACAAATGTATTTCTTCACTTGGTCCTTAGGGGCTGAGGTGCTGCTTTTCACAGCCATGGCTTATGACCGGTATGTAGCCATCTGCCATCCTCTCCGCTATAGTACCATGATGAGCAAGAGGGTTTGTATGCTGTTAGCTGCTGGAGTTTGGTCAATCAGCAACCTCAATAGCAGCATTTGTAGCAGCCTTATGCTTCGATTGTCTTTCTGCCACTCTAATGTAATTAATCACTTTTTCTGTGAGTTCCCTCCTCTACTGAAGCTCTCTTGTAGTCCTACCTATATTAATGAAATTATGGTTTTCATAGCAGATGTATTTCTAGGTATGGGGAATTTCATGATCACGATGCTCTCCTATGCCTGCATTATCTCCAACATACTGAAAATCCGCAGCACTGAGGGCAAAAAGAGAGCTTTCTCTACCTGTTCTTCCCACCTCATTGTGGTCAGTGTGTATTACAGCACTGTAATTTATACCTACATCCGGCCACCTTCCAGCTACTCATTAGATAAAGATAAAGTTGTGTCTGTGATATACACTTCAGTGGCTCCCACCCTCAACCCTCTCATTTACACCTTGAGGAACAAAGATGTCAAAGTGGGACTGAAGAAAGTGTTCTCTTTCTTCAAGAGATGTTGAGTCTTCCAAATGCTGAATCTCTGAATGAGAAAAATCTTCAAATGTCCTTCCAATAATCCTGGCTTTGTTCTAATGACTGATCATTATTGATGTTACAAAGTTTTCTAATCCAAGACATACTTTTTTGACTTTCAAAAATATTGTTGTTCTTCTGGACACTTATAGAAATTCAGCCTTCCATTTCCTGATATTTGGAGACGTAATTTTCTTAGAGCTTTCTTTGGTACTTTCTTTTCCATTATTTCTTTTAATAAAATAAAACTTTTAAGTTTTACAGTATTAAAGTATTAAAATAAAATAAAACTTTTAAATCTTTTCTAAGAATAATATATAGTACAGAGATGAACTTGAATATTTAATTTGTAAAAATTCTTACATTTATTTGTTAAACCCTATTAAGAGGATAAAGGTATAACAGACAACATTTTTCAGATGTCATTGAATTGCCTTTTTATGCTCTTCCAACTTTCTTTCCATGTAGACTTTTATATTCCACCCTCTTTTCCCTCCCTTCCTCCCTCCCTTTTCTCAATCCCTTCCTCCATCTCCTTCTTTCCTCTCTTCCCCCTTCCTCCCTCTTTTCCTTCCTTCCTTTCTTTTTACCTTCCTTCCTTCTTTTTTTCCCTCTTTCCCTCCCTTTCTCCCGGTTTCCCTTCCTTCCTCCCCCTTCCCCTTCCTTCATTCTTTTCTTTCTTTCTCCTTCCATCTTAAAATGCTGATCTTCTTGAGAAGGGCAATGGATCAGGTCGTTATCAATTTATTAACACTGTAACATTTAATAAGACTAGTTGTAAAATACTAAGTAGAATTCAAAAAAAGATGCTTAGACTGTTCATGTAAAAAAAAAACTTTTTTTTTTAGTGGATGGTAAGCTCATTATAAGTAGGTATTGTGATATAGGGCAATCTTTGAGGGGAAGGGAAAAATAATCCATCAGAGAGCAAAGACATACAGACATATGTTGCAGAGAGGCAGCAACAAAGGAACTTGAAGTAGCTAAGCTCTCATTTTCTATAGGAAGTGTTTCCAGATTCCCTTAATTCCAATAACTTTCTTTTTTTGGTTGTTTCCCCTATATGTTGTCTATAATTTGTGCATATTTTTTGCTTATTATCTCCTCATTCTAGTGTGAGCTTGTTGAGAACAGATTCTTCTACTTTTCTTTGTATCCCAAGTATTTAACATACTTCCTGACACATATTAGGGTTTCTCTCTCTCAACTAGTCTCTCAAAAAGACAATTTAAATCTTTTAGATGTTTCTTTCAATTTTTTTCCTCATGTATCATAATTTTCCACTCCTCATTTGTCTAATAACTTTGTATTTGAACTTTTTAGAAATGCATGAAATCAAAAATCTATTCTGTCTTTTGTTACTAAAAAATAAGAACAAAAACAAAAATAGAGAAAGTGTACCTCAAAGCTAGGAAGGCTCGGGGTCAAGTCATTCTCTGAGATATATTGTCTTTGTGTCTTTGGATAAATCACTTACCTTTTCATGCCCTAAGATGGCAACTGTTTGTGTTGCAATGAAAGTTCTGACCTGTATTGGTAAAGGGAAATTCCTCAACTAGGAGTTACCTATACTAACAATATAATTAATGCATTCCCAGTCAGTAATGCAAAGGACACCTGTGGAAATATTCTTCCTTCCTTCATTATTTTGAAGGAGACCAAAGGAGAGTAATTCTAATCTGATTGTAAAGAGGATAGAATTGGTTTTAGTATCATTGAGTGAACATCCTTTATTTTTTTTATTAAAGCTTTTAATTTTCCAAAGATAAACACAGATTATTTTTCAACATTGATCCTTGCAAAACCTTGAGTTCCAAATTCTCCATTCCTTTCCTCCACCCCTTCTCTAGAAAGCAAACAATCTAATATATGATATACACATTAAATATATGTTAAATCCAACTTACATGAACATATTTATACAGTTATCTCCCTGCAGAAGAAAAATCAGATAAAAAAGGAAAGAAAATGAGCAAGAAAACAAAATGCAAGCAAACAACAACAAAAAGAGGGAGAATGTTATGTTGTGATCCCTACTCAGTTCCCACTCTCTGGGTGTAGATAGCTCTCTTCATCTCAAGATCATTCAAAATGGCTTCAATAATCTCATTGTTGAAAAAAGTCACGTCTATCAGAATTGATTATCATATAATATTGCTGTTGCCATGTACAATGATCTCCTGATTCTGTTCATTACACTTAGCATCCGTTCATGTAAGTCTCTCTAGGTCTCTTCAAAATAATTCTGGTGATAATTTCTTATGGAACAATAATATTCCATAACATTCATATACCATAACTTATTCAGCCATTCTCTCACTCAATTTTCATTTTCTTGACATTACAAAAAGGGCTGTCACAAACAGTTTTGCACATGTGGGTCCCTTTGCCTTCTTTAAGATCTCTTTGGGATATAGGCCCAGTAGAAACACTGCTGGATCAAAGGGTATGAACAGTTTGATAATTTTTTTGAGGATAATTTCAAAGTGCTCTCCAGAATGGATAGACCCATTCACAATTCCACCAACAATGTATTAGTGTCCCAGTTTTCCCACATCTCCTCCAAAATTTATTATCTTTTCATGTCATTTTAGCCAATCTGAGAAGCAGTATCTCAGAGTTGTCTTAATTTTCATTTTTCTGATTAATAGTGATTTAGTGCATCTTTTCATATGACTAGGAATCGTTTTAATTTCTTCATCTGAAAATTGCCTGTTCATATCCTTTGACCATTTATCAATTGGAGAATTGCTTGAATTCTTATAAATTTGAGTCAATTCTCTATATATTTTAGAAATGAGGTCTTTCTCATAATCCTTAGATGTAAAAATGTTTTCCCAATTTATTCC
Organism: Antechinus flavipes; assembly: GCF_016432865.1. Classification (NCBI taxonomy): domain Eukaryota; kingdom Metazoa; phylum Chordata; class Mammalia; order Dasyuromorphia; family Dasyuridae; genus Antechinus; species Antechinus flavipes. The sequence continues at coordinate 646,841,454 of NC_067399.1, read as the reverse complement.
TTCCCTTCTAATCTTGTCTACATTAGTTTTGTTTGTACAAAAAAAATTTAGCTTAATATAATCAAAATTATCTATTTGGTTTTCAGTTGTGAGTTCCAGTTCTTCTTTGGTCACAAATTCCTTTCTTTTCCATAGATCTGAAAGATAAACTATCCTATATACTTCTAATTTGCTTATAATATCTCTATTTATGTCTTAATCATGAGCCCATTTTGACCTTATCTTGGTATATGGTGATAGGTGTGGGTCAATGCCTAGTTTCTCCCATGCTAGTTTTCAATTTTCCCTGCAGTTTTTGTTAAATAGTGAGTTCTTATCCCAAGCTGAAATCTTTGGGCTTGTCAAATAGTAAATTGCTATAGTTATTGACTATTTTTGTCCTGTGAACCTAACTTATTCCACTGATCAACTACTCTATTTTCTTAACCAATACCAAATGGTTTTGATGACCACTGCTTTATAATATAGTTTTAGGTCTTGCATAGGTAGGTCACCTCCATTGATATGTTTTTTATTAATTCTCTTGAAATTCTTGATCTTTTGTTTTTCTGGATGAACTTTGTTATTTTTTTTCTAGCTATTAAAAATAATTTCTTGGGAGTTTTATTGGTAAGGCACTAAATAAATAAATTTATTTAGGTGGTATTGTCATTTTTATTATATTTGCTTGGCCTACCCATGAGCACTTGATATTTTTCCAACTGATTAGATCTGACTTTATTTGTTTGGAAAGTGTTTTGTAGTTGTGTTCATATAGTTCCTGATTTTCTCTTGGCAGATGAATTCCTAAATATTTTATATTATCAACAATTATTTTGAATGGAATTTCTCTTTGTATGTCTTGCTTCTGGACTTTGTTGGTAATATATTAAAATGCTGATAATTTATGTGGTTTTATTTTGTATCGTGCAACTTTGATAAAGTTGTGAATTGTTTCTAGAATTTTAAAAATTGATACTCTGGGGTCCTATAAGAATACCATCATATCATCTGCAAAGTGTGATAATTTGGATTCCTTATGACCTACTCTAATTCCTTTAATCTCTTTTTCTTCTCTTATTGTCAAAGCTAACATTTTTACTACAATACTGAATAGTAATGGTGATAGTGGGCAGCCTTGTCTCACTCCTGATCTTATTGGGAATGGTTCTATTTTGTCTCCTTACATATGGTGCTTGTTGATGGTTTTAAATAGATGCTACTGTTCCAGTCCATTTATTTGATATACCCACTAGTGTTTTTTGATATGAATGGGTATTGGATTTCATCAACTGAAGCCCCTTTACTTTAAAGGGAAGGGAACAAAGATGAAGATAAAGGAAACTTTTTTTTCTAAATTGTTAGGAAACTACCATTAACTTCCTAGATTGAGCAGCTCAGACTAGAGTTAATATTGCTCTTTCCCTAAACAACTATATTTTCTAGTCTATCACAATAGAGCATAAAACCATAATCTTGAACCATGTAGGTCAAGTAGGCCCTTGCAAAGGAAACAACAAAAGCAATATTAGATAAGAAAATCTTACATGAAACCCTTTTCTGCCTCTATTTTTAATTTTAATTTTAAAAATTATTTATTCTGTAAGAACTAAAAAAAAAAGAATTTTTACCATACTAGTACTTTTGAAAAGATACTTTGTAGGAAACTGCAAATCTATTATATAAAATTTGCTATTTTTTAAATATACAAAAAAGTTAATTTGACTTTCTTTCCCATCCTTTTTCCCCCATCCTTCTGAGAGATGACTACAATTAGACACAAACTTTTATATATATTTATCAGTTCCTTTTATGTTTGCAAATAGAGTCTTCCTTCAATGACCATTTGAAATTAATTTGGGTATTTATAAAAGTCAAAATGATTTATTCACTCAAAGTAGTTCTTTAATCAATATTTACCATTTAAATGAGTATTTAGTGTGAGAAAATGAGCAATATGCATCAGTGATGGCAACATCAATTATTCAAGTAGAAACAAACAAACAAAAAAAAACAAACACCATTTTCTTCCTTGTCCAAGTTTCTGAAAGAAATAAACCATGGTAATTAGGATCTAGCCAGAATTATTTATTGCAGGCAGTCTATTATCTAAATGCTCTAAAACCAAATTAATTTTTAAAAGACCCAGATAGACCAACAACTTGGTGATAAGTGAATTATCCCGATATTTGTTGCTCTACTGTTTATAGATCTGGTCAAGTGTGTGAAAAATATAATTTTTATGTTATTAATGTTCATCATTTAGACACCTATGATATGATTCTCTCTTTTTACAATTAAAATTATTCTGTTTTATCTTCCATATTTTGTTTTCTTTATACTTTGAATCTTATAAAAATGTCACTCTTTCTAAATTAGAACCAAGTGAAATAAAATTGATTTAAAAGAAGCTCCTGGATATGACAGCTTCAAAATAGAACTTTGCTGTGAGACTTTTAGAGTATCAAAGAAAATGGCAACATTGTTCCACTATTACTGGAAACATACGCAAATGCAACCAAAACAAGAGAATAAATTTTAAAAATACAGCAAAACTATTTAAGCATATGCTCAATATTTTATAATTATGCTGTAACATCTCTATATTGCCAGGGAAAAAGATGAATTGACTGCAGTGACTTTCCCAACAATGAGTATCACTAATAAAACCATGTAAATATTATCACCCATTAAATTATCTGCTACAAAATTTTAAATAAATTTTTTCTTGATTCTTGGTAATATTTTATTATTTGCCATTTTGGTTATAGAAAGCATTCTTTTAATAGAAGAAAAATGCTTTAATCTTGCCCTATGTCAAAAGTATAAATCTGAAGAGAACTTTTTTGATTCTGTCACCCAGTGAATTATTAAAACAAGGGGGAATACAAATTCTAACGTTTCTTCAAATTCTCATTGACTGATTATGGTCCTGCATTCAACCGTTCATGCACAAACCAATTGTCTCCAAAAATAGCATAATGCAGTTATTGCTATGAACTCACAAGTGAAAAGACATATAAAATGCTTATGCAATTTATGCACTAAAATGACTAGAAAATGATAAAATGCAAATGAAAATAGAGGAAGCTTATGATTTAAGCACTCATTCTTCTGAGGACAACTGCCCTTTATTCTACAATTTTGAATACCTGAAGAATGATTGACTTTCTTCGTTTCTTTTTTAAAAATTAGTATTTTATTTCCCCCCCAGTTACATGAAAAGATAATTGTTAACATTTGTTTTTAAAACTTTAAATTTTAAATTTCCCTTTTCCTCTCCTAGCTTTCACCAATTCATGGAGAAGACAGGTTATACAGGTGTAGTCACATAAAACATTTGCATAATAGTCATTTGTCAAAGAAAACATGAACCAAAAAAAATCCCACATAAAGTAAAAGAAATGTGCTTTAACCTATATTCAGACACCATAAATTCTTTCCCTGGGGATAGACTTCTCAGGAGTCCTTCTGAATTGTTTTGAATCATTGCATTGCTGAGATTAAGTGATTCACAGATAATAAACTTATTAATACTGTTATTACTTTATACAGAGTACATTTCATTTAGCATCAGCTCATGTAAGTCCAGGTTTTTGGGAAAGCATCCATTATTTCTTTTTGCAAAATAGTATTCCAGCATAATCACATACCACAATTTATTCAGCCATTCCTTAATTGATGGGCCTCTTCTCAATTTCCAGTTTTTTGCTCTGACAAAAGAACTGCTATAAACATTTCAGAACATATAGATTATTTTTCTTTTATTAAAAAACTCTGGAGATACAGATCTAGTAGAGGTACTGCTAGGTCAAAGAGTTTGCATTGTTTTATATCTCTTTGTGTAAATTGCTCTGCAGAGTGATTGAATCATTTCACAGCTTTATCAACCATGTGTTAATATCTTATTTTTTCTCATATCCCCTCCAATATTTTCCTTTTTCTGAAATTTTCTGTACTACTAGGCAAACTAATACATATGAGATAGTATCTTGAGATTGTTTTAATTTGTTTTTCTCTAGTAGAAAAAGTGAATAAAATATTTTTTCATATTCCATATCTCTTTGATTACTTCATCTGAAAACTTCATATCTTTAGATCATTTCCTCTCTCACCTCTTAATTTTATTATTTTGATTTCCATTTAATTAACATGTCTTCAAACTCAACTTACATATGTGCCCTCTGTCCCTCTCTATTTTATCCTTTGGTTCTAGAATATCAGAGTCAGTTTTCCTTGATAATTTCTTGATGTCCTTTTTTTATTATGGATTTCTGACAGTTTAGTAATTTTTAAATGATCTTTTCTGGACCTAATTTCCAGGTCAGTTGTTTTTCGGATAAATGATTTCACATTGTGTTAAGAGTTCAAAATGTTGGAGTTTGTTCTCAGAGGACAGCCGGTTTAGAGGCTTAGAGCCCTTCGGATGTCTCCAAATCCAAAGGTTCTGTCCTTCAGCCTCTGCCTCTGCCTTCTTCTGCCTCCAACAGAGATGGAAGATCTCTCTTATCTCCTTCTGGGGGGCCCAGCCACCAATTTGCCGCGGAGAGAGGGCTTCTGGCGTAGCTCCACTGAAGTCCGTCAAAAGTGTTCTCTGCAGCAGAGTCGTTTCTCTTGAGTCTAGCGCGATCAGCCAGCCAAGAGGAAAAAATGTGTATTCTGGAATGGCTGCCTCGCCTTATATGTGAACCTTCTGAGAGAATGGGATTATGGGTTTTCTCCCATAGTGCTCTCTGGCCCAAAGAGCTTTTAAGGTGTGGCGTAGAAAGTGTACTTTTTGAAGCTAGCATACTTGTGGAGTCCAATGAGTAAAGGTGGGAACACAAGCCTTGTCTTGATTAGTTCTACTTAGTACCTTGTTTCAGGTTCTGGCCAAAACAACTTCTTGTAAGATTAGATCAACTCTAATTACTTAGCAGTTAGTAAGGATTCCAACATCTCCCCCTTTCTTTTGTTTTAAAACATAGGGGGTTTCTGAGGGGGTACACATAAATCCATCAATATGGGCCAGAACTTTGTAACAGATAGAATTTTTTTTTTATTCAGTGAATATTTGTTCCTGTTCTTTCCATTTGGCTAAATATGCTTTTAAAACATTCTTCTCCTCATAGACTTACCTTTGTTGACTTTTTTCATAATTTTCTTGAATCATTCTCATTTCTCTATTCAATTTTTGTTCTACCTTTTTTTATTGATTTTTAAAGTCCTATTTGAGCTCTTTCATGGCCTGAGATCAATTCATATTTTTCTTAGAGGCTTTAGATATAGGGGCTTTGGCTTTGTTATCTTCTGAATGTGTATCTTGACCTTCCTTGTTACCATAGTAACTTTCAATGGTCAAAATTTTTTCTATTATTTGCTCATTTTATCAACATATTACTTGACTTGTAATTTTTGATAAACTAGGATGGAATGTGTCCTATCCCTAACATCAGGGTTTTCTGCCTCTGTTTTCAGATGTACTTTTAGGGATCTATCAATCTTCAATTCTTCCAAAGTGGTGTAATCTAAACAGACATGCTTATTATTTTTGTGTCCTGTGCTCTGATGTGTGAGTGATTATAAGCACTCTTTTCTGCCCTTTATGCAATGCTCCATTGTAACTGCAAGCTCCAGTGTGCTAGTTCTCCTTCTCTCCATTGCCATTCAGTTCTGAGTATTGCCGAAGCATCCGAGTCAGGCCTCAGTACTAGCAAAATAAAACCTGTAATCTCCTTCTAACTAGTGTTCAGAACCTTTATAATTATTGGTTGGAAGTTCTAGATGCAAGCACTGCTGCTACTGATTCAGTAACTCCCATAGCCTGTTCCTAGTTTGGTTAGGGGTTTGCTTGAACAGATTGCTCTGGGCTGCACTCCACTCTTACTCCAGTGAAAGAGATAATTCATGCTGACTTTCTAAGTTGTCTTTGGCATCTGTGATCTGAAAGTTCTGAAAATTGCCACTGCTGCCATGGTTCCTGCTTTACTGGGAAGAGATCACTGCTGGGATGGCCCATAATAGATTGTGTTTTACTCTCACCCTGATGGAACAGACCTTTTCTGTTGAGCTTTTATGTTGTCTTGGGCGAGAACATTGTTTCACACTGTCTTTTGTAGATTCTGTTGCTCTATAATTCATTAAGCATCATTATTTAAAAGGTATATGGAGGGGTTTCTGGGAGAGTACAAGCAAGTCCCTACTTTTACTCTCTTATTTTGATTCTGCCTCCTTACTATCTCTTTGTGAAGATTTTGGTGATTATATATATATATATATATATATATATATATATATATATATATATATATATATAATATATATATATATATATATATAAAATGAGAATGCTGATCATTTATGTAGATTTACTTTATATCCTTCTGCTTTGTTAAAATTGTTTCAACTAACTTTTTCATTGAGTCTTTGGGATATTCCAAGTATTTCATCTTATCAGTTACAAAAAGAGATAATTTTATTACTTCATTCCTGATTCTGATTCCTTTTATTTATTTTTCTTCTCTTAATGCTATTTCTAAAATTTCTATTACAATACTGAATAATATTGGTGACAATGAGCATTCTTGTTTCATAACTGATTTTACTGGAAAGGCATCTAGATTATCATTATAAATGATACTTGCAGATGGCTTTAAATAAATTCTTTTTTATCAATTTAAGGAAACATCCGTTTATACCAATATTTTCAACTATTTTTTGTTTAATTTAAATGAATGTTGTATTTTATCAAAAGCTTTTTCTTCACATATATCTGATATATATCTTACATAATCATAGGATTCATTTTTTATTATTTACATAATCAATTATTTTTAAGTTTCCACTATGTCAAAACATCTCTGAATTTTGATATAACTACCACTTGATCATAATATATACTATTTGCAACATGTTGTTGTAATAGTTTGTATTTTATTTAGGATTTTGTGTCCAATTCATTTATGAAATTGGTTTATAATTGTCTTTCTCTCTTTTTGTTCTTCTCCGTTTCTGTACCAGTATTGCATTTGTTTCATCAAAAAGTTAGATAATTTATTTAATATTGGAATTAATTAATGGTTAAAGGTTTCATAGAATTAACTTGTAAATACATTTAATTCTAGGGCTTTTTTCTTGATGCACTCATTATTAGCATAATTTCTTTTTCTTCTTTTCTTTTTTATAAAGCTTTTTATTTTAAAAATATATGAACTTTCTAAAGGAGAAATTAAGAGAGTTGTGAGAAGAAATAGACAGCAAAACTATAATAGTGGGAGATCTCAATCTTGCACTTTCAGATTTAGATAAATCAAATCACAAAACAAATAAGAAAGAAATTAAAGAGGTAAATAGAATATTAGAAAAATTAGGTATGATAGATCTCTGGAGAAAATTGAATGGTGACAGAAAGTATACTTTCTTCTCAGCAGTTCGTGGAACCTACACAAAAATTGACCATATATTAGGACATAAAGACCTCAAAATTAAATGCAGAGAGGCAGAAACAGTAAATGCTTTCTTTTCAGATCATGATGCAGTAAAAACTACATTCAACAAAAAGTTAGGTGTAAATAGACCAAAAAGTAATTGGAAACTAAATAATCTCATCTTAAAGAATGATTGGGTGAAACAGCAAATTATAGACACAATTAATAATTTCACTCAAGTTAATTACAGTGGTAAGACATCATACCAAAATTTATGGGATGCAGCCAAAGCAGTAATAAGGGGAAATTTTATATCCTTAGAGGCTTACTTGAATAAAATAGAGAAAGAGAAGATCAATGAACTTAAACTTGCAACTTAAACCCCCTATCAATTACTAAACTTGAAATTCTAAAATTAAAAGGAGAAATTAAAAATATGGAAAGTAAAAAAAAAACTATTGAACTAATAAATAAAACTAATAGTTGGTTTTATGAAAAAAACAATAAAATTGATAAACCTTTGGTAAATCTGATTAGAAAAAGGAGAGAGGAAAATAAAATTAGTAGTCTTAAAAATGAAAAGGGAGAACTTTCCACCAATGAAGAGGAAATTAAAGAAATAATAAGGGGTTACTTTGCCCAACTTTATGCCAATAAATTTGAAAATCTAAGCAAAATGGATGACTACCTCCAAAAATACAAGCTTCCCAGATTATCAGAGGAGGAAGTAAATTGCTTAAATAGTCCCATTTCAGAAAAAGAAAAAGAACAAGCTATTAATCAACTCCCTAAAAAAAAATCCCCAGGACCAGATGGATTTACATGTGAATTCTATCAAACATTCAAAGAACAATTAGCCCCAATGCTTTATAAACTATTTGAAAAAATAGGGAATGAAGGAGTCCTACCAAATTCCTTTTATGACACAGACATGGTACTGATACCTAAACCAGGTAGGTTGAAAACAAAGAAATAAAATTATAGACCAATCTCCCTAATGAATATTGATGCTAAAATCTTAAATAAGATATTAACAAAAAGACTACAGAAAATCATCCCCAGGATAATACACTACGATCAAGTAGGATTTATACCAGGAATGCAGGGCTAGTTCAATGTTAGGAAAACTATCAGTATAATTGGCCATATTAATAATCAAATTAACAAAAACCATATGATCATCTCAAATGATGCAGAAAAAGCATTTGATAAAATCCAACATCCATTCCTATGAAAAACTCTTGAGATTATAGGAATAAATAGACTTTTCCTTAAAATAATCAGTAGCATCTATTTAAAACCAGCAGTAAGCATCATATGTAATGGGGACAAACTGCAACCATTCCCAATAAGATCAGGAGTGAAACAAGGTTGCCCACTATCACCATTACTATTTAATATTATATATTAGAAATGCTAGCGTTGGCAATAAGAGTTGAGAAAGAGATTAAAGGAATAAGACTAGGCAATGAAGAAACCAAATTATCACTCTTTGCTGATGATATGATGGTATACTTAGAGAACCCCAGAAATTCTACTAAAAAGTTATTAGAAACAACCCACACTTTTAGCAAGGTTTCAGGATACAACATAAATCCACATAAGTCATCATCATTCTTACATATCACTAACAAAACCCAATAGTTGGAGTTACAAAGAGAACTTCCATTTAAAGTAACTACTGATTGTATAAAATATTTAGGAATCTATCTGCCAAGGGAAAATCGGAAATTTTATGAGCAAAACTACGAAACACTTTCCACACAAATTAAGTCTGATCTAACCAACTGGAAAAATATTAAATGCTCTTGGATTGGGGGAGCAAATATAATAAAGATGACAATACTACCTAAACTAATCTATTTATTTAGCACTATACCAATCAGACTCCCAAAAAAACTATTTTGATGACATAGAAAAAATAACAATAAAGTTCATATGGAAAAACAAAAGGTCAAGAATTTCAAGGGAATTAATGAAAAAAATCAAATAAAGGTGGCTTAGCTGTACCAGATCTAAAATTATATTATAAAGCAACAGTTATTAAAACCATCTGGTATTGGCTAAGAAATAGACGAGTTCATCAATGGAATAGGTGAGATTCAAAGGACAAAACAGTCAATAACTTTAATAATCTAGTGTTTGACAAACCTAAAGACCCCAGTTTTGGGGATAAGAATGCATTATTTGACAAAAATTGCTGGGAAAATTGGAAATTAGTATGGCAGAAAGTAGGCATTGACCCATACTTAACACCATACACCAAGATAAAGTCAAAATAGCTTCATGACCTAGGCATAAAGAATGATAGTATAAATAAATAGGAGCACAGGATAGTTTACCTCTCAGACCTGTGGAAGAGGAAGGAATTTATGACCAAAGAAGAACTAGAAATCACTATTGACTACAAAATAGGAAATTTTGATTATATCAAATTGAAAAGTTGTTGTACAAACAAAACTAATGCAGACAAGATTAGAAGGGAAACAATAAATTGGGAAAACATTTTTACAGTCAAAGGTTCTGATAAAGGCCTCATTTCCAAAATATATAGAGAATTGACTTTAAGTTATAAGAAATCAAGGCATTCTCCAATTGATAAATGGTCAAAGGATATGAACAGACAATTCTCAGATGAAGAAATTAAAACTATTTATAACCATATGAAAATATGCTCCAAATCATTATTAATCAGAGAAATTCAAATTAAGTCAACTCAGAGATATCACTACACACGTGTCAGATTGGCTAGAATAATAGGGAAAGATAATGCAGAATGTTGGAGGGGATGTGGGAAAACAGGGACACTGATACATTGTTGGTGGAATTGTGAAAACATCCAGCCATTCTGGAGAGCAATTTGGAACTATGCTCAAAAAGTTATCAAACTGTGCATACCCTTCGATCCAGCAGTGTTTCTACTGGGCTTATACCCCAAAGAGATACTAAAGAAGGGAAAGGGACCTGTATGTGCCAAAATGTTTGTGGCAGCTCGTTTGTAGTGGATAGAAGCTGGAAAATGAATAGATGCCCATCAATTGGAGAATGGTTGAGTAAATTGTGGTATATGAATGTTATGAAATATTATTTTTCTGTGAGGAATGACCAGCAGGATGAATACAGAGAGGACTGGTGAGACTTAAATGAACTGATGCTAAGTGAAATGAGCAGAACCAGGAGATCATTATATACCTCAGCAACGATACTGTATGAGGATGTATTCTGATGGAAGTAGATTTGTTTGACAAAGAGATCTAATTCAGTTTCAATTGATCAAGGATGAGCAGAAGCAGCTACACCCAAAGAAAGAACACTGGGAAATGAATATAAACTGCTTGCATTTTTGTTTTTCTTCCAGGGTTATTTATACCTTCTGAATCCAATTCTCTTTGTGCAACAAGAGAACTGTTTGGTTCTTCACACATATATTGTATCTAGGATATACTGTAACCTTTTTAACATATAGGACTGCTTGTCATCTGGGGGAAGGGGTGGAGGGAGGGAGAGGAAAAATCGGAACAGAAGTAAGTGCAAGGGATAATGTAAAAAATTACCCTGGCATGGGTTCTGTCAATAAAAAGTTCTTTAAAAATAAATAAATAAATAAAAACATATGTACAGATAATTTGACATTGTCCCTTTCATAGCCTTATGTTTCAGATTTTCTCTTCCTTCACCCCACCCCCTTCCCTAGATAGCAAACAATTCAATATATGTTAAACATGTTGAAATATATGTTAAATCCAATATCTATAAATATATATAATTCTCTTGTTGATCAAAAAAAGAAAGTAAATGAGTAAGAAAACAAAATGCAAGAGAATAACAACAAAAAGAGAGATAATGTTATGTTGTGATCCACATTCATTTCCTACAATCCTCTGGGTGATGATGGCTCTCTTCATCACAAGATCATTGGAATTGGCATTAATCATCTCATTATTGGAAAGAGTCATGTTCATCAGAATTGATTGTTGGATAATATTGATATTTTTGTATACAATGATCTCCTGGTTCTGTTCATTTTAGTCAGGATCAGTTCATATAAATTGCTCCAGGTCTCTTTAAAAATCATCTTCCTGATCATTTCTTATAGAACAATAATATTCCATAACATTCATATACCATGACTTATTCAGCCATTCTCCAACTGATGGGCGTCCACTCAGTTTCCAGTTTCTTGCTACTACAAAAAGGGCTGCCACAAACATTTTTGCACATGTTTGTATTTTACTTCCTTTAAGATCTCTTTGGGATATAGCCCAATAGAAACACTGCTGGCCAAAGGTTATGTTTTGATAACTTTTGAACATAGTTCCAAATTGCTCTCCAGAATGGCTGGATCCGTTCACAACTCCACCAACAATGCATTAGTGTCCCAGTTTTCACATATCCCCTCCAACATTTGTCCTTATCTTTTCCTGCCATCTTAGCTTATCTGAGATGTATATAGTGGTATCTCAGAGTTGCCTAAATTTGCATTTCTCTGATTAGTAGTGATTTAAAGCACCTTCTCATATGATCAGAAATACTTTTAATTTCTGCATCTGAAAATTGTCTGTTCATATCCTTGGACCATGTATGAATTGGAGAATTATAAATTTGAGTCAGTTCTCTACATATTTTATAAATAGGAGGCCTTTATCAGAACCCTTAAATATAAAAATGATTTGCCAATTTATTCTTCCCTTTTGATCTTGTCTGCATTTGTTTTGTTTAGTCAAAAACTTTTAAACTTAATATAATAAAAATTTTTATATCTGGTGTTCATTTATGAATTTCAGTTCTTCTTTGGACATAAATTCCTTCCTTCTCCATAGATTTGAGAGGTGAACTAGTCTATGTTTTCTAATTTGCTATGATATCACTCATATCTAAATCATGAACCCATTTAGATCTTTTCTTGGTATGTGGTGTTAGGTATGTGTTGAGACCTAATTAAGTAGATTAATTTAAGTAGTATAGTCATTTTTAATATATTCACTGTCTACCCATGAGCACTTGATATTTTTCCAAATGATTGGGTCTGACTTTATTTGTATGGAAAGTGTTTTGTAGTTGTGTTCTTATAAATTCTGACTTTTTCTTGGCAGATAGATTCCCAAATATTTTATACTATCAACTGTTATTTTAAGTGGAATTTTTCTTTGTATCTCTTGCTGCTGGACTTTGCTGGTAATATATAAAAATGGTGATGATTTATGTGAATTTATTTTGTATCCCCTTGGCTAAAGTTGTGAATTGTTTCTAGTAGTTTTTTAATTGATTCTCTAGGGTTCTCTAAGTATACCATCATATCATCTGTAAAGAGTGACAATTTGGTGTCCTCATGACCTACTCTATTTCATTTAATCTCTTTTTTTCTCTCATTGCCAAAACTAACATTTTGATTACAATATTGGATAGTAATGGTGACAGTGGGCAATCTTGTTTCACTAGTGATCTTATTGGGAATGCTTCTAGTTTCTCCCTATTACATATAATGCTTGCTGATGGTTTTAAATAGATGCTACTGATCATTTTAAGAAAAAGTCCATTTATTCATATGCTTTCTAGTGTTTTTATGAGGAATGACTGTTGGATTTTACCAAATGCTTTTTCTGCATTTATTGAGATAATTATAAGATTTTTTTTTGTTAGTTTGGTTATTGATATAGTTGATTATGCTGATAGTTTTCCTAATATTGAACCAGCCCTGTATTCCTGGTATAAATCCTACTTGGCCTTATATTATCCTAGGGATGACTTTTTGTAATCTCATTGTTAATAATTTATTTAAGATTTTTGCATCAATATTCATTAAGGAAATTAGTCTATAATTTTCTTTCTCTTTTTTCACTATATCTGGTTTAGTTATCAGCACCATATCTGTGCCATAAAAAGGAATTTGGTAGGACTGCTTCTTTTCCTATTTTTTCAAACAGTTTATATACTAATATTATTAATATATATTACTATATGTACTATATAAAACATATTATTATATAATTACAGTAAATTATGTATATATATATATATATATATATATATATATGTGTGTGTGTGTGTGTATGTAGTAATTGGAATTAATTGTTCTTTGAATGTTTGGTAGAATTCACATGTAAATATCTCTCTGGCCCTGGGAATTTTTTCTTAGGAAGTTGATTAATAGTTTGTTCTATTTATTTTTCCAAAATTGGACTATTTAAGTAATTTATTTCCTCTTCTATTAACCTGGGAAATCTATATTTTTTTGTAGATATTCTTCCATTTAATTTAGATTTTTAAATTTATTGGCATATTTTTGGCAAAATAACTCCTAATTATTGCTCTAATTTCCTCTTCATTGGTGGAAAGTTCTCCCTTTTCATTTTTGAGAGTGACAATTTTATTTTCTTCTTTCCTCTTTCTATTCAACTTAACTAAAGGGTTATCTATTTTGTTGTTTTTTTTTCATAACATCAATACTTAGTTTTATTTATTAATTCAATAGTTTACTAATATTTTCAATTTTACTAATCTGCCCTTTTTAATTTGTTCTTTTTATAGCTTTTTTAGTTGTAAGTACAATTCATTGATTTTCTCTTTCTCTATTTTATGCAAGTAAGTATCTAGAGATAGAAAATTTCCCCTTATAATACCTTTGGCTGTATCCCACAAATTTTGGTATATTGTTTCATTATTGTCATTCTCTTGCATGAAATTATTGATTATGTCTATGATTTGTTGTTTCATCCATTCATTCTTTAGGATTAGATTATTTAATTTCCAATTAATTTTTGTTCTATTTTCTCTTGGTCTTATATTACACATGTGACTTTTGTTGTACCATGATCTGAAAAAAAATGCATTTGCCACTTCTGCCTTTCTGCATTTGATTTTGAGGTTTTTATGCCTTAACACGTGGTTAATTTTTGTATCAGTGCCATAAGCCACTGAGAAAAAAGTAAACTCCTTTCTGTCTCCATTCAATTTTGTCCAAACATCTATCATACCTAATTTTTCAATATTTTGTTTACCTCCTTAACTTCTTCCTTATTTATTTTGTGGTTTGATTTATCTACTTCTGAGAGAACAAGGATGAGATTCTCTACTAATATAGTTTTGCTGTCTATTTCTTCTTGCATCTCTCAACTTCTCCTCTAGGAATTTGAATGCTATACCATTTGGTGCATATACATTTAATATTGATATTGCTTTATTGTCTATGGTGCCCTTTAGTAAAATATAGTTTCTTTCCTTATCGCTTATAATTAGATCTGTCTTTTCTTTTGCTTGATCTGAGATCAGGATGGCTATCCCTGTTTTTTTTTTTTTTTTTTTTAACTTCACCTGAAGCATAATAGATTCTACTCCAGTCCTTTACCTTCATCCTGTATGTACCACTGTGCTTTAAATGTGTTCCTTGTAAACAACATATTGTAAGATTCTGACTTTTAATCCAGTCTGTTATCTGCTTCCATTTTATGGGAGAGTTTATCCCATTCACATTCACAGTTAAAATAGTAATTCTGTATTTCCTGCCATCTTATTTACCCTAAGTTAGGCTTTTCTTTTTCCTTTCCCCTTTCCCTCCTCCCAGAATTTTGTTTTTGATGACCACTTCCCTCAAACAGTCCTCCTCATTTAGAGGCCTTGCCCCTTTTTACACCTTTCCCCAAATATGTCTATTTTTCCTTCTATTAGTCTTTCCCTTTCTTTTCCCCTTTCCCTTCTTCTTCCCTATAAGGTGAAACAAGTTTCTTTGTGATACCAAATAGGTCTGATATTTTCTACTTTATTCTCTTGTTCTAGAACTTTAGTGAAAATTTTCTTAATTATTTCTTGTAATATTGTATCATAACTTTGGGTAGTTTATCAATTCTTTTCTTGGGTTTCCTTAATCTGTTTTCCAGAACAATTATTTTTTCTAATAAGATGATTTATATATTTTTCTCTTTGTTAGTTTATTATTTCTTGGTTTCTTATAATACCATTTGGTTTCTTTGCCCAATTCTAGTTTTAAGGAGATTTTTAAAATATCATATATCTTTTTTTCCCCCACTATTAACTTTTTAAAGATAATTTTCTTGGATTGCTTTGGGTTTTTTCCCTGTAATTGTCCTTGATATTTCTTATTTGAATTTAGAATTCTTTTTAAATTTCTTTCAAGAAATCTTATTTTGGGTTTATGACCATTTGGTGTTACTTTTTGGAATAGTTTTTTTTTTAAATCACTATCTTCCTCTGAATATGAGGAATATATGAATATGATTATTGAAGAATATATGGATATCTACCACAGTAGCTATCTATGGATAGATTCTTTTTTCTTTGCTTACTTATTTTAATCTTATTATTATTTTAGCAACTTTTTATTATAATCAGGGTACAATCCCAGATTGTGGGTAATTGCTTGCTCTAGGCCTCAGCACCTTCTTATTGTTATTTTCTGAATTTGATCCAGGGGTCCAAAATCAGGTTATCCTTTCCTTCCCAAATCCATAGTTAAGATTCCTAGCTATACAGTCCCCAATATGCTCTTGTGGGGTACAGAACTCACAAAACATGTATTTACTCCTCCATGTCCATAGCCACAGCCAGAGATCACATCTGCTCAGCACCACCCAACTTGGTAGCCAAAAACAGCAAGGGGTTTGTCAGTCTTCCCTTACCTAGCCATCTGATCTGCTCACTGTTTTATAGATGAAAGTCTGTAAAGTGAAACTGAAGCTGTAAGGTGAAGTTCATGTAGTGAAAGTTCTTAAGGCCTTGTCTGATTTCATTCAAAGGAACTGACTTCAGGACCTACTGTTTCTTGATTCAGCAATTCTGCTGAATTGGAGATCTTAACACTTCATTCTGAATAGATTTTAGCCCTTGGAGGTCTTGTCTTTCCTGAGGTTCTCTCAAGTTGTTTCAGTAAGAAAACTGCTTTTACCCCTCTATTTTTTTTGCTGCTCAACATTCATTTTCCATGTGCTATTTTATTTGTGTACAAAGTTTGGAAATCTGGAATTCTCTCTCCTACTCTGCCATTTTACTAGAATTCCACTAATTTAGTGTCTGACCTTAGATCATGTTATTCATCTGAACCTCCATTTCCTTGTCTATAAAATGAAGCAATTGGATTCAATTCTCTCTAAGGTCTTTTACTGTTCTAGAAACCTATCTATGATCACAGGATTATAGATTTAGAGGTAGGAAGGACTTCAGGGGATTTCTAGCCCAATTGTTTCATTTTACACATGAAGAAATTGGCAGTCAAGAAGGTTGTGATTTGACCCAAGTCACTTATGAAATAGGTGTCAGAGGAAGCAGCTGCTTTGAATACAGGGCCAGGATGTTTCTTACTAAATGTACCTGTCTCTATGCTTTTTTTCTTGGGTTCTTGGCCTGGAAATAAGTTCTATGTCCCTGAAGTCTTAACTATGCTAGTATTGGAACTTAATTGCTCCATTGGCATCCTTCCCAGAAAACCACCCTTCAGAAAGTCTCAAGTGGCACCACTTTGTATAACCCCTTCAGATCTTGTGGCACCTTTCTCTTTAAATATTGGCTCACTATTTGCTCCTTAGCATATTGTTCTGAAGGTGATATTATAAGAATTCATGCAGTTAATATGTCCTCAGTGAACATTGTTTTGGAATCTACTGAAGTACTTTTTATCTCTTTTCCCCGAATGCTGGGAGTTTTTTTTTTTATCAGAATCCATAATTTTGCATCTTTCAGACTGAATAAAAATGTCCTCAGGTGAGCACCTCATTACTATGAGTTTCTATATAAATTTATTCATTTATTATAAATAAAAAACTAACAAGAGGCTAAAATATACTACATCCTGACAGTTAGGTGATAGATTTGAGATGTAGAATGAGACGTCTTTTTAAGTGTCATTGAGAAAATTTGTCTTATTTATGCATATTTATTATAAGTGGTTTGCTTTTCTTTTTCTTTTTTTTTCAAAAGAAATGAAAAGAGAGATAGAAAAATAAATGTTTCTTAATTGAAAAAAGAAGAAAGTTTCCATAGTCATTATTGGACCTTGAATCATAATATTGGGGTTGAATTCCTGAACCTTTTTCTCTATTAAGCTTTGCAACTTTCACATTTTTCTTCTGTGAATCTTAGCATACTTGTTTCCAAAATATGTTTTATAATAGATGATAATTGCCATTTCTTTCAAACTCTAATGTTCACTGACTAAACAGTAGGTTCCTATTGGTGGCTAATGATATTTCATTACATCCTCAAAGTTCTTGGAAATTTGATTTTTACCTGTTGATTGTTATAGAATTAATGATCCCTCTTCAATTGTCCTCATTCTTTAAGTATCTATCTTCTAGTTATATGTCTTTGAGTAAGTCATTTAAGCTCACTGTCTTAAATTTCTCATCTATTAGATGAAATTGAACTAGGTGACTCCTAAGATTCTTTCCACAATGAATTATCTGCAATTCTCCCATTGGGTGATGTAAATGTTTAGAGTCACTGTTTAAGAAACCATCTATACCCCAGCTGTTGCTCCCATTATGCTGGATCATAAGGGGAACTGGGAAGAGAGTTCTCCCATGAATGATAAAATCAATAAAAATAAATAATATTTGATACTGACCAGCAATGTAATACTATCTTTTTCCTCCAGTAATGTCCCATTTCAAATAAATAGCAAAGAAATTTATGGACCTTGATGACCCAATCATTATCAATTTGATGAATAATTTGGTAGCTACCAAGCTACTAAAGCACTAGAGTTCTTTACATATTACTATGCTCTTTCATCTCTCCTTCATGCAATCTTGGGTATGAATATGCTTCTTCAGGTTAAAGAACAAAATCTTTTTCTAGCAAAAGAGATTTTTATTTTAAAATGTTTCAATCCATTTCATCTCAAGTATCAATGATAAAGGTGAGGTTGAAATATGAATCCACCAAAAATTCTCTGGGTCTGGACCCCCTGAGCTTCAGAATAAGTATATTGCTTTTGGGACATATTTGATAGGATTCTCATAGTGCATATCCTTTTTGTTTTCCTAGTGAAGTGATCTTATTCTTCAGTAAATTAGTGCTCATCCAGAATGATTCCAGATAATTTAATATATGTATTTTGATTTATAGTTATAACATTTCAAACTTCTTAGCAGCTTGATGAGAATGCTTATTTTTCTTCAAATATATCTTCAACTTTCTTACCTCTACAACTGTGTTCATACATTTTACTCTGCCTAAATTCCCTCTCCTTCATTCCTGTCACATTTTCCATCTTTTAAGCTACAGGCTAAATTTCTCTTCTCCATAAAGTTTCTGGAGGTTAATTCAAGCATAATTTTTCTCTTCTTCCATATAATTCTCATATCATTTAGTTCTTATCCTGAATGCTTCTTATATTGTGGGCACTTGTATACATGTTACATCTTACTTACTGAAAACTCTTTAGGAGAAGTGAGTATGGTTTATTTTATTAGCCTCAATATGGGACATATAATAGTTTGTAGATTGTATATAAAGTATTGATAGACTTTACAACTAACTTGGAGTGACATCCTCATCCTCAGAAAGTAGGGTTTTATTTATTTATTTTTTTGCCTGAGATAAAGAGAAAGAACATTAAATAAGGAAAACTATAGGTGTTGATGAAATAACATTACAGAAAAAGAAGGACAAAGATTAATAAGGTCCTGGGATGAGGGAAGTCAGAGTTAGATCTAGGCAGAAAAGAAATTGTCCAAGAGGTTTTGCTATTGCAGCTTTATAGGAAGGGCAGGTCAGGGGAAGTAACTGTGATCATCTTCTCAATGCACATATCCTTCTACTTCCAAGTTTAAGTTTCACCCTTCAGAGCCTTTTAGTGACTTAATTTAGTACTAAGGAAACTCTGAGAGATGTAGATTTTTTTTTCTTCATTTGAACTATTCTATGGGGCAAACAATGATGCTCAGAGAAGTAATTTTTTCAACGTTTCACATAAAATGACCTTTAGTTATCTATATTTGAACCTTCCCAATGAGGCAGTAGGGTTCTCTGAAGAATCTTGCAATTTCAGAGTTGTTACTTAAAGCTGCTTTGGGGAATACTCTGCTTTTTTAAATTTAGACTCATATGTTGCTTAAACAAAAAAAAAAATCTTCCAAATGATTTGAATCCTGATCTAACAACATTTCTGAAAAAAACATACAGGAAAAAATGCTCTAAATTACCATTGATTAGAGAAATGCAAATTAAAACAATTCTGAAATACCAGTTCAAACTTATCAGATTGTCTAATATGAGAAAAAGAAAAATTTGGGGCTGACTTTGGGTCTGGGATAGTTTGACTATATAGCAGGGCAAATGCAATTTTATAAAAATTATGTATGACATTTTTCTTCAACAAATTGTCCTGCAACTGGAGAATGGACTTTTGGTTGAGAAGTTGTCATGACTGAAAAATCCATGATTGAAGAGAGTTTTCTTTAGGTCCACAAGATGCACATTTTTATTTTTTCATTTTCATTTTGGTGCTTTTAAAATTATTTGTTTTTCATAATAATTTATATATTTTTTGAGGAATGAATTCCATCCCTGCCCCACCCATTGAGATGGTAAGAAAGGTTATATTAACTGTACTTGTGTTATATTAACTGTACCATATAAAACATTTCAATATTAGCCATATTGGAAAAAGGTGAAAAAAACTGCATTCAACTTCCATCCATTATTTCTTTAAAGATAGATAGTATATTTCATCTTAAAGCCTTTGGAATAGTCTTGGATCTTTGTATTATTCAGAATAAGTCATTAAAATTGATTATTGAACAATATTGCTACTATGGAATATAATCTCCTGATTCTGTGTACTTCACTCTGCATCATTTGATATTAGCTTTTTATGTTTTTACTGATCATCATATTTCATAATATAATAGTTTTCCACCACAATCATATAAAACAATTTATTCAACCTTTATCTGATTCATGGGCATCCCTCAATTTCTTAATCTTAGCAATCACAAAACAAAACAAAATAAAACAGCTGCCATAAATATTTTCACTTACATAGATTCTTTTCCTTTTTCTTTGGTATCAAAGACAGGCAGTATTAGTAGTAGCATTGCTGAGTTGAAGGGCATGAATGCTTTGACAATACTTTGAGAATAGTTTGAAATTGTTCTTCAGAATTGGTTGAATCACAACTTCACTATCAGTGAATTAGTGTTCCAATTTTTCTATATCCCCTTCAACATTTGTCAATTTTCTTTTTGTCATATGAGACAATCTGATAAGTCTGAAGTGGTATTTCAGAATTGTTTTAATTTGCATTTCTCTAATCAATGGTAATTTAGAGCATTTTTTCCTGTAAGTATAAATAGTTTTAATTTCTCCTGAAAACTACCTATTTTTATTCTTTGACCATTTAATAAGTGGGAAATGATTTGCAATCTTATAAATTTTACTCTATTCTCTATTTTTGAGAATTGAGATTTTTGTCAGAGAAACTTGTTATAGATTTCCCCCCCACTTTCCTGTTTTCCCCTCCCCAATCTTTGGTTTTGTTTGGGCAAAATGTTTTTCAAAATTATTCATCTTACTTCTAATGTTCCTCTCTATGACTTGTTTCAAATTCTTCTCTTATTTACAGATTTGTCAGGTAAGATTTCCCTTCCTCCCTTAATTTGCTTTTAACATTATCTTTACTGTTTAAATCATATATGTATTGACTATATCTTTGAACGCAGTGTGAGATGTTGGTCTAAACCTAGTTTCTGCCATACTGTTTTTCAATTTCCCTATGATTTTTGTCAGATAATGAGTTTTTCCCCCAAACTTTAGATCTTTTCATTAATCAAACACTAGATTTCTTAAGTTATTTACTTCTTTTTATTGTATTCCTAATCTATTTCACTAATCCCCCACTTTGTTTCTTAGACAGTACCAGATTGTTTTCATGATTACCACTTTGAAATACAGTTTGAGATTTGGTACTACTAGGCAATGTTATTTCACTTTTCCCCTCATTGATTCTCAGTATTTTTGACATTTTGTTCTTCTATATGAACTTTGTTAATTTTTCTACATCCAGAAATTTTTTTGGAGAATTTTATTGGTATGGCATTGAATACATAAATTAACTTTGGTAGAATTGTCATTTTTATTGTATGGGTTCACTTTATTCATATACAATATTTTCCCAATTGTTTAGATCTGACTTTATTTATGAAAAAAGTATTTTGTCATTATGTTTATATAATTTCTGGGTTTGTCTTGGCAAGTAGACTCTTATGTATTTTATATTGTTTTCAGTTGTTTAAAATGGATCTCCTTTTTCTATCTCTTCCTTTTAGACTTTGTTAACATATGGAGATACTATGGACTTATTTTATATCCTGAAACTTTGCTAAAGTTGTTAATATTTTCAATCAGTGTTTCATTTGATTCTGCAGGATTTGTAAGTATACCATCATCTGTATATCCATATATTCTATCCTGTGTAAGGAATAATAGCTTTATTGCCTAATAATATTTTTATTGCTTCAATGCCTTTTTAAAAAATTTTATTGCACTAGATCATGAAATCAGAAAGATGATGCCATGGCATGTGAGTGAATTGGATATAAGTAATGGAGGGCTGTGCAAGGTCACCTGCCTCCCTCCTTCCCTCCTCCACCCTCCTCCCCCCACCATTACCCACAGAGTCATCTGGGTCTAGTGGTAAGCTATGGATCAGGATGATTGGAGATGGCCATGGATAAAATGGGAGACTGTGACCTTTTTCATTAAGGCTAAATCAAATAGCTAACATTTCTAGTACATTATTGAATAATTCTGTTGGTAATTGATTTCCATACTTTATTTATGATTTTGTTAAGAAAGCTTCTAGGTTATCCTCATTATAAACAACACTTGCTAATGATTTTGGATAGATATTTCTTATTTGAAGGAAAACTTAATTTATTTCTCAGCTTCCTAGTTTTTTTTTGGCAATGAATGTTGACTTTTATCAAAATTTTATTCTGCTTTTATTGGGACAATCATATGATTTTTGTTGATTTATTATTGATATGGTCAATTGTGATGTTAGTTTTCCTAACTTTGAATCAACCATGCATTCCTGATATAAGTATAATCTGGTTTGGGGCAGCTAATTGTCTTAGTGGATAAAGTACTGTCTCTAGAGTCAAGAGGAACGGAGTTCAAATCTGGCCTTGGACACTTAACATTTATGGCTCATTCTATTTCTTTTTCTAAGATAAAGTTATTTAAAAATCCCATTTCCTCCTCTGTTAATCTGGGCATTTTATGTTTTTATAAATATTCATCATCTTTACTTAGACTGTCATATTTATTGATATATAATTCGTCAAAACAATTTATTTTAATTTTATCTTCATTGATAGTGCATTCAGCTTTTTCATTTTTTTGATATGAGTAGATTGTTTTTTATTTCTTTTTGAAAAATAAATGTGCCAATGATTTTTTTTTATTTTTCTTGATTTCTCATAAAATCAGTTTCTACTTTTATTTCTTGGTTGAATAATTTTAAAAATTCAATTTTATTAACCTTTCCTTTGATTTTTCAGATGTTCCAATTTAATAGTTAATAATATTTAATTGATTCTTTTTTCTAGTTTTTAAATTTTGTACTCAAAATATTTACCTGTTCTGTCTATATTTTTATTGAGGTAAGCATTTAGAGATATAAAATTTCATCCCAGCACTTCCTTAGGTATATCTCATCAGTTTGGATATACTGTTTTATTGTTGTCCTCATTAATGAAATTTTTTTTGTTTGTATACCCACTTATTACTTAGGATTAGATGATTTAGTTTCCAACTAATTTTAATCTATATTTTATGAATCTTTACTGAATATAATTTTTATTGCATTATTGTCTGAAAATGATGCATTTAATATTTCTATTTTTCTGCATTTGTTTGTGAGGTTTTTATGCCCTGGTACATAGTTAATTTCTATGACACTATGTAAAGTATAACAAAAGGTATACTACGTTTTAATTTTGTTCAATTTTCTAGAGGTCTATCATACCTAACTTTTATAAAATTCAATCATTTCCTTAATTTGTCTTATTTGTTTTCTTGTTAGATTTATCTAGCTCTGAGAGGGGAAAGTTTCCCCTCCTGTATAATTTTACCATCTATTTCTTCTTGTAACTTACTTAATTTTTTCTTTAAGAATCTGGAAGGTATTTCATTTGCTGCCAATATATTTAGGTTTGATATCACTTCATTGTCATTCATTTTAGTAAAATGTAATTAGGTCTATTTTGGCTTTTGGTTTGTCTTAGATCATGGTGGTTGCTACCCTTGCTGAAGCAAATTAGTTTAAAATTCAGTGCCTTATTTTTACTTTGTGAGTGTATCTGTTTTGAGTGCCTTTTTGGAAACCATATATGCTTGATTTCTCGTTTCTAATCCATTCTGCAGTTAACTTCCTTATAATGGATAAGATCATTCCATTCACATTCAGTTATGATTACTATCTATTTCCTTCCATCCTATTTTCTTCTGTTTCTTCTCATTCTTTTTTTAGGATTTCTCTCCTCAAAAGTCTATTTTACTTCTAACTACTGCCTCCCTAATTCTGTCCACCTTTTTAGTATTCTGATAAGATCATCCTGGATGAGAAATATTCTGATGAGAGGTTCATCATTGTCTGCAAATCACCCATTTTTTCTTTCCCCTGGATAAAGCTATTTCTTGTAATTTTATGTGATAAAAAGTTCTCCATCCTACCTCATCCCTCTCCATTCTCAAAGTGTATTTATTCCTCTTTCAAAAGCCTTCAATTTTTAGAGACCATTTCAACAAAATCAACTCACATCTATGCCCTCTGTCTATGAAAACTGATGCCAGTCTTAAACATATGGTATACATTTCCATGTAAAAACACAAATAAATTCTCCAGATAAGTTCCCTGAAATTGATCTTTGATATTGG
The DNA here is from genome assembly GCF_016432865.1 of Antechinus flavipes. Taxonomy (NCBI): domain Eukaryota; kingdom Metazoa; phylum Chordata; class Mammalia; order Dasyuromorphia; family Dasyuridae; genus Antechinus; species Antechinus flavipes. The sequence continues at coordinate 646,817,176 of NC_067399.1, read as the reverse complement.
CTGTTATATGGTAAATTTTCTATTGAGTTTGGGTTTAGTTGAAAGAAAGTCCTGAAAATCTGCAAGCTTGTTGAATGTCTTTTTTTTTCTTTTTTCATTCAACATTATGGATAATTTTGGTGGATATGATATTTTTGGCTTCTGGCCTAGTTCTTTTGATTGCTGGTATAAATGATTCTAAGACCTATGGTTTTTTATTGTAGCTACTGATAAGTCCTGAACAATTGTAATTGTAGCTCCAGCATATTTGAGGGTTTTTTCTTGTTTCTTGCAAAACTTTCTCTTTGATATGGGGTTTTTGAAATTTGGCAATAGTATTCCTATTTGTTTTCCTCAAAGGAGTGTGTTTAGGTGGTAATGGATGGACTTTTCTCTATTTCTACTTTCTTCTCATATTCTATCACTCCAAGACAGTTTTCTTGGATTTTTTTTGCATTATTGTGTCAAGATTCTGTTTTTTCAGATAGTCCAATTATTCTTATATTTTCTTTTGCTTTCAGGTACTCCAATTATTCTTATATTTTCTCTTGATCTGTTCTCCAGATCTATGGTTTTTCTTATAAGATGTTTCAGATTCTGTCCTATTTTTTCATTCTTCATATTCTATTTTGTTATTTCTTGATCTCCTCTAGCTGCACTGGCTTCTTCTTGCCCAATTAAAATTTTCAAAGGGGTATTTTTGTCTTAAGATTCTGTATCTCCTTTTCTAGTTGGATAAATGAAAAAAAAAAATAATCTTGTTTTTCTTGTTTTTTTAAGTTTTTCATCAATATCTCTCATTTGATTTTTAATTTTTTTTTTGATTTCTTCTATAAATTGTCTTTGGGCAGGGAGCCATTTAATGTTATTCTTTGAGGTAGAAGTTTTTTTTTTTTTTACTTCAGTCTTCCTCTCTGAAAATGAATCCTAATCTTCCCTGTTCTTATAATTCCTAAGTTTGGGTTTTTCTTCTTTGCTAATTCATTGTTTTTTAAATAAGAAGTATTAGTATAAATAGGATGGGGGTATGGGGTCTTTGACTTCACTTCAGCTCTTTCCTCTGATCTAGAATTTCAAATCATAAACTCCAGGCTCCTGCAAGTACCTGCTGCCAGCAACTTCCCTACGTCACTGCTTCTGCACTCCTGGTGTATTTGTTCCTTTTTTGCCTAGGGCCACAGGTGCCCAGTGCTGCACAGCTGTGCCTAGACTTCTTAATCAGCTGAGTTTTCCTCAGTCTTCCTAGGCTTAGACCCAGCAATCAAACAGGTCAAGATTTCCGTGGTTCCTGATGAGGCTCCAACTAAACCCAGCTAACCTTAGGGTTCCCCATTGAATCTCTGAAGAGCTTTCCAGGAGGTGTTTCCAATTCACTCTGGTTAATCTCAAGGGTATTTTTTCTGAACTTCCATGGTTGTGCCAAGAGGATTCCTGTTCTGCCCTAAGTCTTCTTGATTTTTTACCAGTTTATGTTTGTTCTGAAATATAAATTTGTTTCGGGGAAATCTATAGAAATTGAAATTTACTGACCTACTCCACTATTTTCCCCAAATTCTCCAATTTTTCCAATTTTAAAATTTGATTTTATTTAAAAATCTGACCAAATAATATTTCTTCTTTTCTATCAATGCCTTTCTGGAGATGGTAAGCAATCAGATATAGGTTAAACATGTCCAATTATGTAAAACATTCCATATTGATAATTTTGCCCAAGAAGATTCACATAAAATGAAAAAAAAGAAAGAAAATGAAAAATCATGCTTAGTTTGTATTCAATCAATCTTTATCTGAAGGTGAATAGTTTCCTTCATAATTACTAGTTTGGGATTGTCTTATTTTGTTGCTTGCTAAGAACAACTAAATCATCCACAATTCTTCATGGAACAATAATGCTGCTATTGTGTACAATATTCTACCAATTCTTTTGACTTCCCAATGAAACATTTAATAAGTCTTCCTAGATTTTTCTAAAACATTGGCCCATCATTTATTATAGCATAAAAATTCCATTACAATCATATACCACAGTTTCTTTAGTCATTGTCTAATTGTTGGACATGCTTTTGATTTCCAGTTCTTACTACTATAAAAAGAACTTCAATAAATATTTTTATACAAATAGGTCTTTTCCCATTTTAGGGAGGATATCTTTGAGATATAATGCTAGTAGGAGTATCTCTGGATCAAAAGATATGGGCAGTTTTATAACCATTTGAGCAAACTTACACATTGCTCTTCAGAATGTTGGATCAGTTTACAACTCTATCAACAATGCATCAGTGTCTCAATTTTCTCAGAAAATCAGCTTTTAGTTTTATTGATAAGTTTAATAGTTTTCTTCTTTTAATTTTATTAATCTCTCCTTTAATTTTTATGATTTCAAATTGAGGTGGAGTATTTCAACTTGTTCTTTTTATATATATTTTAAAGTTTCAAGCCCTATTCACAGATCTTTTTGTTTTTTCTATTAAAAATTAATTTAAAATAAATTAAATATAACAAATTAAAATAACAATTTTCTTCCCCCCCCCACAATTTTTTTTTCTTCCCAGTACCATTTTGGCTTCATCCCATAAATTTTGGTATGTTTTCTTAATATTGGCATTTTATTTAATAAAATTATCACTTATTTTTATGATTTGTTCTTTGATTCACTTGGATTTTACAATTTATTTAATTTCCATTAACATTTTAATTTCTCTTTTCATTATCCATCATTGAATGCAATTTTTACTGTACTACGATCTGAAAGGGATACATTTGCTATTTTTATTTTTCTGCATTTGGTTGTTAGATTTTAAAAGTTCTTATTTAGGTGCCATGTACTGCTGAGAAAAAGGTATACTTCTTTCTATCCCCATTCATTTTACTCAAGAAGTCTATTATATAAATTAAGTTCTATATAATTTTATTTATCTCCTTAATGTTTTTTGCTTTTTTTTTTAACCTATCTATTCATGTGAGAGAAAAGTAAAGATTCCCCACTAATAGAGTTTTATGCTCTATTTTCTCATATAAATTATTCAATATCTTCAGAAATTTAGATGCTATATCACTTGGTGCATATATGTTTAATATTGTTTTCACTATATTGTCTATGGCACCTTTTCACAAGATATACTTTCCTTCTTTTAATTAGACCTATCTTTGCTTTTACTTTGAGATAAAGATTGCTAATTTGGATTTCTTTGCTTCAGATTAAACATATAGGTTCTGTTGTAGTCTCTTCCTTTACCTTGTGTGCATTTTTGCTTTCAATGTGTTTCTTATAAAGAATATATTATAATTAATCCATTCTGCTATCCACTTTCACTTTATGGGTGAATTCATCCCATTCACATCTATAGTTATGATAACTAACTGAATATTTTTCTTCATGCTTCTTTTTCATATTTATTCCTCTCTCTTACAGCTCATCCTTTCCTTCTTCACTAGCATTTTACTTCTGATCACCACCTTCCCCTGTATACCTTTCTCTTTATCAGGCATCCTTCCCTCTTCTATTTTACCCATTTCTCTCTATTTCCTTGTAGAGTAATATGGATTTCTAAATCCAACTGAATATGAATGTGATTCCCTCTTTGAGGCAATTTTGATGAGAGCAATATTTAAACTTTGCCTATCAAATCCTCCCTACCTCATCTTTCCCTCCTTTATAATAACTCTTTCATTCTTCTTTTATGTGGGATAATTTGCTTCATTCAATGTTCCCCTCCTTCTTTCTATGCAATTTTCTTTCTCATGCATTTTTTTGGGTGGTATCATCCCATTAAAGTCACTTAATATCTACATTTCTGTCTATATATATTCCAATTGCTCTTATAGTAATAATGTTGAGTTACAAATATTATTTTGCACACAGAAATATAGACAGTTTAATCTTATGAATTGTTTATGTTTTTTTCTTGTTTCTTTTTTACCTTTTTCATGCTTCCCTTGAGTCTTATATTTTGAAGTTAAAATGTTATTAAATTCTGGCCTTTTAATAAGAAATAATTGAAAATTCTACATTTCATTAAAATCAATTTCCCTATCTGAAAGATAATGTTCAATTTTGAAAGTAGATGATTCTTGCTTGTAATCTTAACTCTTTTGTAGAATTTGAAATTAAGTCCTGAGTCTGCCATTTGTGACCTTTGTGATGTTGCCAAGTCATTTTTACTGGAGCTTGCTGTTCTCTCCTATAAAAAAGGATGTTCATCTTAGGGATCTCAGGTCCTTTGCAGTTCCAGATCTCTGCTGCAAAATTTAATAATATTTTATTAACAGATGGAAAAAACCAAGGCTCAAAGAGGTCAATTTGATTTGTTTGAGGTCACAGAATTTAAAAGTGTCTAAACTGCCACTCAAAACCAAGCCTTCCGATTCAAAGGCCACTGATTCATTGTTCCCTTTCTTTTTTCTTTACTATTCATGAGTCTTTTTCTTGTCTGTATCTCCAGTGCTTGTCACAGTGCCTCGTACATAGTAGATACTTGATATTTATTTAATTAATTGGAAAAAACAAATAAAAATAAGATGTGATTCTTGTCTTCAAAAAGGAAATGTAATTAAAGGCAAAACAAAAGGTAAAAGCTATAGTGTGAAACACAAAAAGTAAGTGGTCAAAGAAAACAAGGCACATATTTGCAAATTGATATCACTTAGAGGTCAAACATCAATTGAATAGGTACTGAATTTTATGTTAATCTCATTTGTGAAGCAGGTGCTAATGTTCTTTTCAATATACATTTTCATCAGTTAGCAATAATTAAGTTTTGAATATATGTGCTACAACCCCAAGTATTTAACATTTTTAATGGGAATACGTACATTTTTTTTCTGTTAAATTTCAGCTGACCTTATTTATTGCCACATGAGGAAGTCTCTTTTTTGGAAGACATTCACTGGTGGATCAAGGAGTCAACTTCGAATGGCAGAGAGAAATCAAACAGTGGTGACTGAGTTTATCCTGCTTGGCTTCTCTGAGACACATCCAATTCAGCTTGTTCTCTTTTGTATCTTCTTTTTTTTTTACGTAGTAGCCCTAGCAGGTAACACTCTTATTGTGGTGGCCATCGGTGTAGATTCTGGTCTCCATACACCCATGTATTTTTTCCTTGCCAATTTGGCCATCTTAGATATTGGCTGCACAACCACAGTTCTGCCTAAATTGCTGGAAAACCTTGCAGACAAGAAGTCTATCTCCTATGTTGGGTGCATGACTCAATTGTATTTCCTTACATGGTTTTTGGGTGCTGAACTCCTACTCTTCACAGCTATGGCTTATGACAGATACGTGGCCATCTGTCACCCTCTGCATTATACTACAATGATGAGCAGAATGGTTTGTCTCCTCCTAGCTGGTAGTGTGTGGGCCATTAGTGCCATTAGTTCATCAGTGCACACTGGTCTTATGATACAGTTAACCTTCTGTGGCCCAAATAAAATTAAGCACTTTTTGTGTGAAATCCCCACGTTGCTACTGCTCTCCTGCACCTCTACATACCTGAACAATATCATGATAGTCATTGCAGATGTATACTTTGGGGTGATTAATTTTGTGCTCACTATGGTATCCTATGGCTTCATTATTTCCAGCATCCTAAAGATCCGTACCACAGAAGGCAAGAAAAAAGCCTTCTCTACCTGTTCTTCCCACCTCATTGTAGTTACTATATATTATACCACAGTTATATACACATATATTCTCCCAGGTTCTGGGTCCTCCATGGATAATGGCAAAGTAGTGGCTGTCCTATATACCACTATCAGCCCAACTTTAAATCCTCTCATTTATACTTTACGCAACAAGGATTTCAAAACAGCCCTCAAGAAAATGTTTCCATTCATTAAATAAATAATTGTAATTTGTTCATGTGTCTTGGTTATAATTTTATTTCTGAAATTCTAGTATAAAATATGTTGTAAAAGGTAAGTTAGTTTCTAGGAACCTTTGTTAGATTTACTAAGAATCTCAGAACTCAGAACGAATCTCTGGCTAACTTGAGCCTTACCACACTGCTGCTCTATTCCCAACTTATTTCAGTTTTGGGTCATGCAATACTCTCTCAGGCCTCATAAGCTTATTTTTCATGCCTTGTTACCATTTCTTTATCTTGAATCAGTTGCTAACCAAATTCTGTTGATCTTTACTTTACAATACCTATTATACAGTTTCTCTTCTCATTGTTCAAATGATATATCCCAGATCATGATTCCATCATTATATTATTTACAATATATCTAATTATTTGTTTGCCTCCAACGTCTTCCTGTTTTCAATAAAACTATATATATATTTCATACAGAATGATTCTACAGTCAGATTTAATCATAACATTTTCCTACCAAAAATTTTTAGAAGATCCTTATTACAAATGAAAAAAAAAGAAGATAATTTTTTATCTTAAAACTTAGGGCTTTTTATAGTCTCACCATACATAATCATATTTTTATCCACACTTTACATTCATGCACATTCCATTTTATATCTACTCCATATTAATGACAATGTTTCTAAGCAATATGCATTAAAAGTATCTAGTTAGGTGGCAAAGTGGAGAGATGACTAGACTTAGATTTAGGAAGTCCTGACTTTGAATTCTGCCTCAGATATCTATTAGTTGTATATTCCCAGACAATTATCCAAATGAGGATAATAATATTGCCTTCCTCACAGGATCATAGCAATGATCCAGTAAGATAATAGATATGTAAACTGCCTCTGAAATCTAAAAGAGTTATAGCAATATTAGCTATTATTGTTATAGTTGACACCTAACTGGACATAACGTACTGGATTTGAAGCCAAATCATATGGATTCAAATCCTACCTCTTCTAATTAATACTTGTGTGATTGAGCAAATCACTTCATCTTTCTCAGTCTCATTTTCTCAGCTATAAAATAAGTTTAAATAAATTATGTCTGAGGTTTTCTCAGGTATAAATTAATAATACTGTGATCTCTTTCAGCTCCAAGTCTATGGTTACTCTATTTCTACAAATTTATACAGATAGTTTCAAATGCCTGGAATTCACTTTTTCTTCATCTCTATTTTTCAAAATTCTATTCTCCTTTCTCAAATCAGGCTGAACTCAGATATCTCCTTGTCATCTAAACATCTTCACTGATCCTCCTCAGCTGGAAGTAATCTCTCCTTGTTTTTTAAAGTATTTCCTTAAATTATTCTTACTTACATATAAACATTTTAATCTTCATTTTTTTTACAATGTGAGTTCCAAAGGCACTCCATCTTTTTCACCTTTTCTCCCCCTTGAGAAAGCAATTTAATATTAATTATATAAGGGATGTCATGGTTATATTAGCCATGTTACAAAAGAGAACACATAAAGCTGAGAAAAATAAAGAAAAAAATAAAATATGCATTTCAAATTGTATGCAGAATTCATCAGTTCTCTCTCTCTGAAAGTGGTTAGCATTTTTGTTATGGGTACTTTGGAATTCTTAGATAATTCTCTTGATCTGAATAGTTATATTTTTCACAGCTGATTTTCTTACAGTATTCCTGTCACTGTATACAATGTTCTCTTGGTTTTGTGAACTTTTACATCAGTTTATATAGTTTATATCAGGTTTTTCTGAAACAATCATGCTTGTTACTTCTTTTAATAAAATGGCATCACCTTACAGTCATATTTCATACTTTTTTGGTCATTCTTCTATTGGTGGGAACTTCATCAGTTTCTAAATCTTTCCTACTACTAAGAGCTATTATAAATATGTTTGTACATATAAGTCATTTTACCTTTTCTTTGATTTCTTTGGAATGTCGACATAGTAGTGGTATTTCTGGGTTAAAGGGTATGCATAGTTTTAAACTATAACGAGAATGGTTTCTAATTGTGCTCCAAAATGGTTGGATTTGTTGACAGTTCCACCAATTAAGTATTAGTGTCCCACCTTTCCCACATCTACTCCAGAATTTGTCATTTTCCTTTTCGGTCATGTTAGCAAATCTGATAGGTGTGAGGTGATTTCTGAGAATTGTTTTATTTTTCATTTCTCACAGGGATCCTCAAACTTTTTAAATATGGGGCCAGTTCACTGTCCCTCAGATTGTTGGAGGGCTGGGCTATAGTAAAACAAAAACTTTGTTTTGTGGGCCTTTAAATAAAGAAACTTCATATCCCTAAGTGAAGGGGATAAACATCCGCAGCTGCTGCATCTGGCCCACAGGCTGTAGTTTGAGGACTCCTGTGTCTAATCAGTAGGGATTTAGAAAATTTTGTTGGACAGTGAGTAGTATTTTTTCATCATCAGTCATCTAATATCATAGCTGGTCATTGCATTAATTTGAGCTCTCAAGTATTTCAGAGTTTTTTTTTTTTTTTTACAATGTTCTGCTTCTGGCATTTTTCCTGGAGTTGAAGGGCAGTAAATACCACATAGACTATCCATCAGTTCCTTCTGAAGCCACTGAAGTCTCAGATAGATAACCTTTTTTTAGGTGTAGGGGTAGTCTATTAAGGAGGACTCTGGCAAAAATCTTTCCAGCATTGACTAAGAGAAAGAACTTGTGATTGTCATAGGACAATGTATTCCATTTACCTTTATACAGATGAACAATCGAGACTCTCAAGGTTCTGTTAAGAATTTTAGAATTGAGAGACACTGGCACAGCATGGCCCTGCTTGACATGCTGTGTTCTATGAGCAAAGCAGAACTGAATTGGTTTATTTTATTTTATTTTTTTAAATAACTTTTTATTGACAGAACCCATGCCAGGGTGATTTTTTACAGCATTATTCCTTGTATTCACTTCTGTTCTGATTTTTCCCCTCCTTTCCTCCACCCCCTCCCCCAGATGGCAAGCAGTCCTTTACATGTTAAATAGGTTACAGTATATCCTAGATACAATATATGTGTGCAGGACCGAACAGTTCTCTTGTTGCACGGGGAGAATTGGATTCAGAAGGTAGAAATAACCTGGGAAGAAAAACAAAAATGCAAGCAGTTTATATTCATTTCCAAGTGTAGAACTGAATTGGTTTAGAAGAAATGAGAGATGCACAAAGTTAGAGTCCACTCTAAATGTTCCTAAGAATTATTTGTTTCTGAACTGTGGTAGCACATTCTGAGGTATTATGAGTCTAATTAACCACAGTCAGACACATTATAACTTGATTCTAATATAGTGATGTCATTTTGGTGCCCTTTCAGAAGGAAGAACAACAATCAACCAACTCTGTCCTCCTCAGGCTGGGGAATTCCATCCTAGAAATCCTCCAATCAATTAACAATCACTTGTTCAGCACTTGTTATGTTCCAAACATTGTACTAGGCACAGGGCATACAAATACAGAATCAAAACAGTTCTATCCCTGAAGCCCAGAAAAAGGAGGGATTAAGTATTAGTCATAGAGTTAGCTAATGGCTAAACAGGGACTAAAGCACACACTTTTTGCTCACATGCTTCCTATTTCCTTGACATTCCTCTGGTAAACCTGGTAAAGAAGAAATATCAGTATCGTGATATTTATAAACAGTTCCTTTAGAGTTCAGAATCCTGTATTAATGAGTACTGGAAGAGGAAGCAGGAGGCCTGGCTTCCAGTTCCATCTCTGAAGCTAGTTTATTTCATGGCTTTACTCAATTCACTTTTCCTCTCTATATTTCATTGTACTTATCTGTAAAATAAGGATGATCATTAACAATCCTTCCTGTGCTAAGGTTCTATAAGTGACTTTAGGAATTTTTCTCTTGAGTACTGACCTGGGATCAAGTTTATACCCCATCAGTATTCACAATACCAGCACCATCAGATAATTGCTCCTTCAGGGTCCTTCCCACAGAAACCTGATTAAAAGAATCCCTTGTGGCCAATGTATATCTATCCCCTTTAGACAATGTGCTATTTTCTTAAAAGCTGGTTAATTTTTTGCTTCCTCAAGAAGTGTTCTGCAGATAGTCAAAGATCTTAGCATTATTACATTTTTGCAAGTTATTGGTCCTGCATAACCTCAAATGATCTCCTCTCTCATTTTTTCAAAGACAAAGCTCAAGGTTAATAGGTAGGAGATTGATAGAGAACTCTTCCCATTTGAGAATATTCATGGAAGAATTCCAGGTGAGCATTATTTTCATGGCTATTGAGTTTAATGGGATTTGTTCAATAAAAAGAAAGATATTGACAAGAGGTTACTATAAAGTAGTCTGAAAGTGGTAAGAGACTAATAGCTTGACTTAAATCTTTGTTCTGCCACCTAAACACCTAGATAACATTGGGGAAATCTTAACATCTTTAAGCCTCAATTTCCTCATTTGAAAAGTATGGTATTGGAATAAATTTCTAAGATAACTTCCATCTTTAACTATATAGTCCTAAAACTTGCAATTCAGTTTTATATCTCTGAAATCTCTTGAACTCTAATGTTTATTGCTTTATATTGATTTTTAAATCAGTTTTCTCTCCACCCCCTGTCCCATATTTCTTACACCCTGGACATCATAGAATATTACCTAAATTAAATTCTTAGTACTCCTTGGTAATTCAGTTTTTTGTTGTTGTTTTAGACTTATAATTTTATAGATGTGGGAAACTCAATGAAGACTAGAAACCCTTCTATAATTAAGTGGCTTGGAGAGCTGCTTCAGCTACTAAAAAAGATTAAGTCATGTTGGAATCTTTACAAACTGCTAACTCATTAGAGTTGATAGATTGTTGATCTGATCTTACAAGAAGATATTTTGGGCCAGAACTTTGAAAGAGATATACATGGTATACATAAATCCATCAATATGGGAGGCATTACACATAATTTACATAAGCACATAGCAATATAACACAAGCTAGTAATAATGTAACAAATAACATGAATCAACATGAAAATTTAAGTACTGCAATAGTCTCATCAACAATTTTTCATCTCAAGAAATCCAATGATTCTTGCAATTACATAAAACACATAAGCACATAGCAATATAACACAGGCTAGTAGTAATGTAACAAATAATATGAGTCAACCTGAGAATTTACACATGTCTATAAGTCCTAGAAATAGTCCAAAAGGATTCCATTGTCCATTAGTTCATGTGCCAGGAATCCAATAGTTCTTGTAAGCTCTGAAGAACTGCAAAAAGTCTCATCAACAATTTTTCATCTCAGGGAAATCAATGATTCTTGCTGGTTTTTCAAGAACTAAAACAGTCTCATCTTGTGTTAGGAAATCCAATGATTCCTGAAGATTTTAAAAGCCCTTTTAACAGTCTCATTGTCAGCCATGCTCTTTCAGTGTCAGATGCTTCCTAAATCTCCTTTGTTTTGAAGTTTTTCTCTTTTTCTATTTCATCTCAAGAAAGAGTCAGTTTGTACCTAGGATAGGAATTAATTCCCATGATTGATCCTTTCTTATCTAACCATTAGGAATATTTTGAACATTCTTTCTTAGCTGACCATCATTAGTCCTTAAGTATCTGCCTCTGCTTAATTGTGTATAGAAATATATATACACACACATATCTGTATATACTACAGATGCATAGTTGTGATATAGCTGGCAAATGATCTATAGCAGTTATTTAATTCTATACCTCTCAGTTTCCTTAGTTTATCAAATGGCACAGATTAGAGTTTTTGGAAAAGCCATGACTTCAAGGAAAAGCAATGTCACTTGGGAGCCCAATGAACTATTAGAATGTCACTGTCAAGATTTTGACCAGCAAGAAGGATTGGTGATGATAAAACAATACATAACTGCCCTCCTATGTGTTTCCATGAATTCATGAAGCAAAATCCTAATGTAGTTCTCAGTCAGTGTAGGGAAAACTGTTCTTACAGAGCCATTCAGAGGATATTTTGTCATCCATTATATTTAGCTGCTTCTTTCAATGTTTTAAGTAAAGTTCAATAAAGTGAACTAGGCAATCTATGCTTTCTGATTTCATCACAACTCCATCTAGCTCTCAGTTCAGAAATTTTCCAACTTCTAAGAGTTTTTCCAACTACATTTTGTAATTCTACTTATAGTTCTTTTAATCAAACAACCCTCAAATTACAAATTAATTGACAAGCTTTTTTTGAAATTTCTATTATGTGCTCTAAATCTTTGCCTTATGTAAAGCTAGGTGACTCAGAAATGATGACAGAAATAGGTGATGTTGTGTGAATGGCTGAATATTCAGTTCCTGAAACTTTTTCCATTTCATAGTTTATCACCAAATATTCATTTCCTGTCTTAAAATTACATATACTTAATCAAAATTCAAAGTCTATTTAACATACATATCTCTCATTATAAATGAAGCTTTGGGGAAATCACATTTTAAAAATTCTTCAGAGAGAGAAACAATTAAGATGAATTGGAGGTATTGTGAGGTGTGACTTAAACACATCCTGTCTGGTTTTTTGTGTACTGTTATGTAAGAATTTCAAAGAAAATGGATTATATTGAAATGCAACAGGTTCACGCATGCATCCCATATTAAGAACTCCAGTCCTAGATGAGAAGAGTTCCTCCTTGAGGGAAATTTGCACCTTATATTTCTAAGATTGAAGTCTGGGAGTACAGAGAATGAGGAAAGAATTCATATTGCTGTACCATATAGTACTGGAAATGCTTTGAAAGGGTTTTCAACACTGTGGAACCTAGCCCAGCCCAGATACTCTTGAGAAGAAGAGGCCAATACAGGGGCAAGGGAAGGGAATCTCTCTTTCTAACTAGTCCCTCCATCAACTGTTCCTTTCAGTATGGGAGCAGAGAGCAGCTATTGCAATGCACAATTCATAAACTGGAAAATGAAACATGAAAGTCACCCTATCCACTGTTCAGCAATCCTTACTTTTTTTCCCCCTAGGCTGGGAGACTCCATAAGCCAAGTGAGAATGTTCATTGATTAAACTTTTATGGAAACGTTAATAACTACTCACTCCCACACCTTCTATTTTGGTGTATAGAAATAGCTTGCAAATTGTCCTCTGTCTCAAGTATCTTTCCAGATGCCAAATTAATCTTCCTAAATTAAAGATTTGGTAATGTCACTAACCCAAGAAATAAACTCTAGTTGTATCCCCATTACCTCTAGAATTAAATATTAAATTATCTGTTTGGCATTCAATGCTTTTTCCAATCAGACCCTCCAGTATCTTTCCATTCTCTATGCATCTCTTCTTACCACTTCTATTTCCCATGTACTTTATGATTCAGTAACACAGGCCTCCTTGCTGCTTTTCTTACAACATTGCATATTCAGAATCTGAGACTTTTTTTTCAGAAACTTCCTATGCTTAGAAGATTTTCCTTCCTCATTGCCATGCTTTCAAGGAGCTCAGAATCTAAGGGGAGAGAAAACATGCAACAACTCTATAGAAACAAGATCCAGGCAGGATCATTTGGAGATAATCTCAGAGCACTAGCATTCAGATGCATCAGGAAATGCTCCTTGCAGAAGATGGGATTTTATTTTCTTTTTTTTTTCTTTTTTTTAAATAACTTTTTATTGATAGAACTCATGCCAGGGTAATTTTTTTTTTACAACATTATCCCTTGCATTCACTTCTGTTCCAATTTTTCCGCTCCCTCCCTCCACCCCCTCCCCCAGATGGCAAGCAATTCTTTACATGTTGAATAGGTTACAGTATATCCTGGATACAATATACGTGTGCAGAACCGAACAGTTTTCTTGTTGCACAGGGAGAATTGAATTTAGGAGGTATAAATAGCCCGGGAAGAAAAACAAAAATGCAAGCAGTTTATATTCATCTCCCAGTGTTCTTTCTTTGGGTGTAGCTGCTTCTGCTCATCTTTGATCAATTGAAACTGAATTAGCTCTCTTTCTCGAAGAGATCCACTTCCATCAGAATACATCCTCAAACAGTATCGTTGTTGAGGTATATAATGATCTCCTGGTTCTGCTCATTTCACTCAGCATCAGTTCATGTAAGTCTCTCCAAGCTTCTCTGTATTCATCCTGCTGGTCATTCCTTACAGAACAATAATATTCCATAACATTCATATTCAACCATTCTCCAATTGATGGGTATCCATTCATTTTCCAGCTTCTAGCCACTACAAAGAGGGCTACCACAAACATTTTGGCACATACAAGTCCCTTTCCCTTCTTTAGTAGAAGATAGGATTTTAGTTGAGAGTTGAAGGAGGCCAAGTGATAAAGGAGGTGGCAATGAGAAAGGAGACCATTGCAGACATGAGAGACAAGAGTGACAACCAGTAAAAATACTCAAAATCTAGGGATAGGGATGCTACAGTATGGAGGTCAATGTCACCGCATCACAGAGAGAGTGGGAGTTATTAGAAGATAAAAGGTATAAGTCTGGAGAGTTAAAGAGGTACACTGTGTCAAGGGCTTTGAATGAAAGAGAGTTTTATGTTGAATTTTAGCAGGAATAGGGAAACAGGCATTTGTTGTGTGCAGTGGAGGGTGACATCAATGAGGAAGACATTTAATTTGAGTGGTGGGCGAACTACATTAAGAAGAAAATGTAAGTAGGAATTTACCAGTGGGCTATTGAAATAAATTAGGCATGAAATGTTTAACGCCTACATGAGGGTAATCACAGTATCAAAGTAGAGAAGAAAGGTTTTTAAAAGATATTATGAAGGTAAAATCTGTAGGACTTGGCAACAGATGGAATATAGAGAATGAAAAGTCAAGGATGTCTCTTGGGGTGCAAGCCTGGGTTGCTGGGAGCAAAGAAGGGACCTTAATAGCAATAAGGAAGTTTAGAAGGGAGAGGGTTTGGAGGAAAAATAATGCCTTCCATTTTTGACATATTAAATTTAAATTTTACGGGATACCCTGATGGAAATGTCTAATATGGAGCTAGAAATGCAAAATTAGAGATAAAGAGATATTGCCAATGCTTATTGTGGGAATCATCAGATGCTTCTAGACAGTTCTAGTCATAATCTCTGTGTTCAGCAACCACAGATCACCAATTATCCTATCCTGGCATGAAACCTGGGCTGCAACTGAAGTGAGATTGTCTGACAGGATCAGAAGTTTCAGAGGTTGTCATGAGGACCTTCTGCTTCTTTCCTGGGTATTGTATAAATCCTCACACCCAATCTTGTCACAGTCCCTCAGGAAAGGATTATCTGGTATTCTATGTTTCTTACAACTCAAGATTTACTATGGGATTCCTCTAAAATATGATAATAACATCAGTTAGGAAGGTTTTTCTTTTAAATTGGAGGTAGAAACATTGAACATCATTAAAATGCTTCTTAATTGAAAAATAAAATAAAAATTTAAAACTCACAAAGAAATTCCCTGCATGTCTCTACCATCACTGATGCCTCCTCCCAATTGAACTATGTGTATCAATGTATAGATTCTGCTTTGCAATTGCACTCTTTCACTTCCACCCATAATAAATTTTAAGTCTTGCCACAGATCTTTGGCTAAAATCAGGGAAAAATCATTGATTTTCTTCATTTCTCAGGCTGTTTGCTCTCCACAAATGTTCAGTGAACCCACCAGTGGCACATCAGTGAAATAACAATCACTAATAGACTACTAGCTCCTTTGGATGAATAAAGCCATGGCTCTTAATAATCAGACACTGGTCACTGAATTTATTCTCCAGGGCTTCTCTGAAAACCCTCATCTTGACATTCTCTTCTTTTGTTTCTTCCTGTTCTTCTATGTCTTGGCTATTATTGGCAATTCTCTCATCATTGCTTCAATTTGGATCACTGCAGGCCTTCATACACCCATGTATTTTTTCTTGATCAATTTGGCCTTGTTGGATATCATTTGCACCACTACAGTGGTGCCCAAGTTGTTGGAGAATCTGGTGGAGGGGAAGAAAACCATCCCCTTTGTTGAGTGCATGACCCAGATCTTTGTCTTCTCTTGGGCTTTGGGTTCTGAGCTCCTTCTTTTCACAGCTATGGCTTATGATCGGTATGTGGCTATTTGCCGGCCCTTACATTATAGCACTCTGATGAGTGAGAAGATCTGTGGGATGTTGGTGACTGGAGTATGGTTTATGGGTGGGATGAATTCTGGAATCCACACAGCCATGCTGTTACAATTGTCTTTCTGTGGTCCTAATGTCATTGATCACTTTTTCTGTGAGATCCCCCAAATGTTACCACTCTCTTGCTCCCCAACAAAAGTGAATGAACTCATGACGCTTTTCACAGATCTCCTCTTGGCTGGTACCAATTTCTTATTGACAATAATGTCCTATGGCTTTATCATCGCCAACATCATGAAGATCCGATCTGAAGAGGGAAAGAAGAGAGCGTTTTCTACTTGTTCTTCCCACCTTATTGTAATCACCATTTTCTATTTTGCTGCATTTTCTGCTTATATAAGTCCAAGTACTAGCTATTCTCCTGAAAAAGGGAAAGCTGTTGCTGTGATGTATACCACTCTAAGCCCTGCTATAAATCCACTGATCTATACTCTGAGAAACAAGGATGTCAAAGCTGCCCTCAAAAAACTCTTTGTGATGTGGTTCTCATTTTAGAGTGCCTTGAAATATAGAGCACATCAGATTCTATGTCTATTCTCTAAGTTAGGGAGTTTTAAAGAACTTACATTGTTTCTTATTAATTTTATTTCAAAAGAATAATTCTCTGG
This sequence comes from Antechinus flavipes, assembly GCF_016432865.1. NCBI lineage: Eukaryota > Metazoa > Chordata > Mammalia > Dasyuromorphia > Dasyuridae > Antechinus > Antechinus flavipes. Next base: position 646,800,644 of record NC_067399.1, on the reverse strand, counting down.
CAGATAGAGAAATGGACCTGGAGTGAGGCAGATTTGAATTCAAATCCAGGTGGAAACACCTATTACTTGAGCAAGTCAGTTACTCATATCAAAGATAAATCAATTTTGCTCTTACATCTCAGGGTTATTGTGAGCTTGAAATTAGATGATAACTGTAAAATACTTTGAAAACATTGAAGTTATATAAATATCACAATCATCTTTATTATTATTAATATTAATTCCATTGAAATTTTATCAATTTTATCTGAAAGGAATATTTTGAGAAGAGAGCCACAGATTTTTTCCAGAAAACCAAAGGGTTCAATGACACAAAAAATTTTGAATATTCCTCCCAATATTCAAAAATGAAAGGAAAATAAAAATTCTTAGAAATGTAAACTTTCTGATCACAAAAGTTCAAAACTTAGACATGCTAGGATAATATAAATATTATACATATACATATACATATATATATGCATCTATCTATATATAGAGAGAGCTAACTTTTTTCTTTTGATTAACCTTTTCATAGTGTATAATGTTCTGGGATTTGAAAGATCAGTAATTCATTCAAAACCATAGATTCTTGGAGTGATATGGGATTGTCATATTTTAACTAATTCATCCTTTTGTCTTCAGGAAAAACTAAGTGAAACATCAACCTAGTTACAGGATTTTCAGTCGTAATAATTACTCAGTCCATCTAGAAGACCATTAAAATTTATCCTTTCTTGACTTCTCTGATTCCTAGTTGCTTCAAAGCTCAATTTTGTTTCTCTTACATAACTTCTTTTTTTGTTGTTTTTTTTTCCCCCATGTTTCCTCTCCTCAAGTTGGCTAAAGGAGGCTGCTTTTGAGTATGTATATTGCCTGTTAGGTCAGTTTCTTAAGTCACATTTTTTTAAAATAATCATAATTTTTTATTGATAGAATCCATGCCAGGGTAATTTTTTTTACATTATCCCTTGCACTCATTTCTGTTCCGACTTTTCCCCTCCCTCCCTCCACCCCCTCCCTTAGATGGCAGGCAGTCCTATATATGTTAAATATGTCACAGTATATCCTAGATACAATATATGTATGCAGAACCGAACAGTTCTCTTGTTGCACAGGAAGAGCTGGATTCAGAAGGTAAAAATAACCCGGGAAGAAAAACAAAAATGCAAACAGTTTACATTCATTTCCCAGTGTTCTTTCTTTGGGTGTAGCTGTTTCTGTCCAGCATTGATCAATTGAAACTGAATTAGATCTTCTTTTTGTCAAAAAAAAATCCACTTCCATCAGAATACATCCTCATACAGTATCATTGTTGAAGTGTACTGATCTCCTGATTCTGCTCATTTCACTTAGCATCACAAGCCCCTCTATATGCATCCTGCTGGTCATTTCTTACAGAACAATAATATTCCATAACATTCATATACCACAATTTACTCAACCATTCTCCAATTGATGAGCATCCACTCAGTTTCTAGTTTCTGGCCACTACAAACAGGGTTGCCACAAACATTTTGGCACATGCAGGTCCCTTTCCATTCTTTAGTATTTCTTTGGGGTATAAACCCAGTAGTAACACTGTTAGATCAAAGGGTATGCACAGTTTGATAACTTTTTGGGCATAATTCCAGATTGCTCTCCAGAATGGTTGGATTCGTTCATAACTCCACCAGCAATGCATCAGTGTCCCAGTTTTCCAGCATCCCCTCCATTATTCATCATTATTTTTTCCTGTTATTTTAGCCAATCTGACAGGTGTGTAGTGGTATCTCAGAGTGGTCTTAATTTGCATTTCCCTGATCAATAGTGATTTGGAACACTCTTTCATATGAGTGGAAATAGTTTCAATATCATCATCTGAAAATTGTCTGTTTATATCCCTTGACCATTTATCAATTGGAGAATGGCTTGATTTCTTATAAATTAGAGTAAATTCTCTATACATTTTGGAAATGAGGCCTTTATCAGAACCTTTAACTATGAAAATGTTTTCCCAGTTTGTTGCTTCCCTTCTAATCTTGTTTGCATTACTTCTGTTTGTACAAAGGCCTTTTAATTTGATATAATCAAAATTTTCTATTTTGTGATCAGTAACGGTCTCTAGTTCATCTCTGGTCACAAATTTCTTCCTCCTCCACAAGTCTGAGAGGTAAACTATTCTATGTTCTTCTAATTTATTTATAATCTCATTCTTTATGCCTAAATCACTAAGTCATATATCTTAATCAGCATTTCTCAGGGGTGCTTCAAAACACTCTGAGTATGAACAGGTAGCAGAGAGAAGCAGTGCTTGGACTGAGCAGTTGAGAAGATGATTGCTCTCAGCCAGAGGTCAGGAAGTCCAAGTGGAACAAACATTGGCTTTAGCGGTTAGTTGTTTAAAACTTTTTTCCTCTTAAATCTTCTAATGCAGAAAGTATAGGGAATAGGGTACTGAATATGCAAGCCAAGTTGCAGTTTAATCAATGTGCTTGTCCATGAATCTAGGCTTGGTTCAGAGAAAGAAAAATATACAACAACAGGTCTAAGATTGAGAGGAGATCATTGAATTTGTTTAGAGGACAAGCAGAGATATCTGACTTTAGACTGTGTGAAAAAGGAAAGAAGAAATTTGAAAGGCATTTGAAACCATCCATACAAATTTGTAAAAACAGTAAGCTACAGACAGAGTTGAAAGAGATGATAGTATCCTTAATTTATACCTGGAAAAACCTCAGAGATGATCTAGTCCAAGATTCTCATTTTCTTGCTGTGAGAATGAGAATTTTAAAAGTGAATGATTTGCTCAGTCACACAAATATTAATTAAAAGAGGTATGATACTAATGCATCTCATTTGAGTTCAAATTCAGTAATTTTTTGCTCAGTTAGGTGACAAATGTAATAATAATAGCTAATATCTATTATTTTACTGGATATTTGCAATGATCCTGTAAGAAAGGCAATATTATCATCTTTATTTAAAATATGAAGAAACTGAAGTTGACAGAGATCAAATGAATTCATTTGGGAACATACAACTAATAGATAAGGCAAGATTCAAATTCAGGGCTTCCTAAATCCAAGTTCAATTATCTCTCCATTATGCCATGTTAACTACCTTTAATACACATTGGTTAGAAACACAGTCATTAACATGGAGTGGATTGAAAATGGAATGTGTATAGAACAATGTAAATCATGGATAAAATCAAATGATTTTGTACAGAGAGACTGGAAAAAACCTGAAGTTTGAACGTCCAACTATAGTCTTCTCTTTTTCCATTTGTCATAAGGACTTTTTAAAACTTCTTGGCAGGAAAATGTCATGATTAAAACTTGGACTTGAGAATAATTATATGTGGAAAATAAACTGTATTATAGAATTGAGCAAAACATTAGAGGCAAATAGAGGAATTAAATATACTGTAAATAATATAAATGATGGGGACATGATTTGAAATATATAATTTGCACTAAGAGAAGGAAAATAATATACAAGATATTGTGGAATAAAGATCAACAGAATTTATTTGTAAATAGAAAAGTAACAGGAAAAATATGAATAATGTGATGGTGACTGAGAGGGGGTGTATGACCCAAAACTGAAATAAGGAATTTGGGTATAGAGCAACTGTGTGATAAGGCTCAAGTTGGTTTGAGATCCATTTTGAGTTCTGAGATTCTGAGTGAAAGTATTTCCATAAATAAAATAACTAAGGTTCCTAGAACCTAAATTGCCTTTTACATCATATTTTTATACTGGAATTTCAAAAATAAAATTATAACCAAGTCATATGGGCAAATTAAAATTATTTATTTAATGAATGGAAACATTTTCTTGAGAGCTATTTTGAATTCCTTGTCGCATAAAATATAGATGAGAGAGTTTAAAGTTGGGCTGATAATAGTGGATAGGACAGCCACTATTTTTCCATTATCCATGGAGGACCCAGAACCTGAGAGAAGGTGAAGAATTTAAAGGGATTTAATGAATTTGAAAAACAAATACTTACTTTTAAAAGCATAGAAATTAAAATTTTAAAAAATAGCATCTTGTGGATCTAAAGAAAAATCTCAATCATTTTACAGAGCTAGGTAAGATAATAAAAAAAATTTCATCTGGAAGAACAAAAGGTCAAGAATTTCAAGGGACTTAATGAAAAGAATAAAATTAAGGTGGTGTTCATTTGACATAAAGACAAAAAAAGATATTATAAGTAAATTAGAAGAACAAAGGATAGTTTATCTTTCAGATTTGTGGAGAAGGAAGGAATTTGTGGCCAAAGAAGAAGTGAAGTACATTATTGAATGCAAAATAAATAATTTTGACTATATTAAATTAAAAAGGTTTTGTAAAAACAAAACCAGTGCAGACAAGATTAGAAGAGAAGAAATCAATTAGGGAACATTTTTTACATTCAAGGGTTCTGGTAAAGATTTCATTTCTAAAATATATAGAGAATTGATTCAAATTTATAAGAATTCAAGTCATTCTCCAATTGATAAATGGTTAAATGATATGAAGAAAATTTTCTGATGAAGAAATTGAAATTATTTCTAGTCATATAAAAAGGTGCTCTAAATCCCCATTGATCAAAGAAATACAATTTAAGACAACTCTGAGCTACCACTACACACCTCTCAGATTGGCTAAATTGAAAGGAAAAGATGACAAATGTTGGAGGGAATGCAAAAAACCTGGGATACTAAAATATTGTTGGTGGAGCTGTGAATTGATTCAACCATTCTGGAGAGCAATTTAGAATTATGTCCAAAGAGTTATCAAACTGTGCATACCCTTTGACCCAAGAGTGTTTCTACTGGGCTTACATCTCAAAGAGATTATAAAGAAAGAAAAGGAACCCACATGTGCAAAGATGTTTGTGGTAATCCCTTTTTTGTAGTGGCAAGAAACTGGAAACTGAGTGAATGACCATCAGTTGGAGAATGACTGAATAAGTTTTGGTATATGAAAATTATGGAATATTATTGCTCTATAAAAAAAAAACTATCAGCAGGATGATTACAGAGAGGTCTAGAGAGACCTTTCTGAAATGATACTAAGTGAAGTGAGCAGAACCAGGAAATCATTGTACATGGCAACAATACGATTATATAATGATCATTTCTGATGGGAATGGCTTTTCTCAAGGATGATTCAGACCAGTTCCAATGAGCTCGTGGTGAAGAGAGCCATCTACACCCAGAAAGAGCTCTATGAGGACTAACTGTGGAACATTACATAGTATTCCCACTCTTTTTGTTGTTGTTTGCTTGTATTTTGTTTCTTTCTTATTTTTCTCTTTTTGTTTTAACATTTCTTGTGTAGCATGATAATTGTGGAAATATGTATAGAAGAATTGCATATGTTTAACATATATTGAATTACTTGCCATCCAGGGGAGGAGGTTCAAGAGGAAGGGAGAAGAAAAAAATTGGAACCTGTAATTTTGCAAAAGCAAATATTGTAATGTGTCCAGTCATATGTTTTGAAAATCAAAAACTTTAATAAAGGAAAAAGATAATAAACAGGTGCTTAATAAATGAAAAAAAGGAAATCTCTTCAGTCATTTTTTTCAGGATCATGAAAACTCCTCAACCAAAAGTTAATTCCCCAGTTCCATGACAATTTGCTGAAGAAAAATGTCATAAATAATTTTACAAAATTACATTTGCCCTGTTACAACACTCAAACAATCCCAGATCCAAAGTCAGCTCTGCAGTCACATTCCTTTTCTAGAAATGTGATTAGATCAGAATTTGAAGCCCTAAAAAGATAATTTTCTTTAAAAGTAAAACAGGACTCTGAAATAAAAAAAGCAGAGCTTCCCCAGACAGCTTTAAGTAATTGCTCTGAGACTGCAGAATTCTGCTGAGAGCTTCAGTGCCATTTAGAAAGGTTCAAGTACAGGTGAGTAGGGTTATTTTTCAATGAGACAATGCAAAAATAACTTCTCGTAGTATCATTTTTTTTGCCCCATAGAATGGTTCAAATGCAAAATCTCTACCTCTCAGACTTTCCTTAGCACCAAATTAAATGGCTAAAAGAGCTCTGAAGGGTGGAATTTTAATTAGAAAGTAAAGGGATATATGTATTGAGATGTTGATCACAGTTTCTCTGACCTGCCATTCCCATAAAGCTGCAAGAGCAAAACCTCCTAGGGACAATTTCTTTCCTGCACAGACCTAACTGACTTCTTCATCCAAGACTTTATTAGGATCTGTCATTCCTTCTCTATAAGGTTATTTCATTTACACATAGTCTTTCTTATTTTATGTTCTTTCCTTTATCTCAGGCATAAAAATAAACAAAACCCTTCCTGGTGAAGGCAAAGTAAAGATGTCCCTTCAAATTAGTTGTAAAGTCTATCAATACTTTACATAAAATCTAGAAACTCTGTTATATATTCCATATTGAGACTAATTACAAAAATAAGTCATACTCACTTAGTTCTACTAAAGCATTTCCAAAACACTAGGAAAGATGTATCATGTATACAAATGCCCACAACATAAAGCCAGAATGGAAGAAGTATTCAGGATAAGAATTAATTAACATGAGAATTACTTGGAAGGAGAGAAAATTATGTATGAAATAACTTAAAAAAATATGGCAGAAGGAATGTAACCTAGAGTTTTAAAGATGCAAAATATAATAGGAATGAAGGAGAGCATAGTTTAGGCAAAGAGTATGAACATAGATATAGAAATGGGAAAGTTGAATATGCATTGAAAGAAAAATAAGGATTCTAATTAACTAGTAAGGTTTGAAATGCCCAAACTACAAATATATATACACACATATAGATACATACATATACATAGACACACACATATATATTAAACTGTCTTTCAATAATTATTCTGTATCTGCTTGTGTTTACTGAGGGACAAGAGGCTCTCACTTATTTCATTAGCAAAATAAAAAGTATTGCACTAAATCTTCATTTGCTATCAAATATGTCCCAAAAGGAATATACTCATTCTGACACTCAAGGGGTCAAGACCCAGAGACTTATTAGTAGGTTCATATTTCAGCCCCATATTTATCACTGCTACTTGAGATGAAATGGATTGAAACATTCTGAAATGAGAATCTTTTGTTCTAGAATAAAATTTTGTTCCTTATCCTGAAGAAGCACACTTGTACTCAAGAAAGCATGAAGATCACAGTAATATATAAAGAGCTCTAGTCTTTAGTGGGTACCAAAGTAGGGGTAATCAAAGTCCATAAATTTATTCACTATTTATTTGAAATGGGGCACTACTGAAAAAAAGAGGATGTCATATTGCCAGTAAGTATTGATATTACTTATTTTTATTGAATTTATTATTCATGGAACACTTTCTTCCCTGTATCCCTTATGACCCAGTTTAATTGGAGCACCAGCTCCAATGGACAATCTCTTAAACAGTGACTCTAAATATTTGCATCACCCAATGCAAGAATTGTAGATAATTAGTTGTAGGAAGAATCTTAGGGATCCTAGTTGAATTTCCTCATCCCATAGAGGAGAAATTTAAGATGCTGAAAGCTTAAATGGCTTACTCAAAATCATACAACTAAGAGACAGATACTTAAAGAATGAGAAGAGATTTTAAAAAGTCATTAATTCTATGATAATCAACAGGCAAAAATCAAATTTCCAAAAAACTTTGAGAATCTAATGAAATATCATTAGCCACCAATAGGAACCTACTATTTAGTCAATGAACATTGAAGTTTGAAAAAAAAATAAGTCAGGCTTTAAAGAGAAAGATGCCACAAGATCTGAAAGAATTATACTAAGGTGCTACTTGACACTTTCTGAAGGGTAGTTTTCTGAGAAAAATGCCAAAGGAGCAATGAAGTTCCAATACTGGCACAATGAAGACTTAAAGGACATAGAACTTATTTACAGGTCAAGAACCTAGAGAAAATTTCATAGAGACAGGGAGATATAGTAGGAAATATTCTGGCCCTAGAGTCAGAGGAAGTAGATTTAAATATTTCTTCTAATACATCCTAGGTCAAGTCACAACCTTTTTGGTCTCAATTTCTTCATTTGTAAAACAAAAAGAAATTGAACTAGAAATCCTCTGAAGTTATTTCTACCTCTAAATCTATAAAGCTGTGATCATAGATTTTTAGAATAGGAAAAGACCTTAGAGAGAATTGAATCCAATTACTTCCTTTTAGGGATAAGGAAACTGAGACTCAAGAGTAATAACATGTTCTGACTGAAGTCATCCACTAAATTAGTGAAATTCTGTTAAGATGGCAGAGTAGGTCAGAAAATTTCAGACTCTGCAAATTTCCTACACAAATAGAATAGCACCTGAAAAATGAATATAGAGCAGCAAAAATTAAAGGCATAAAGCAGTTTTCTTTCTGAGACAAGTTAGGAGGATCTCAGGAAGGGCAAGAGCTCCAGAGGCTAAGATCTAGCTAGAGTGAAGCATAAACATCTCCAAACAAACTCTGCTGAATCAAGAAACAATAGGTCCCAGAATAAGTTCCTTAAATGAAATTAGTGTAGGCTTTAAGAACTTTCACTGTATCAACTTTCACATTAAAGCTTCAGTTTTACCTCACAAACTTTCATCTAAAGAAGAGTGAGGGAATGTGGAGCCAAGATGACAGAAAGTAGATAGGTCTTTGTTGGAGCTTTTCCTGGCTTCCTTCAGAATCAACATCAGGTCATGCCTCCAAAAGGGTTTTGGAGTAACAGAATCCTAAAATATTTTCAGTATAAAAAATTTACAGCAGAAGATATTTTGGAAGAACTTCAGGAAAGTTTGGTCTCAATCAGATGGGTGGAGGTGGCCCATCACAGATGCAGCATACTAAAGGTCTACCTAGGGTAGAAAAAAAGCCAGAGAAATCTATTAGGAGGCAATTAGCCAAAATACAGAAACATTAGCTACTCTGCCCTAGTTCAGAAGCCAGTGCATCAGCAGATTTGCTGTAAGACTTCCAACCCAACTACAGAAGGCATATAGTGAGCCCCCTGAATCTCAGCATAAAAAATGGAACTTGACAATACCCACCCAACACTGGAAGGAAAACAATAGTACCAGTACCATGACAACATGAAGCTGCTATAACCTGTAGAGAAAGCTTGGGACAATATTCTCTTTTCCTTAAGAGCAAAAGTCAACCTTTAAAAATGAACAAACAATCAAAAAGAACTCTGACCATAAAGAACTATTAGGTAGACATGAAGAATAGATCTCAAACTTGGAGATCACTAAAGACAAAACATCTTGAGATGAAGCCTCAAAGGGAAATATGAATTACTTTCCAACTCAAAAGGCCTCCTTGGAAGAATTCAAAAAGGATCTTAAAAGAGATTTAGGAGACAAGTAGGGAAAGGAAATGAGAGCTTTGGAAAAAGAAACACAGAAATTGTCTGAAGGAAATAACTTCTTAAAAAATAAATTTGGGGGACTTCCAGCCAAGATGGCGGAGAGGAGGCACAAAGCTGCATAAGCTCCGCATTTTCTCTCAGAATTCATTTCATTACAAGCCTCTGAATTAATGCTTGACTGAAAAAAAACCCCACAAATAGTTACCAAGAGAAGACATCCTTGAAATTTGTAGGAAAGGTCTATTTCTGCTCCAGAATGGTTGGATTCGTTCACAACTCCACCAACAATGCATTAGTGTCCCAGTTTTCCCGCATCCCCTCCAACATTCATCATTATTTTTTCCTGTCATCTTAGCCAATCTGACAGGTGTGTAGTGGTATCTCAGAGTTGTCTTAATTTGCATTTCTCTGATCAATAATGATTTGGAACACTCTTTCATATGAGTGGTAATAGTTTCAATCTCATCCTCTGAAAATTGTCTGTTCATATCCTTTGACCATTTATCAATTGGAGAATGGCTTGATTTCTTATAAATTTGAGTCAGTTCTCTATATATTTTGGAAATGAGGCCTTTATCAGAACCTTTAACTGTGAAAATGTTTTCCCAGTTTGTTGCTTCCCTTCTAATCTTGTTTGCATTAGTTTTATTTGTACATAGGCTTTTTAATTTGATGTAATCGAAATTTTCTATTCTGTGATCAGTAATGGTCTCTAGTTCATCTTTGGTCACAAATTTCTTTCTCCTCCACAAGTCTGAGAGATAAACTATTCTATGTTCCTCTAATTTATTTATAGTCTCGTTCTTTATGCCTAGGTCATAGACCCATTTTGATCTTATCTTGGTATATGGTGTTAAGTGTGGGTCCATGCCTAATTTCTGCCATACTAATTTCCAATTATCCCAGCAGTTTTTATCAAATAATGAATTCTTTTCCCAGAAGTTAGGGGCTTTGGGTTTGTCAAACACTAGATTGCTATAATTGACTATTCTGTCTTGTGAGCCTAGCCTTTTCCACTGATCCACTAATCTATTTCTTAGCCAATACCAAATGGTTTTGGTGACTGCTGCTTTATAATATAATTTTAGATCAGGTACAGCTAGGCCACCTTCATTTGATTTTTTTTTCATTAGTTCCCTTGAGATTCTCGACTTTTTATTGTTCCATATGAATTTTGTTGTTATTTTTTCTAGATCAATAAAATATTTTCTTGGAAGTCTGATTGGTATAGCACTAAATAAATAGATTAGTTTAGGGAGTATTGTCATCTTTATTATGTTCGCTCGGCCGATCCAAGAGCACTTAATATTTTTCCAATTATTTAAGTCTGACTTTATTTGTGTGGAGACTTTTTTATAATTTTGCTCATATAATTCCTGACTTTCCTTTGGTAGATAGATTCCCAAATATTTTATGGTATCAACAGTTATTCTGAATGGAATTTCTCTTTGTATCTCTTGCTGTTGGGTTTTGTTGGTGATGTATAAAAATGCTGAGGATTTATGGGGATTTATTTTGTAGCCAGCTACTTTGCTAAAATTATGAATTATTTCCAATAGCTTTTTGGTAGAATCTCTGGGGTTCTCTAGGTATACCATCATATCATCTGCAAAGAGTGATAGTTTGGTTTCCTCATTGCCTACTCTAATTCCTTTTATATCTTTCTCGACTCTTATTGCCGAGGCTAGTGTTTCTAATACGATATTAAATAATAATGGTGATAGTGGGCAACCTTGCTTCACTCCAGATCTTACTGGGAAAGGTTCCAGTTTTTCCCCATTGCATATGATGCTTACTGATGGTTTTAAATATATGCTCCTGACTATTTTAAGGAAAAGTCCATTTATTCCTATGCTCTCAAGTGTTTTTATTAGGAATGGATGTTGGATTTTATCAAATGCTTTTTCTGCATCTATTGAGATGATCATGTGGTTTTTGTTTGTTTGGTTATTGATATAGTCAATTATGCTAATAGTTTTCCTAATATTGAACCAGCCCTGCATTCCTGGTATAAATCCTACTTGGTCATAGTGTATTATCCTGGTGACAATTTTCTGTAATCTTTTTGCTAATATTTTATTTAAGATTTTAGCATCAATATTCATTAGGGAGATTGGTCTATAATTTTCTTTCTCTGTTTTCAGCCTACCTGGTTTAGGTATCAGTACCATATCTGTGTCATAAAAGGAGTTTGGTAGGACTCCTTCAATCCCTATTTTTTCAAATAGTTTATATAACATTGGAGTTAATTGTTCTTTAAATGTTTGGTAGAATTCACATGTAAATCCATCTGGTCCTGGGGATTTTTTCTTAGGGAGTTGATTGATAGTTTGTTCTATTTCTTTTTCTGAGATGGGACTGTTTAGGATATTTACTTCTTCCTCTGTTAGTTTGGGCAAGCTGTATTTTTGGAGGTATTTTTCTATTTCATTTAAGTTGTCGAATTTATTGGCATAAAGTTGGGCAAAGTAACTCCTAATTATTGCTCTAATTTCCTCTTCGTTAGTGGTGAGTTCTCCCTTTTCATTTTTAAGACTAACAATTTGATTTTCCTCTTTCCTTTTTTTAATCAGATTTACTAAGGGTTTGTCTATTTTGTTGGTTTTTTCATAGAACCAACTCTTAGTTTTATTAATCAATTCAATAGTTTTTTTTACTTTCAATTTTATTGATCTCACCTTTTACTTTTAGAATTTCAAGTTTAGTGTTTGACTGGGGGTTTTTAATTTGTTCCTTTTCTAGCATTTTTAATTGCAAACCCAATTCATTGACCTTCTCTTTCTCTATTTTATACAAATAGGCCTCTAGAGATATGAAATTTCCCCTTATTACCGCTTTGGCTGCATCCCATACATTTTGGTATGATGTCTCATTATTATCGTTTTCTTGGGTGAAGTTATTAATTATGTCTATGATTTGCTGTTTTACCCAATCATTCTTTAGTATGAGATTATTTAGTTTCCAATTATTTTTTGGTCTACTTCCCCCTGCTTTTTTGTTGAATGTAATTTTCATTGCATCGTGGTCTGAAAAGGATGCATTTACTATTTCTGCCTTACTACATTTGAGTTTGAGGTTTTTATGTCCTAATATATGGTCAATTTTTGTATAGGTTCCATGAACTGCTGAAAAGAAAGTGTATTCCTTTCTGTCTCCATTACATTTTCTCCAGAGATCTATCATATCTAGCTTTTCTAGTATTCTGTTTACCTCTTTAACTTCTTTCTTATTTATTTTCTGGTTTGATTTATCTAATTCTGAGAGTGCAAGGTTAAGATCTCCCACTATTATAGTTTTACTGTCTATTTCTTCTTGCAGCTCTCTTAGTTTCTCTTTTAAGAATTTAGATGCTACCCCACTTGGTGCATATATGTTTAATATAGATAGTGCTTCATTATCCATGCTACCCTTTAGCAAGATATAGTGTCCTTCCTTATCTCTTTTAATTAGGTCAATTTTTGCTTTAGCTTGATCTGAGATCAGGATGGCTACCCCTGCTTTTTTGACTTCACCTGAAGCATAGTAGATTTTGCTCCAACCTTTTACCTTTAACCTGCATGTATCTCCCCGCTTCAGGTGTGTTTCCTGTAAACAACATATTGTAGGATTCTGGCTTTTAATCCATTCTGCTAACCGCTTCCTCTTTATGGGGGAGTTTACCCCGTTCACATTTATGGTTAGAATGACCAATTCTGTATTACTTGCCATCTTGTTAACCCCGGTTTATGCTTTCCTCCCTTCTTTCCCCTTTCCCCCCCTTCCAAGTATTAAGCTTGTGAGCACCCCTTGTTTCTCACAGCCCTCCCTTTTTAGTGTCCCTCCCCCCGCCTTAGAGTTCCTCCCCCTATCTTACCCCTTTCCCTCCCAGTTCCCGTATTCCCTTCCGCTTAGCTTATTCCTTCCCTTTCCACTTTTCCCTTCTCACTTTTCAATGAGATGGGAGAAGTTTCACCATAGATTGAATATGTCTTAAGATTTTTCACTTAAAGCCAATTCTGAAGGCAGTAAGATACCCACTATATTCATCCCCCTCCATTCTTTCTCTCAGATATAATAGGTTTCCTATGCCTCTTCATGAGATGTACTACCCCCACTTTACCCTTTTTCTGGTACAATGTCCTTTCCACATCAATTTCTAGAACAAGGTATACATGTATTCTTTATGCATCTATATAGTCAAAATATAGTTCCCAAGATTAATCTTTACCTTTTTAGATTTCTCTTGAGTTCTATATTTGTAGATCAAACTTTTTGTTAAGTTCTGGTTTTTTCATCAGAAATAGATGAAATTCGCTTACTTCGTTGAATGTCCATCTTCTTCCCTGGAAAAAGATGCTCATTCTCGCTGGGTAAGTTATTTTTGGTTGCATACCAAGTTCCTTAGCCTTTCGGAATATCATATTCCAGGCCCTTCGATCTTTTAATGTGGATGCTGCCAGATCCTGGGTGATCCTTATTGTGGCTCCTTGATACTTGAATTGGGTTTTTCTAGCCGCTTGCAATATTTTTTCTTTCATCTGAGGGTTCTGGCATTTGGCCACTATATTCCTTGGTGTTTTGATTTTAGGATCCCTTTCAGTGGGTGATCGATGAATCCTTTCAATGTTTATTTTTTCCTCTGTTCCTATGACTTCTGGGCAGTTCTCTTTGATAATTTCCTGGAAGACAGTGTCCAGGCTCTTTTTTTCATCATGTTTTTCTGGGAGTCCAATGATTCTCAGATTGTCTCTCCTGGATCTGTTTTCCAGGTCTGTTGTCTTCCCCAGAAGGTATTTCACATTTTTCTCCATTGTTTGATTTTTTTGGATTTGCTTGACTGATTCTTCTTGTCTCCTCGAGTCATTCAATTCCACTTGTTCAATTCTGATTTTCAGTGAAGTATTCTCTTCACTCACTTTTTTAAAATCTTTCTCTAATTGTCCAATTGAGTTCTTTTGTTCTGTGGAATTTTTTTCCATTTCGCCAATTTTGTTTTCCAGTTCACTAATCCTATTTTTCAAGGATTTTACTTCTTTATCCACTCTCTCTTTAACTGACTTCTCCAGGCTCTTTTGCCAAGCCTCCCTCTCCTTTTCCCAAGCTTCCTTCTCCTTTTGCCAAGCCTCACTCTGCTTTCCCCATTTTTCTTCTAGCTCCCTTGTGAGAGCCTTTTTAATCACTTCTATGAGGTTCATCTGTGCTGAGGAACAGACGATTTCCTCCTTTGGGGAATCACCTGGGGACTGCCTGTTTTTAGTCTCCTCAGGATTTAGAGTCTGCTCTCTATCTGTGTAGAAGCTGTCTAGGGTTAAAGTCCTCTTCAGCTTCTTGCTCATTCTGTCTATTAATCAGAGACAAACTACCAAAGAAAAACAGAAAAAACTGGAGTCTTTCTTTGGGGGGGGGCTGGGTGTGTTATCGAGCTTCCTCTACAGACTGCAGGTGGCAGCAGTGAGGCACTAGCAGGACTGTGCTGCGCCTGCGCTCTGAGATCCCAAAGCGTGCTGAGTCACTGAGGGGGGGGAAGGGGGGGGGCGGCCAGGTCCTGAGAGACTCCAGCTGTTTGCGGTTGTGTTCTTCAGCCCCGGTGTTTTTAGCTTCTCTGCTGGGCTGTTGACTTGCTGCAGGTTCCAAACCTGTAGCGAAGCTCTCCCCGCAGAGACAGCTGCGATCACTCCCCACCCCCTCTCCAGTCTGCTCCCGTGCTCTCACTGCCGCTGCCCTCAGCCTGCGCCCGATCTAAAACCGCCCCAGCCCTCCAGTAAAGACAGACCTTTCTTGGCGGATCTCAAGGATGGCTTCTCTTGGTAACTATTTGTGGGTTTTTTTCAGTCAAGCATTGATTCAGAGGCTTGTAATGAAGTGGATAGTGAGAGAAAGCGCGGAGCTTATGCAACTGTGAGCCTCCTCTCCGCCATCTTAACCGGAAGTCCGATAGGTCTTTGTTGGAGCTTTTCCTGGCTTCCTTCAGAATCAACATCAGGTCATGCCTCCAAAAGGGTTTTGGAGTAACAGAATCCTAAAATATTTTCAGTATAAAAAATTTACAGCAGAAGATATTTTGGAAGAACTTCAGGAAAGTTTGGTCTCAATCAGATGGGTGGAGGTGGCCCATCACAGATGCAGCATACTAAAGGTCTACCTAGGGTAGAAAAAAAGCCAGAGAAATCTATTAGGAGGCAATTAGCCAAAATAGAGAAACATTAGCTACTCTGCCCTAGTTCAGAAGCCAGTGCATCAGCAGACTTGCTGTAAGACTTCCAACCCAACTACAGAAGGCATGTAGTGAGCCCCCTGAATCTCAGCATAAAAAATGGAACTTGACAATACCCACCCAACACTGGAAGGAAAACAATAGTACCAGTACCATGACAACATGAAGCTGCTATAACCTGTAGAGAAAGCTTGGGACAATATTCTCTTTTCCTTAAGAGCAAAAGTCAACCTTTAAAAATGAGCAAACAAGCAAAAAGAACTCTGACCATAAATAACTATTAGGTAGACATGAAGAATAGATCTCAAACTTGGAGATCACTAAAGACAAAACATCTTGAGATGAAGCCTCAAAGGGAAATATGAATTACTTTCCAACTCAAAAGGCCTCCTTGGAAGAATTCAAAAAGGATCTTAAAAGAGATTTAGGAGACAAGTAGGGAAAGGAAATGAGAGCTTTGGAAAAAGAAACACAGAAATTGTCTGAAGGAAATAACTTCTTAAAAAATAAATTTGGGGGACTTCCAGCCAAGATGGCGGAGAGGAGGCACAAAGCTGCATAAGCTCCGCATTTTCTCTCAGAATTCATTTCATTACAAGCCTCTGAATTAATGCTTGACTGAAAAAAAACCCCACAAATAGTTACCAAGAGAAGACATCCTTGAAATTTGTAGGAAAGGTCTATTTCTGCTCGAGGATGGGGACGGTTTTAGATCAGGTGCAGGCTGAGGGCAGGCAGCAGCAGCGAGAGCACAGCAGGTAGCTCACAGCCCAGCAGACCAGAGTGGGGTGGGATGTGATCTCAGCCATCTCTGTAGGGACAGCTTTGCTACAGGATTGGATACTTTGCCCTTGCAGCAAGCCAGCAAACAAGCAGAGAAGCTAAAAACATGAGGGGAGGAAGGGGAAGAAGAGGAAGAATACAACCTCAAACAGCTGGAGTCTCTTGGGACCTGGCCACCCCTCTCCCACAGTGTCTCAGCATGCTCTCAGAGTCTCAGAGCGCAGGCGCAGCATAGCCATTGCTGTCCCAATAGGGTCTCACTGCTGTTCCCCTCCCCCCTCCCCCTGCAGTCTGTAAAGGAAGCTCGGTAACACCACCCTCTGAAAAAATGAGCAAAAAATTGAAACGGACCTTACCCATTGATAGCTTCTATATGGATAGAGAGCAGACTCTAAACCCTGAGGAGACAAAAAACAGACTATCTCCAGCTGAATCCCCAAAGGATGATAACATCTGGTCCTCAGCACAGATGAATCTCATAGAAGAAATTAAAAAGGCTCTTACAAGAGAGCTAGAAGAAAAATGGGAAAAGGAAAGGGGAGCTTGGCAAGAGAGTCTGGAGAAGTCATCCCACACATTTAAAGATAGAGTGAACAAAGAAATCAAATTGTTGAAAAATAGAATTAGTGAGCTGGAAACAGAAAATAGCTCCCTAAAAAATAAAATTGACAAAATAGAAAAAAATTCCATAGAACAAAGCAATTCACTTAAAAACTCAATTGGATCATTAGAAAAAGATATTAAAAAAGTGAGTGAAGAAAATACTTCATTGAAAATCAGAATTGAACAAATGGAATTGAATGACTCGAGGAGACAACAAGAATCAGTCAAACAAAACCAAAAAAAAAAAAAATCAAACAATGGGGAAAAAAAATGTGAAATACCTTCTTGGGAAAACAACAGACCTGGAAAATAGATCTAGGAGAGACAATCTGAGAATTATTAGACTCCCCGAAAAATATGATGAAAAAAAGATCCTGGACACTATTTTCCAGGAAATTATCAAAGAGAACTGCCCAGAAGTCATAGAAACAGAGGTCAAAATAGACATTGAAAGAATTATTTGATCACATACTGAAAGGGATCTTAAAATCAAAACACCAAGAAATATAGTGGCCAAATGCCAGAACCCTCAGCCAAAGCAAAATATACTGCAAGTGGCTAGAAAAACCCAATTCAAATATAGAGGAGCCACAATAAGGATTACCCAGGATCTAGCAGCATCCAGATTAAAAGATCAAAGGGTCTAGAATATGATATTCTGAAAGACTAAGGAACTCGGTATGCAACCAAAAATAACTTACCCAGTCAGAATAAGCATCTTTTTTTCCAGGGAAGAAGATGGACATTCAACAAAATAAGCGAATTTCACCTATTTTTGATGAAAAAACCAGAACATAACAAAAAGTTTGATCTACAAATATAGAACTCAAGAGAAACCTAAAAAGGTAAAAAGAAATCTTGGGAACTATATTTATGCTATAAAGATGTATAAAGAATACATGTATACCTTTTTCTAGAAACTAGAGGTGGAAAGGACATTGTATCAGAAAAAGGGTAAAGTGGGGATACTACATCTAAGGAAGAGACAAAGGAAACCTATTATATCTGAGAGAAAGAATGGAGGGGGATGAAATATAGTGGGTGTTGGAATCCTTACAAAGTATTAAATCATTAGAGTTGATAGAGACAATAATTATCTAATTTAGCATGTTTCAGAAGGATTGTTCTGATCCTACGAGGAGATGTTTGGGCCAGAACTTGAAACAAGGTACTAAATAGAAACAATGCTTGTGTTCACACCTTTAGAGAGCTCATATAAACAAGAAGCTCTTAGGGCCAGAGAGCACTCTGGGAGGAAACTCATAATCCCATTCTCAGATCCCACAATCCCACTCTTGGAGAAGGAGCATAAATAGAGCTTCAGTGAGTCAGTCAGAGTTAGTTCAGCTGAAAAGATTGAGAGGGGAGCATGAAATCAGTTTAGAAAGAATCTATCTCTCAGAGGCAAGACAGATTCATTCCAACTTTCACCTTGGTGCTGGCTGGAGGCTGAAGGACAAGCCGTTGGATTTGGAGACATTCGGAGAGAGCTCTTGGAACCAAGCAGAAAGATAGGACTTTAAGAAAAACTAACCAGGCTATTTTGGAAGGAGAAAATAAATGTTTGGATTTTTTATCAGTTGGCTGTGTTTGGAGTGATTACTACTTTTAACTGAAACTAAGGCTGCCTCCAGAAAACCTCCCAAAGAAATCTCCTCTCAGAGAGAATTCTTATATTTTAAAGACAAAAGAATACTGCATTGGGTATCTTATTGCCATCAGAATTGGCTTTAAGAGAAAAAATTTAGACATATTCAATTTATGGTCTAACTTCTCCCACCTCATTGAAAAGTGAGAAGGGAAAAGTGAAAAGGGAAGGAATAAGCTAAGCAGAAGGGAATACAGAAACTGTGAGAAAAAGGAGTGAGATAGGGGGAGGAACTCTATGGCAGGGGGAGGGATACTAAAAAGGGAGGGCTGTGAGAAGCAAGTGGTGCTCACAAGTTTAATAATGGGGAGGGGGATAAGGGGGAAAGAAGGGAGAAAAGCATAAACAGGGGTTAACAAGATGGCAAGTAATACAGAATTAGTAATTTTAACCATAAATGTGAATGGGGTAAACTTCCCCATAAAGAGGAAGCGGTTAGCAGAATGGATTAAAAGCCACAATCCTACAATATGTTGTTTACAGGAAACACACCTGAAGCAGGGAGATACATACAGAGTAAAGGTAAAAGGTTGGAGCAGAATCTACTATGCTTCAGATGAAGTCAAAAAAGCAGGGGTAGCCATCCTGATCTCAGATCAAGCAAAAGCAAAAATTGATATAATTAAAAGAAATAAGGAAGGCCACTATATCTTTTTTTTCCTAATAATGTCTTTTTAAATATATTTTATTTTATTTTATAATAACTTTATATTGACAGAATCCATGCCAGGGTAATTTTTTAAAATTATCCCATGCACTCGCTTCTGTTCCGATTTTCCCCCTCCCTCCCTCCACCCCCTCCCCTAGATGGCAAGCAGTCCTATATATGTTAGATATGTTGCAGTATATCCTAGATACAATATATGTTTGCAGAACCGAACAGTTCTCTTGTTGCACAGGGAGAATTGGATTCAGAAGGTAAAAATAACTTGGGAAGAAAAACAAAAATGCAAACAGTTCACATTCATTTCCCAGTGTTCTTTCTTTGGATGTAGCTTCTTCTAGGGCACTATATCTTGCTAAATGGTAGCATAGATAATGAAGCAATATCAATATTAAACATATATGCACCAAGTGGTGTAGCATCTAAATTCTTAAAAGAGAAATTAAAAGAGCTGCGAGAAGAAATAGACAGCAAAACTATAATAGTGGGAGATCTCAACCTTGCACCCTCAGAATTAGATAAAACAAGCCACAAAATAAATAAGAAAGAAGTCAAAGAGGTAAATAGCATACTAGAAAAGTTAGATATGATAGATCTCTGGAGAAAACTAAATGGAGACAGAAAGGAGTACACTTTCTTTTTAGTAGTTCATGGAACCTATACAAAACTTGACCATATATTAGGACATAAAAACCTCAAACTCAAATGCAGTAAGGCAGAAATAGTAAATGCATCCTTTTCAGACCACAATGCAGTGAACATTACATTCAACAAAAACCCAGAGGAAAATAGACCAAAAATAATTGGAAACTAAATAATCTCATACTAAAGAATGATTGGGTGAAACAGCAAATCATAAACATAATTAATAACTTCACCCAAGAAAATGACAATAATGAGATATCATACCAAAATGTGTGGGATGTAGCCAAAGTGGTAATAAGGGGAAATTTCATATCTCTAGAGGCCTACTTGCATAAAATAGAGAAAGAAAAGGTCAATGAATTGGGCTTGCAACTAAAAATGCTAGGAAAGGAACAAATTAAAAACCCCCAGTCAAACACTAAACTTGAAATTCTAAAAATAAAAGGAGAGCTCAATGAAATTGAAAGTAAAAAAAAAAAAAACTATTGAATTAATTAATAAAACTAAGAGTTGAATCTATGAAAACACCAACAAAATAGACAAACCCTTAGTAAATCTGATTAAAAAAAGAAAGAGGAAAATCAAGTTGTTAGTCTTAAAAATGAAAAGGGAGAACTCACCACTAATGAAGAGGAAATTAGAGCAATAATTAGGAGTTACTTTGCCCAACTTTATGCCAATAAATTTGACAACTTAAATGAAATGGAAGAATACCTTTAAAAATATAGCTTGCCCAGATTAACAGAGGAAGAAGTAAATATCCTAAACAGTCCCATTTTAGAAAAAGCAATTGAACAAGCTATTAACCAACTCCCTAAGACTAGATGGATTTACATGTGAATTCTACGAAACATTTAAAGAACAATTAACTCCAATGCTATATAAACTATTTGAAAAAAATAGGGATTAAAGAAGTTCTACTAAACTCCTTTTACGACACAGACATGGTACTGATACCTATACCAGGTAGGCTGAAAACAGAGAAAGAAAATTATAGACCAATCTCCCTAATGAATATTGATGCTAAAATCTTAAATAAAATATTAGCAAAAAGATTACAGAAAATCATCTCCAGGATAATACACTATGACCAAGTAGGATTTATACTAGGAATGCAGGGCTGGTTCAATATTAGGAAAACTATTAGCATAATCAACTATATCAATAACCAAACTAACAAAAACCATATGATCATCTCAATAGATGCAGAAAAAGCATTTGATAAAATCCAACATCCATAAAAACACTTGAGAGCATAGGAATAAATGGACTTTTCCTTAAAATAGTCAGGAACATATATTTAAAACCGTCAGTAAGCATCATATGCAATGGGGAAAAACTGGAACCTTTCCCAGTATGGAGTGAAGCAAGGTTGCCCACTATCACCATTATTATTCAATATTGTATTAGAAATGCTAGCATTGGCAAGAAGAATCGAGAAAGAGATTAAAGGAATTAGTGTAGCCAATGAGGAAACCAAACTATCAGTCTTTGCAGATGATATGATGGTATACTTAGAGAACCCCAGAGATTCTACTAAAAAGCTATTGGAAATAATTCATAACTTTAGAAAATTGCAGGATACAAAATAATTCCCCATAAATCCTCAGCATTTTTATACATCACCAATAAAACCCAACAGCAAGAGATACAAAGAGAAATTCCATTCAAAATAACTGTCAACAGCATAAAATATTTGGGGATCTATCTACCAAAGGAAAGTCAAGAATTATATGAGCAAAATTACAAAAAAAAAAAAAAAAACTTTCCACATGTCATATGTCAGACTTGAATAATTGGAAAAATATTAAGTGCTCTTGGATAGGCTGAGTGAATATAATAAAGATGACAATACACCCTAAACTATCTATTTATTTAGTGTTACATCAATCAGACTTCCAAGAAAATATTTTAATGATCTAGACAAAATAACAACAAAATTCATATGGAAGAACAAAAGATCAAGAATCTCAAGGGAATTAATGAAAAAAAAATCAAATGAAGGTGGCCTACCTGTACCTGATCTAAAACTATACTATAAAGCAGCAGACACCAAAATCATTTGGTATTGGCTAAGAAATAGATTAGTTAATCAATGGAATAGGTTAGGTTCACAAGACAAAATAGTCAACTATAGCAATCTAGTGTTTGACAAACACAAAGATCCTAACTTTTGGGACAAGAATTCATTATTTGACAAAAACTGCTGGGATAACTGGAAATTAGTATGGCAGAAATTAGGCATGGACCCACACTTAATCCACACATATACCAAGATAAGATCAAAATGGGCTCATGATTTAGGCATAAAGAACGAGATTATAAATAAATTAGAGGAACATAAGATAGTTTATCTCTCAGACTTTGATCCAGTAGTGCTACTACTGGGCTTATACCTCACAGAGATACTAAAGAAGGGAAAGGGACCTATATGTGCCAAAATGTTTGTGTCAGCCCTGTTTGTAGGATCTGATAAAGGCCTCATCTCTAAAATATATAGATAATTGCCTCAAATTTGCAATAGCTCAACCCATTCTCCAATTGATAAATGGTCAAAGGATATGGACAAACAATTTCCAGAAGAAGAAATTGAAACTATTTGTAGTCACATGAAAAGGTGCTCCAAATCACTACTGATCAGAGAAATGCAAATTAAGACAATTCTGAGATACCACTATACATCTGTCAGATTGACTAAGATGACAGGAACACATAATGATGAATCTTGGCTGGAATGTGGAAAAACTGAGATACTGATACATTGCTGGTGTGTAGAGGGCTGGAACTATGCACTGAGATCGGGACTGCCGGGACTGCAAGCGCTTGAGGCTAACTTCTGATTGGACTATACTCTATGGGCATATGCTTGGAAAATGGTCCTTTCCACTATCCGTACTGGCTCAATGATTGGTGTATAGAGGATTGTAGGAGGGACTAGGGAGTAGAGTAAAGCTAGCCAGACACACACTCTTGGGGGTAGACGAGGGAAGGTGGTTATGGAGATTCTGCTTCTATCCTGTTCAATCCTGAGTCTGCGGACCAAGAATAAAGATTGAGGACTTTTGCTTATTCTGACTCCGGCTGATTCTGGGGTGTCCTGGGTGCAAGCGTGGTCGTTACACTGGTGGAACTGTGAATGGATCCAACCATTCTGGAGAGCAATTTGGAACTATGCTCAAAAAATTATCAAGCTATACATACCCTTTGATCTTTGATTCCTATTGGAATTATATCCCAAAGAGATCCTAAGGGAGTTAAAGAGATCTACCATGTGCAAAAATGTTTGTGATAGCCCTCTTTGTAGTAGCAAGAAACTGGAAATTCAGTGGATGCCCATCAAATGGAGAATGACTGAATAAATTATGGTATATGAATGCAATGGAATACTATTGATCTGTAAGACAAGACCAGCTTAATGATTTCAGAGAGGCTTGGAGAGGTCTGCATGAACTGATGCTAAGTGAAATGAGCAGAACCAGATCATTGTACACAGTAACAATAAGATTATGTGATGATCAATTCTGATGCACATGAAATTAAGACAACTCTAAGATACCACTACACACCTGTCAGATTGGCTAGAGTGACAGGGAAAGATAATGTGGAATGTTGGAGGGGATGTGGGAAAACAGGGACACTGATACATTGTTGATGGAATTGTGAACACACCCAGCCATTCTGGAGAGCAATGCTCAAAAAGTTATTAAACTGTGCATACCCTTTGATTCAGCAGTGTTTCTAAAGAAACTACTAAGAGATACTAAAGAAGGGAAAGTGACTTGTATGTGCCAAAATGTTTTTTGGCAGCCCTGTTTGTAGTGGCTAGAAGCTGGAAAATGAATGGATGCCCATCAATTGGAGAATGGTTGAGTAAATTGTGGTATATGAACATTATGGAATATTATTGTTCTGTAAGGAATGACCAGCAGGATGAATAGAGAGAGGACTGGCGAGACTTACATGAACTGATGCTAAGTGAAATGAGCAAAACCAGGAGATCATTATATACCTCAACAATGATACTGTTTGAGGATGTATTCTGATGGAAGTGGATCTCTTCGAGAAAGAGAGCTAATTCAGTTTCAATTGATCAAAGATGGGCAGAAGCAGCTACACCCAAAGAAAGAACACTGGGAGATGAATATAAACTGCTTGCATTTTTGTTTTTCTTCCTGGATTATTTATACCTTCTGAATTCAATTCTCCCTGTGCAACAAGAAAACTGTTCGGTTCTGTACACGTATATTGTATCCAGAATATACTGTAACCCATTCAACATGTAAAGGATTGCTTGCCATCTGGGGGAGGGGGTGGAGGGAGGGAAGGGACAAATCAGAACAGAGGTGAATGCAAGGGATAATGTTGTAAGAAATTATCCTGGCATGAGTTCTATCAATAAAAAGTTATTTAAAAAGATTCTGATGCACATGGCTCTCTTCAACAATGAAATGATTCAAACCAATTCCACTTGTGCAGTGCTGAAGAGAGCCATCTACAACCAAAGAGAAAGGCTTGGGAACAGAGTGTGGAACACATCATAGTATTCTCACTCTTTCTGTTGTTAGTTGCTTTTATTGTTTTTTCTTTCTCAGTTTTTCTTACTTCTTGATCTGATTTTTCTTGTGCAACCAGATAACAATATACATATGTATACATATATTGGATCTAACATGCATTTCAACATATTTAACATATATTGGACTACCAGCCAGCTAGGGGAGTTGTTGGGAGAAGTAGAGGAAATTTTGCCACAAAAGGTTATGCAAGGCCCAATTTTAGAAAAATTACCCATGCATATGCTTTGTAATTAAAAAATAAAAATAATGATCATGAGCGTGATCTCAGAGAATCCTGCAGAGACTTATGTGATACTGATACTAAGTGAAGTGAGTAGAACCAGAAGAACATTGTACATGGCAACAGGAAGATTACATGATGACCAATTCTGATAGACATGGCTCTTTTCAACTGTGAGGTAATTAAGGCCAGTTCCAGTTCCAGTGGTCTTTTCATGAAGAGAGCCCAGAGAAAGGACTGAGTGTGGATCACATAATAGTATTTTCAATTTTTCTGTTGTTGTTCACTTACATTTTATTTTCCTTCTCTTTTTTTCCTTTTTGTTCTGATTTTTCTAGTGCATCATGATAGTTGTGGAAATACGTGGAAATAGAAGAACTACACATGATTAGCATATTGAATTATTTGTCATCTAAGGGAGGGGGTGAAGGAAAGGGACGGAAAAAAAGATTTGGAACACAAGATTTTGCAAGGGTGAGTGTTGAAAATTATCTATTCATATGTTTTGAAATAAAAAAAATAAATAAAAGAAAGCTCCCTTCCTGGGATTTACCAGTGTGAAGTGAAAACAGTTCTGGGCTAGCTCCATAGAAACACCAAGTGGGGACCCTTGGGTCCAGCTGGGTTTGGCTGGAGTCTCAGCAGGAACCAGACCTTGCTGATTGTGGGGTCTGAGTCTGGAAAGATTAAGGGAACCTAGGCTGATTAGAAATAATGGCCCAAATATATTGCAGAGAGGCAGCCCTGAGTGGGAAGGAACCAATACATCAGGAGTGCAGAAGCAGCAGGAGCAGGGACACTGTTGGCTGTGGGCAATTGCAGAAGGATAGAGCTTTTACTTTGGCATTTAGGTCAGAGGGGAACACTTAAATGAAGGCATAGGCACCACCCACCCACTCCACAATTAGAGGAGCTTATACTAATACCTCTTATTTTTTAAAAAATGGCAAAAAAGAAAGATCTCCAACCATAGAATTTTACTATGTGAAGAGAAAAGACTAGGCATAATCTTGAGAGAAGAACATTAAAATTAAAAAGTAACATTAAATAATTCCCTGCCCAGAGAAAATTCATAAAAAACTCAAAAAAGAATTTAAAAATTAAATGACAGTCATTAATAATAAAAAAAAAACTTAAAAAAAACTCCTAAAAATGTCCAAGTAAAACAAGAGGATTAGGAAAAAGAATATTAACCAGCAACAAAAGGAAATAGAGTTTTAAAGATGAAAATAACTCTTTGAAAATTAGAATTGGGCAAAGAGAAGCCAATGAAGCTATAAAGAAGCAATAACAAAACAATACAAAGAATGGGGAAAAAAGAAGAGAACCTGAAACATCTTATAAAAAATAGATCTGGGGACTGGATCAAAAAGAGACAATATAAGAATAATTTAAGAATAATTGGATTACATGAAAGTTGCAACCAAAAAAATAATCTTGACACAATAATGCAAGAAATAACCCAAGAAAATTGTCTTGGAATGTTAGAACTTGAAAGGAAAGAAACAGGAAAAAAAATACAGCAATCACCTCCTCAGAGAAATCCTTTGTGGAAAACACATAGGAATATTATTGGCAAATTTCTAAATCCCCAGATCAAAAAAAAATTTGCAAGACACCAGAAAAAACTGATTCATATATACTGGAGTTACAATTAAATTGGTACAGGACTTATCAGCAGCTACAACAAAAGACCACAGGTCCTGGAATCATATATGCCATCAATCAAAATTGAAATTTGAAAATTTGGCTTGAAGCTAAAAATACATCCAGCAAAATTATCTATAATATTAAAAAAAAGGATATTTAATGAACTTGCAGATTTTCAGTACTTTTAAACAAACTCAGAATCAATAGAAAAATTAACTTTACAAAATATTAAAAAGAAAAAACCTTCAGATTCATTGCTGGAAACTATGTGGTGTTCTGAGGCAGGCTAACCCTCTTATCTATTAGTCCTTCATTAATAACCAAAACAGTAGTAGCAACAGGGAAGCAGAGCATATTCTCATTCTCTTTCTTTTTTGACTTGAATTTGCAATTCACCCAAGAAGTGATTAAAGTTCAGTCTCCTATTCTATTTTAGGAAACTTGGACAAAAAGAATGGGGCCAAATCTTTCCCATCTCATTCCTTCCTTTAGATTGCTACATGCCAAGACTAAAACTGCATTCTCCCCATGTGTCTTCCCTTTCCTTAATCTTTATTTTTTTCTGCTACCAGGCCTAGAACTAAAAGAGATCTTAAACACCAAACACAGATCTTAAAGGAGGGAAAGGACCCACATGTGAAAAACTGTTTATGGCAACCCTTTTTGTAGTGTCAAGAAACTGGAAACTGAATGTATTCCCATCAATTAGAGAATGACTGAATAAATTATGGTATATGAATGTTATGGAATATTGTTGTTCTGTAAAAAATGATGAGCAGGATGATTTCAAAGAGTCCTGGACAGACTGATGCTGAGTGAAATGAGCAGAACCAGGAGATCATTATACTATAACAACAAGACTATATGATGACCAATTCTGATGGACATGACTCTCTTAAAAAATGAGATGATTCAAACCAATTCCAATTGATCAGTGACTAAGAGAGCTATTTATATCCAGAGAGAGGACTATGGGAACTGAATGTGGACTACGACATAGCATTCTCACTCTTTCTGTTGATGTTTGCTTGCATTTGGTTTTCTTTTTCAATATATTTTTCCCTTCTTGATCCAATTTTTCTTGTGCAGCAAGATGACTCTATAAATATGTATACATACATTGGATTTAACATAGTCCATGTATTGGACTACCTGCCATCTAGGGGAGGGGGTGGGAGGAAGGAGGGAAAAATTTGGAATAGAAAGTTTTGCAAGAGTCGATGTTGAAAAATTACACATGCATATATTTTGTAAATAAAAAGCTTTAATGAAATAAAAAAAAAGAAACACCAAACACCTAGAATATGGCTCCAAATTATCTTTCATATTACTCTTCTTTACACCAGCTAGATGCTGGAGCCACAGAGATTAAAATGGAATAACTCCTGCCCTCAATGATATTTTATTATTTTAAGGGAAAAATATAAACATAGCTGAATAGTTTGGGAAAGATAAATCAAGCAACAAGTGAATCTGGGGGAATTTCTGTAGGCAGTGGTCTTAAGGTGAGCATAAGATTTTGGAAATGGTCCAAAATATATAGAGAACTGACCCTAATCTATAAGAAATCAAACCATTCTCCAATTGATAAATGGTCAAAGGATATGAACAGACAATTCTCAGACGAAGAAATTGAAACTATTTATAGACATATGAAAATATGCTCCAAATCATTATTAATCAGAGAAATGCAAATTAAGACAACTCTGAGATACCACTACACACCTGTCAGATTGGCTAGAATGACAGGGAAAGATAATGGGGAATGTTGGAGGGGATGTGGGAAAACAGGGACACTGATACATTGTTGGTGGAACTGTGAACACATCCAGCCATTCTGGAGAACAATTTGGAACTATGCTCAAAAAGTTATCAAGCTGTGCATACCCTTTGATCCAGCAGTGTTTCTACTGGGCTTATACCCCAAAGAGATACTAAAGAAAGGAAAGGGACCTGTATGTGCCAAAATGTTTGTGGCAGCCCTGTTTGTAGTGGCTAGAAGCTGGAAAATGAAAGGATGTCCATCAATTGGAGAATGGTTGAGTAAATTGTGGTATATGAACGTTATGGAATATTATTGTTCTGTAAGGAACGACCAGCAGGATGAATACAGAGAGGACTGGCAAGACTTACATGAACTGATGCTGAGTGAAATGAGCAGAACCAGGAGATCATTATATACCTCAACAATGATACTGTTTGAGGATGTATTCTGATGGAAGTGGACCTCTTTGATAAAGAGAGCCTTAATTGATCAAAGATGGACAGAAGCAGCTACACCCAGAGAAAGAACACTGGAAATGAATATAAACTGCTTGCATTTATGTTTTTCCTCCCGGGTTATTTATACCTTCTGAATTCAATTCTCCCTGTGCAACAAGAAAACTGTTCAGTTCTGCACACATATATTGTATCTAGGATATACTGCAACCCATTCAACATGTAAAGGACTCTTGCCATCTGGGGGAAGGGGTAGAGGGAGGGAGGGGAAAAATCGGAACAGAAATGAATGCAAGGGATAATGCTGTAAAAAATTACCCTGGCATGCGTTCTATCAATAAAAAATTATTTAAAAAAAAAAGATTTTGGAAATGGGATTCTAAGAGTATAGGCAAGAAGGGTCACACAACAGAGTAAAAGTACCAGTGGAGACATGCAGTGAACTAAATGATGCTTCCACGAAAAACACATTGAAAGAGGATGAACAAGAATTTCACAGGAGCAGGAGATATTGGTGGGGCTGCAAATTGTGCTAGTAGAGGGAAGAAATACATATACTGATGAGCTCCTGGAATGAAATACCTAAATCAAAATCCCTAAAATCACATGTAGCTTGCCAATCTGAATATCATGGTGTTCAATGCAGAAAAAACAAGGATTCTTCCAATAAGTAAAATTTCCTAGTACTTACAGGTCAGAAGCTGGGCTCTGTGATAATTCGCCAATATTTTGTCAGTCAATCAATTGGTATTTATTAAGCATCTACTGTGTGCCAAGCACTGAGCTATGTGGTGGAATTCAAAATTATTGGAGACAATTTTCAATCTCATCTATTACATTAGTGTATGAAGAGTTGGCGCACATGGTTCTATTAGTTTCTCATATTCTTCCAAGTATAATTTTTATGGACATATTGAAAATTCTACATTCAACGTTATCTGAAGACAAATTTCTCGGGACCTATATTCAAATTTAACTCCTATAACTTGCTATCTGTGGTTTTGACAGGAGGCTTTTTTCATCCTTCTTTCTTCCCCCTTCTCACCCTCTCCACCACTGCTAGTGACTTTTTCCCAGTTTACCCTCTCTATATACTGTATTTATGTGTTTGTATAATTTTTGATATGTTATATTTTCAACTAGAGTGTGACTTCCATTAGCAGGGATTGTATTTTTGCCATTCTCTGTATCCCTTTATAAAGTTTGTGTATTCCCTTTATATATCAGATGCTTAATAAATGCTTCTTGACTGAAATATAATAAATACAGAAAAATCACAAGAAAACAATGATTGTTTAGAAAGATAAATACTAAGTACATTCTACAGAGGGAGCAATGATGCCTGGGTAAAATAGGCAATAATTCATTAAGCAGGAGTCATGTGATTTAGACCTTGAAAGATGGAAAGAATTACAAAAAGAAGATGTAAAGTGATGAGCATACTAGAAGTGAGGATAAAGATGGAGAGTAGCAGTGAGGTGAGAAAATTTAGATTATGATTATGATTATGATAAAGACATGATTTGTCTAGGAAATAGATGAGAAAATCAGAGTATACACACACACACGCATATGTGTATGTGTGTGTGTGTGTGTGTGTGTGTGTGTGTGTGTATAATGTTCTTTTGATTCAGTTTTCTTGGGTCCTTTGGGCAGCCTTCATTACAGTTCAGTAATCACTACAAGACCAGCCCAGGTGCTAAAGTCTAAATCCTTTATTATCTCTTTCAAAGTCTTGTCTCTTTTCCTGCAGCTCAGTTAGTTTTCTTATAGTCCAGATTCTTTATTATCTCCTTCTTGGGGATGGGCAGCTTTCTGGAGAGCATTTCAGTCTGCCTTGGTCTCAGGGGAGAAATGAAGGAGGAGAATCTGCCACCAAGGTGGTATGAAATGGGATGAATCTGAGTCCAAGGGGTGTGCTCCAGCCTCCAGCTTTCTGTCCGCTTGTCTTCTCTGATTCTGAATGTCTGAATCTACTTGGCTGAAGCTTCTAGCTTATATGCTCTACACTGTGTATAAACCAATCATTATATTACTTTTTTTGTTCCTTTTTATTTTATTTTTTAATAGCTTTTTATTTACAAGTTATATGTATGGGTAATTTTACAGCATTGACAATTGCCAAACCTTTTGTTCCAATTTTTCCCCTCCTTCCCTACACCACCTCCCCTAGATGGTAGGATGACCAGTAGATGTTAAATATATTAAAGTATAAATTAGATATGCAATAAATATACATGACCAAACCATTAGTTTGCTGTGCAAAAAGAATCGGACTCTGAAATATTATACAATTAGCCTGTGAAGGAAATCCAAAATGCTGTCAGGCAAAAATATAGGGATTGGGAATTCAATGTAATGGTTTTTAGTCATCTCCCAGAGTTCTTTCTCTGGGCGTAGCTGGTTCAGTTCATTATTGCTCCATTGGAACTGGTTTGGTTCATCTCATTGCTGAGGATGGCCAGGTCCATCAGAATTGGCCATCATATAATATTGTTGTTGAAATATATAATGATCTCCTGGCCCTGCTTGTTTCACTCAGCATCAGTTCATGTAAGTCTCTCCAGGCCTTTCTGAAATCATCCTGTTGGTCATTTCTTACCGAACAATAATATTCCATAATATTCATCTGCTACAATTTATTCAGCCATTCTCCAATTGATGGGCATCTACTCAGTTTCCAGTTTCTGGCCACTACAAAGAGGGCTGCCACAAACATTCCAATCACTATATTACTAGGAAATCATTATTTGTTCTAAGATTAAATCTATCATACTGAACTAGATAACCATTGTCTCTATCAATTCCTCGGATTTAGCACCTTGTAAGAATCCTTTGTTTCAAGTTCAGAGTTCTGGCCCATAACACACACACACACACACACACACACACACACACACACACGTTTGCCTAAACTGCTGGGCTAGAGGTGAAGTATTAAGTTTTTGCTGTTCCTCTGAGTACAGCTTGGGAAGATGTGTTCTGTAATATGATTGAACTTGAAAGTAGATATAATACTACAATGCTATAGGCAGTAGTTCATGAGGGCATTGCTGCTACAACCATATTAGTTTAAATAGGACTTTTGAGAATCTCAAAACTCATGGCAAACTTGACCTAATTGCTTCCTTGGAGTCTTTGGAAATAACGAATCCCCCAAGTGACCAATCCTACTTAATGCATGAAATGTATAGAATAGAGAAAAAAAACCTCTTCCGTCATTGTACTTAAGGTATGTATATATATTCCACTTCCATTCAAAGGCATATTTTAGTTGTACTTAAAATGGAACTCAAGATTGGCCATATATGCCTTTTTTCCTTCACTCCAAGTATTTCATATTCTTCTGGGAAAACTCACCATGTTAAATATACAGGAAACAAATACTGTTGCAAGAAGATTGATGTGCAATGAATGCAAGTATCCATGTTTTAAATGCTTGCTCATTCTGTATGGTCAGTGTTGTTATGATTATGTTGTGACAATTTAATGGGGTGAAAGTCAGGCACAAGTCCTTCATTTTTATTCACTATGAAGCCAGTCTAGTTGGAAAAATTACAAAAACAAAAGTAAAGATGGATATGTGAGGATGAGTTGATTGCTGACTTTTTTCCTTTCTATTTATAATTGACCAAATGTTCACCTGATACAAGGGTGCTTGTGGATCATTTGAAAGAATTGGGATGTTTAGTTTGGAGAATATAAGCTTGGGATGGGGGTGGTATGTGATGCTGTAACTCTATTAAAGAGAAGAGATACTATGTTATATGGAAAACATACTAAACTTTTTTGGTCATTGGGGACAGAATTAGGAATATGGGATGAAACCTATAGAAGCAGCTTTAGATTGGAAACAAAGATAAACCTCCTAATGATGATTTACAACAAATTTTCTCAGGAAATAGTGGAAATCTATCCCTACAAGATCTTTAAGACAAAGATGACCAAAAAATATATATGTTGGACTCTATGGCTACTATTTTCTCTTCCAATTCTGAAAATTTATAATTCTGATACAATGAATAGAGGAAGATACCCAAGAGATCATGTGGTCCAAAGCTTTCATTTGATGTTTGGGGAGATTTAAGAGACATAGAGGTTTGATTAGATCTGATTTCTTAAAATACACTTTCCTTTTGATTTTGCCCTTTTGTCTCTATTCCACAGAAAGGTAGTATATGGTAACATTACTTTGAAACTTAATACTTTTATTTTTACTCATTAGCTTTCAGTATGTCATGGTAATGAGTAGTTAAGGAAATGCCAAATTACTAAGAATAGAGGTGGTGAAAACTATAAAAAAGGATTTGAATGTATTTCAGAGAAGAGAGCTCAGAAAATGGCTAATTAATGAAAATTAATTCATTTTAGATAAAGTGGTTCTGAGAAAACTTTCCATTTTTTAAAGTCAGATAATATACCCAAATTTTCAAAGCAAATATGAAGGCAATTTAAAGAGACATAACAAGCAGTGTTTTGTTCAGGGTTCATATAGTATCATAATCTTATAAATAAATTTGTATTTTGGGGAAATTATAATTTTGATATTTTTGTAACTTTAAAAAGCTTCCAAAATCTAGGAGATTACTTGAGCAGAAAAGAATTTCAGTTTTCTAATTCACAGAGAAACAAATAATGTTTTGAGTCAAATTACTAATAAAAATCTTTTTGAAAATAATTTTCATATGAAATCATCATATGAATCTCTATGGAAAACATATGTTCATCCACTATTATCTTTTTACATCTGTAATCTTGGTGAGACTACAGTTTGCCATTTTCAAAATAATTTTCCTCTAGTCACAATAAGGGCTATCATTTCTGAAAAAGACAGAAAAGGAGATTTCAGGACAGAAGCAGTGCTATGACACTATTCTTGTGGTGGATCATGTAATCTGAACCATTAGGATATAATTTGAATAACTGACAGTGCTAGGAAACACTTCCCTCCCTTCCCTCTCTACCTCCCCATTCAAACAAAAGGAAACTAAGACACATGGAAAGTGATTTGCTTGATGTCACATGGTTAATTAGTAGCAAAAGCAGATCGTCTTCCTGAGTGTCTTGATTTTTCTAATGTGCTTTCAGCTTCATGATTATGCAAAGACCTCAGAGTCTGTGCTGAGATCATGACAAAAAATATCCTAACCCATTTATGGAGTATTGATTCATGAAAAATTGCAACTCTGTTGACCAAATAAATAAATAAATGAAGCATGAGTAGTCAGACATCCTGGAAATTAACTTTTACCTCCCCCATGTCAGAATATTTCCTAGAATGTTCATGGTATGTATACTCTGAGGAGTACATAGCACTCACTACTAGTCACAGAAAAAATATATAGATATTAATGAAATTTATTCCTTTTGCATTCTCCATGACATCTACCATCTCAATGAAAATAATATTATTAGAGAGAAAATATCTTTGAATTTGTGTTATACATTCATCTGACATCATTAATTTAGCAAAATAATTATAATTATATCACTTCCCCCTTTCACTTTAAATGTGCAAACATCATTTAAATCAAGTTTTTATTCAAATATGAAGAAATAAGCAAGATATGGAAATATTTGTGTACATATGTATAACGTCTACATACATGCATGATGTAATTCATATATCAATATATGCATATGTGGCATGTATACACATTTATATACATATGCATTTTGTGTGTATATAAATAAATATCTATATGTAAAGATTTTGGGGGAAGGGAACATTTATTAAGCACTTTCCAGGAGAAGGGGGTGGAGGATAC
The DNA here is from genome assembly GCF_016432865.1 of Antechinus flavipes. Taxonomy (NCBI): domain Eukaryota; kingdom Metazoa; phylum Chordata; class Mammalia; order Dasyuromorphia; family Dasyuridae; genus Antechinus; species Antechinus flavipes. The sequence goes on along the minus strand of NC_067399.1, from coordinate 646,766,360 downwards.
CATAAATGACAAAGAACTAAGTGATCTTAGAATTAGAGCTCTGACACATTACTGCTCAATGTCCCAGACACTTCCGCCAAATTCTAAGTATTAAAGCAATAATTTAGCTCCATTGGGAGAGAGGATTTCCTTATTTGGGATTCCCTATATCAGTTAAATCCTAGATCTGGCCTTAAAAATGAAACTTTCAATGGGAAACTTGACAATCAAAACTATTTATAATAGTCTGGGAGCATTGCCAGAGATACTAACAAAAATAACAACTTGTTCTGTCACATGGGCAGTATGAATCAGGGACAGAATCTGAAAGTAGTTCTTCCTGCTTGCAAGCTCATCTCTTTAGACTCTAGCCCACTATTGGGAAATTATCTTTATCAATGTAAACATATGTTTAGTCCTTAAATATTTCTAAAATCTATCTATTTATTTATCATCTGCCTTTCTTTTTTTTCTTTCTTTCTTCATTTTTTCCTCCCTCTCTTCTTTTTTCACTTCCTTTCTCACTCCCTTTCTCCTTCCCTCCCTCCCTCCTTCCTTCTTTCCTCCCTTCCCCCTTTTTCTTTTCCTCTGTCCTCACCTCCCTCTTTCTTTTCCTTCCTTCCTTCCCTCCCTCTCTTCCTTCCTTCTTTCCTTCCCTCTTCCCTCTATCCCTCCTTCCTTCCTTCTTTCTTTCCTTCCTTTCCTCCTTGCTTTCTCCCTCCCTTCCTCCCTTCCTTCTTTCCTTCCTTCCTACCTCCCTGTCTCCTTGTCTCCCTCCCTTCCTCCCTTCCTCAGGCATGACCTGAGATTTTTTTTTCCTTACATAGTTGATGAATAAACTAACAGTAATAGAAAATATTTGTCTTTGAAGTATTGTAAAGACAGTTAACAGGAAAAATTAGATTTTTAATATTTTAAAAATATTGATGAAACACACTCACTTTTTCTTGCTCAATGAAAGAACATATCTTTTAACAGTGATTTTTAATTCTTCAAGAAATTGACAGAATAAAGTGATACTAATATCTATTCTTTCTCTAGATGTGCTGTGAACAAGAAAATCTATCAACTCTAGGACTCAGATGACTAATATAAGAATGACAGAGTCATGAATAATCAGACTTTTGTGACAGAATTCATCCTAAAGGGAATCACAGACATCCCTCAGTTGCAGGTTCTATTTTTTGTTCTTTTTCTGTTCCTCTTCATAGTAGCTCTTATTGGAAATTGTCTCATTGGGGCTGCTATCAGCCTGAATTCTAGTCTTCACACTCCAATGTATTTCTTCCTGGTCAACTTGGCTTTGTTGGATGTCATCTGCACATGCACTGCTGTGCCCAAGCTCTTAGAGATTCTGGGGGGAGAAGACAAGACCATTTCTTTCGGGGGCTGTATGACTCAGTTGTACTTCCTGACTTGGTCTGTGGCTGCAGAACTCTTGCTTTTCACAGCCATGGCTTATGATCGGTATGTAGCAATCTGCCAGCCTCTGCATTACAGCAAGATGATGAATAGGGAAGTTTGTGTCTCATTGGCTGTGGCTGTGTGGGGGATCAGTGCCTGTGGTGCCACAACAAATACCAGTCTCTTGTTGAGGCTGTCATTCTGTGGTCCTAATGCAATAGATCATTTCCTCTGTGAGATACCCTCTCTACTGCCACTGTCTTGCTCATCCACATATGTGAATGACATCATGACAACTGTGGCTGACATATTCTTTGCAGTTCTGAATTTCCTGCTCACTGTGATGTCTTACGGCTTCATTATCTTCAGCATCATGGCAATCCAGAGTACAGAGGGCAAAAAGAGAGCTTTTGCCACCTGCTCTTCTCACCTCATTGTAGTTACCATGTACTATTCTACTGTCATCTATGTCTACCTAAGCCCAGGTTCCAGTTACTGCCCAGACACAGGCAAGATCATGGCTGTGCTTTACTCCACAGTGAGTCCCTCTTTGAATCCTCTTATCTATACTTTGAGGAATAAGGATGTTAAAAAGGCCCTCAGAAAACTCTTTATCTTTTTCAAGAGGAAATGATAATTTATTCCCCTAAATTCTCAGCAAGACTTGGCCAAAGAATTAAATTCTCTTCATCTTTTAAAAAACTTTTACTATGACATTATATTAGACCCTGTCCAGCACTAGGGAAATAGATAAAATTTTCTACTTTAGATCATATTTTCACAATACTTTTGAGATTGAAAAAGCATCTTTTTTAGCAAACAACTCAGTGAGATATGTAATTATATGTGAAATGTCAGTGACAAGCCAATTGTATTGGCTATCACAAAGACCATGAAAGCAAGAAAAGATAGAAACATCAATGTATGTGGTCAAGACAGGCCAGACAAGACAAGACAGGTTTATTTTATCTATGTCCTCCATATTTAAAACCACAGATTTACTAAGGAAACATAAAGAAACATAAAGAAGATAAATCAATCAGTACATGAATGGGCAATGTTTTGTGTACTCGCAGAAACTAGGCATTTTATATAGAAACCACTTTACTGCTTCGCTATCCTGATTAATGATACATGTTCAATAAACCTATTCCTAATTCATCTCAGTCTTTTCTGGTCTGCTTGCTGACACTTAAGGAGGTTTAAGGGGGGGTTCAAAACCAGGTCAAGATAACCTTGAATCCTGCAATGAAGCAGGTGTTGCTAGTATGTATTGTTGTCTGGAGAGGTATAGTTATATGTTATAATTATCCTTTCATAGATCAAAAAAAAAAAAAAACTAAGACTCAGAGAAATTTTGATTCTACAAGGTCATATAGCTAGCAAATAAGTATAAGAGCTAGGGCCAAAACTCAACTTTTTTGAATCAATTTCCCCCCAAATATGTCATAGAAACAAAATAATATGAAAATATGGGATGGGATTAAGAATGGAAATAATAATGACATTCTCTTCTTTTATCTTCAACTGATATGTAACACAATGTGACTTGGAATTACAATTCTTTGATCTACCTTGTGTGAAATGACAAGTGTTATGGAAAATGGTTCAAAGCAGAAAAACAAAATGTTATAAAAATATTAATCAAAAGCATTACTTATGCTTAAATTCCTGGTCTTCATGAGATATTATATCCACTTGTGTTAAGATTCATTTAAATTCAATTCAGCCAAAATTTATTAAGTACTTTCTCTGCCTCCTGACATCTTGACTTCCTTCAAGTCCAATCCCAAATTCACATTCTAAAAGAAAACTTTTCTGACTTTTCTTCATTCTAGTGCCTTCCCTTATTTGTTAGTTCCTATTTATGTTGTATATATATTTTGTTTCTATGTAGTTTATATGTTGCCCCCTCCATTGCACCATGGGATCTCTGAGAGCAGGAATTATTTTGTACCTCTAAGTATATCTCCAAAATTTTACATGGTGGACTGGAGTATTACATCTAATCTTGTAGACTAATTTTTCTACACCATGCCAGCATTATGCTAGGGTCTGGAGATAAAAAACAAGCCTTTTTCATGGCATAAAGATGAAAACATAATGTAAAAGTTTGGATTGTGCTTACAAGGTAAAATATTCTAGGGATACAAGCAAGTATTTTTCCTCTATAGTAATAATTCAGTTGGTATTTGCTCTAATTTTAATTTCATGCACATTTTGTACATACAAATGTCATAATCTAATAATACATCACTGATTTTGCTAACCTAAGACCTATTTAATACATTGCCACTAGGAAAGTGATCTTGGGTGGCTTAATGTTTTTTAAAAATGCTTTTTATTTTACTAAAATAGTACAAAAATATTATAAGATGAATGCATTTTAACCATTTAAACAATTATCTAATCCCTTTATATGCATGTCAGAATTTTCCTGCTCACATTCAAATATGAAATTTTAAAGTTATGCAGTTAATCAGAAGTTCAAAATACTCTTGTCCAGGATTCTGTATGCTTCTGCAATCAATAAATATTTTTATTCTTGCAATTTTTTTTCTTTTCTTTTATTCATGCTATTTGCACATTAAAACAAATATATTGGGATATTCTGATTGGCACTTTCCAAAATCTTGACTAATTATCAATGATTTTCCAGTAGATCTTTCCAAGTAGAAAAATTTATTTTCTCTAATTTCTGGTTATTCTAACATATTCTACCTTATGAATGTTGTCCTTGAACTTTTGAAGAAAATCAAAGTTAAAAACATGTGTGATATCCAAGAGATCAAAAGTTTATAACATTAGAGGTGTAGTTATTAGTTCTCTTAATATTCTTCCATTTAATGTTCATTCATAATTATTGGTTCTTGGTTACTATATGATGATTAAATAGTTATACAAATATGCTTCGATTATTCAATATATCACCAATGATAGATTTTTCTTCTTACAAAAATAATTGTTTCATCTTCAAATTTCATTGTACCAAATAAAATAAATGAATGAGTTTTATTTAATGATTATGATAATTTATAGTGCTTTACACTGCTTTTTCAGAAGGTCCAAAGTCCCATCACATACTCTCAATGGATTCCTGAAATATGTGTGAAAATCATTATGTGGAAGTGAGCATAATAGTTTTTTATTTAAAATTTGGCCATCCATTAATAAAAGTTTTCATTCATAAGATCATGTATGCACATTTATATGGAAAGAGACAGAGAAATAGAGAGACAGAGAGACACAGACAGACTGAGAAAGAGATAGACAGAGACAGAGACAGAGATAGAGTTTATTTATTGTATAAACTTGGGTAAGTCATTTAACTTCATTTGCCTTAGTTCCTCATTTATAAAATGAACTGGAGAAGGAAACAGTAAACCACTCCACTATCTCTGCCAAAAAAAATCCAAATGAAGTCAGGAAGAATCACACACAACTGGAAAATGACTGAACCATTGGCAATACGATGACTATTTTTTCAGTAAGTTTAAAGAAGATTAAACATAGCAATCTCCATGGTTTTATTAATCCAGGGATTTTGTCTGACCTCAAAGCACATATGGAAGAGTCAATCACTATTCTTTCTTTCTATAAGAGCATTCTCTCTCTCTCTCTCTCTCTCTCTCTCTCTCTCTCTCTCTCTCATTACAAACACTCTACTGATTAAAATCTCCCTTATAACAAAAACTTCAAGCAATATGAAATATATACACAAATTGTGTTTAACAACATACACATAGTATATCTATAGGAGTATCTGCTTAATATATGTATATATGTATATAATATTTCTTACTATTTTATTTTGATGGAAACTTACCTCTCTGTCATTCCAGAGGAATTATTTTTCCAATGCCTCTTCTTCAGGGCCATAGTAGATGTTAAGGAGAGCCTTTAATACTTTTTCTGTGAAATCAAATATATTTTTGTAATTAACAAATACCATATACAGTGTATTTTTATGTACTCTAAATCTCTTGGTCTTTGAGAGCCATGAAATGCAGTGTGTTATAGAGACTTCCAACTCCAAAGAATCATAGATTTAGAATTGCAAGGGACCTTAGAAGTCATTCAGTTAACCCCCTTAATTTTACAGATAAGAGGTTGAGGCAAAGCAGGGTTAAATGATTTTGCCCAAGGTGTGTGAGAGTCTGCCCATTCCTTTCTCAGATTTTCTTAAGGAATACTTTGGTAAAAAGAATGATAATGAATGGATAGACAAAGATTCCTGATGGAGACATAGAGACAAGGATTGAAAAGACATAACAGTTTACGTGCTGAATTTCATTTATTTAAGTATAAATAGTTGTAAATGAAACTAGATAGACAGGATCAATTTATAGTATTAAGGATGGAGATAGATTTAGGACCTTAACAGAAAATTTCCAGGGAAAATCCTTTTGTCAACATACATCAGTACAATTAGAGGATAAGTGACTTGTCCAGAATCACACAATCAATGTATGCTAAAAGCAACACTTTAATGCAGATCTCCTAGCCTTTGAGATGGTATCTTTCTCTGATAGTTGGTGGCACAGTGCCAAGCAAATCTGTCTTAGATACTTATTAATTTTGTGACCCTAGGAAAGTTACTTAACCTATTTATCCCAGTTTCCTAATCTGTAAAAGGAGCTAGTGAAAGAAATGGCAAATTATTCCACTATCTTTTTCAAGGAACCCTGACATGGGGCTACAAAGAGCTAAATATGACTGAGAATGATGCAACAACAGCTTTATTACATGAAAAATTATTTTAAAATTATTACATGTATCTATGTGTATATATTTATATATTGCATATATAAAATTATTTTGTTGATACTATTCACTGCATATGTAAATATGTTTTTCAATTTATAAGAGAAATCATTTAGGAGTGAAGTCTTTGTGGTGTTTCATATTGGTATTTACAAGATATAAAGTAACACAAGGTCAAGAAGTACTTCAGTTTACATTATTAGCTTACAAGGTCTGAGCCATGTTGTAACCAAAGAATACACTTGACCAGGGGTCAAAAAATTTGGGATTCAAATCCTGAGTGAGTGCCTGATACAAAGAAAGCTCTTACTATAAAAAAAAAAATTATTGGTTAATTGACTCTGCCACACACTATTATTACATTTGGACATTCCTAAAATAATGAATCAGATCATTTTCAAGCTAGATTTGGAAAAGACCTCAGAAATAATCTGTTCCATCTCTATAATTATACTAGTAAGTAAAGTGAAAAAAAAGCAAGTTAAAGTTAAGCACTATGGGGTTTAAATTTTCTGATTAACAAGTGATTATTTGATTTGAGGTTTACAAGTACTCTAAAATTTAAGGTCTTCCTGAGGCTTATTACTTTAATAAATAGTCTGAGCTTGTGTGGAATGGGAAGATTTAATTTAATTAATTTTTATTAAAACTTTTATATTCCATATTTTCCACTTCTTCCCCCATACCATCTCCTAGAATGTATGCAATCCAATATATGTTATATATGTTAAACTATGTTAAATCTAATATATGTAAAATATTTATACAATTATCTTGCTGCACAAAAAAAAATGAGATCAAAAAGGAAAAAAAAATTAGTAAGAAAACGAAAGGCAAGGAAATGACAAAAAGAGTGAGGAGGTTATATTGTGATCAACACTTAATTCCCACAGTCCTCTCTCTGAGTGTGGATGGCTCTCTTCACACAAGATCATTGGAACTGGCCTCAAATATCTCATTGTTGGAAAGAGTCATGTCTATCAGATTTGATCATCATATAATATTGCTGTTGCTGTGTAGAATGATCTCCTGGTTCTGCTCATTTCACTTAGCATCAGTTTATGTAAGTTTCTCCAGGCCTCACTAAAATCATCCTGCTGATCATGTCTTATAGAATAATAATATTCCATAATATTTATATACTATCCTTTATTCAGCCATTACCCAAAGGATGGACATCCACTCTGTTTTCAGAGTGTTTCTTGTCATTATGCCACTTGTCACTATGAAACATTTATGCACATGTGGGTCCCTTTCCCTCAAGATCTCTTTGGGATATAGGCCCAGTAGAAACACTGCTGGATCTGAGGATATGAAGAGTTTGATAACTTTTTGAGGTTAGTTATAAATTGCTCTCCAGAATGTTTTGATCCATTCCCAATCCTACCAACAATGTATTAGTGTCCCAGTTTTCCCATATACCTTCCTTCTTTCTTTATTTTTTCTAATAGTTTATATAGTATTGGAATTAATTGGTTTTTGAATGTTTTGTAGAATTCACATGTAAATCCATCTGGGCCTGGAGACTTTTTCTTTTTCTTTTTTTTTTCCAATTAAATTCAACAGTAATTTATTTATTTATTTATTTTTTAAAATTTTTAAATAACTTTTTATTGATAGAATGCATGCCAGGGTAATTTTATACAGCATTATCCCTTGCATCACTTCTGTTCCGATTTTTCCCCTCCCTCCCTCTACCCCTTCCCCGAGATGGCAAGAATCCTTTACATGTTGAATAGGTTGCAGTATATCCTAGATACAATATATGTGTACAGAACCGAACAGTTTTCTTGTTGTATAGGGAGAATTGAATTCAGAAGGTATAAATAACCCAGGAAGAAAAACAAAAATGCAAGCAGTTTATATTCATTTCCCAGTGTTCTTTCTCTGGGTGTATCTGCTTCTGTCCATCTTTGATCAATTAAGGCTCTCTTTATCGAAGAGGTCCACTTCCATCAGAATACATCCTCAAACAGTATCATTGTTGAGGTATATAATGATCTCCTGGTTCTGCTCATTTCACTCAGCATCAGTTCATGTAAGTCTTGCCAGTCCCTGGAGACTTTTTCTTAGGAAGTTGATTAAAAACTTGTTTGATTTCTTTTTTCTAAAATGCGACTAGTTAAACAATTTATTTTCTCTTCTCTTAACCTGGGCAATTTATATTTTTGTAGATCTTCCTCCATTCATTAGATTATCAAATTTATTGGCATATAGTTGGGCAAAAAAAACTAATTATTGCTCTAATTTCTTCTTCATTGATGCAAAGTTCTCCCTTTTCATTTTTGAGAAAAACAATTTAATTTTTTCTTTCCTTTTTCTAATAACATTAACTAAAGGTTTATCTATTTTGTGTTTTTTTATAGAACCAATTGTTAGTTTTATTTAATTCAATAGTTTTCTTATTTTCAATTTTATAAATCTCCCCTTTTCAAAATTTCAAATTTGGTATTTAATTGAGGGTTTTAAATTTGTTCTTTTTCTAGCTTTTTTAGTTGCAAACCCAATTTGTTAATCTTCTCTTTCTCTATTTTATGCAAATAAGCATCTAGAGATAGAAAATTTCCCCTGAAATTTGACTGCATCCCACAAATTTTGGTATGCTGTATCATTATTGTCATTCTCTTGGATGAAGTTATTGATTGTGTCCAAGTTTTGTTGTTTCAGCCACTCATACTTTAGTAGTAGATTATTTAGTTTCCAATTAATTTTTGGTTTATTTTCCCCTGGCAATTTATTGCATGTGATTTTAATTGCATCATGATCTGAAAAATGCTTTTATTATTTCTGACTTTCTGTATTTGATTTTGAGATTTTTATGTCCTGATATATGATCAATTTTTGTAGATTCCATAAATCACTGAGAAAAAGTAAACTCCCTTCTGCCTCTATTCAAATTTCTCCAGTGATCTATAATACCTACACTTTCTAACATTCTGTTTCCCTACTTAATTTCTTTCTTTTGTATTTTGTAATTGAATTTATCCAGTTCTGAGGGAGCAAGATTGAGATCCCCTACTAGTATAGTTTTGCTGTCTAATTTTTTTTGTTGTTGTTGCTCTCTCAACTTCTTCTCTAAGAATTTGGATGGCTATACCGCTTGGTGCATATATTATTAGTATCGATATTGCTTCATTATCTATGATATCCTTTAGCAAGATATAATGTCTTTCCTTATCTCTTTTAATTAGCTCTATTTTTGCTTTTGCTTGATCTGAGATCTGGATAACTACCCCTGCTTTTTTTTTTAACTTCACCTTAAATATAATAGATTCTTCTCCAGCCTTCTATCATCATTCTGTATATATTGCTTTGTTTTAAATGTGTTTTTTTTTTATTGTAGGATTCTGGCTTTTAATCCAGTCTGCTATGTGCTTCCATTTTATGGGAGAGTTCATCCCATTCACATTCATAGTTAAAATATTTAATTCTGTATTTCCTGCCATCTTATTTATCCCAAGTTATGCTTTTATCTTTCTTTTCCCCTTCTCTCCTCCCCAGTATTTTGCTTCTGACCATACCTTGCCTCAAGTAGCCCCGTCCTGCTTTAAAGCCCCTCCCCTTTCTTTCCCTTTCCTCTACTACTTTTCTTTTAGTCTATTAATCTCACTCTTTTCTGTCCCCTTTCCCCTCCCACTTCCCTATAAAGTAGACAAGTTTCTTTATGAAACCAAATATATCTGATATTCTCTCTTTGAGCCAGGTCTGAACAGTGTAGATTCACCCAATATTTACCCCCTCCCTTCTTTCCCTCAGATATAATAGGCCTTCTTTGCCTCTTCATGAGATGCAATTTCCCTCATTTTACCTTCATTTTTCTCTTTTTCCAGTACAATTCCCTTTCCACGTCAAGTATTTTTTCTTGTTATCACAATAAAATCAAATTATACTGTACTCTCTAAATATACCCATAACAGAGATATCATTTTCAAGAGTTCTTTGTTTTTAATTTTTTATGTTTCTCTTGTGTTCTATATTTGGAGATCAACTTTTTCCATTCTGGTCTTTTCATCAGAAATAAATCATTATCATTAAATTATCATTAAATGTTCATCTTCTTACCTGAAAAATAATATTCAATTTAGTTGAATAGTTTATTCTTGGCTAAAATCCAAATTCCCTTGTCTTTCAGAATATCTTCTGGAAATGTATTATACTCCAAATATTTGTGGGTTCTGTCACTTCAAAACAAGTTTAAAGACTTAATCTTCTGCTGGTTTGAGAGAAGGTTGAAGGTCAGGAACACCATATCTACTCTCCACCATCTTGGCTCTGCCTTCCCCACACTTCTTCAAGAGTTAATTTTAGAATATACTAATTGTACTGTAACCTTTGGATGAATTGAATTATCTCTTTTGTCTTTCTCCACTAAATTATTGACTGTATTTAACATTCTGATTAATCATTTATATAAAATTTATGAATTATAATACTGAGGTTGAATCCTTTAGTTTTTATTTTATCTACTTTTTTGGATTTTGCTAAATATTGAAATAGTTGAAAGAAATATTTCAGGATGGTTCAAACATGGGGGAGACAGAGCCAAGATGGCAGAGAGGTAAAATGCCTTTGTCTGAGCTCTTTCTGGCTTGCCTCAGATTAACACCAGATTAAGCCTCTGAACTTTTTGTGGAGTGACAGAACACATAAATACTTGTAGTACAATGAATTTCCAGCAGAATATATATTTTAGAAGAACTTCAGAAAAGATCTGTTTCAATCAAGCAAAGGCAGGAGGGGTAGGGATGGAGTTGGAGTACTGTAGGAAAGAGGTAGCCAAGCTCAAGCACAGTGTAGAAATCTACCAGGAGGTTATCAGTCAAAATACATCAGCATTGGCTATTCTATCATGGTTCAGAAGCTAGTGGGATCAGCAAACTTGCTGGGAGACATCCAACAAACAACAAAAGACAAATAGTGAGCCTCTGAACCTCAGAACATGCCCACCTAGCATAGGAAGTAAGTCAGCTGCATTGGTCCCAAGGAAGCATAAAGCAGCTGTCACCTGAAGAAGAAGCTTGGGACAATCTTTCCTTAGTGCTAAGAGCACACTTAAACCTTTAAAAGGAGCAAAAAAGAAAAAAAAAAAAAAGAACTCTGATCATTGATAGCTTTCATGGAGACAGAGAAGAAGATGCCTCAAACCAGAGGACACTAAAAGCAAAACATCTCCAGATAAAGCCCCAAAGGGTGATACCAATTGTTCTACATATCACAAGACTGTCTTGGAAAAACTCAAAAAAGTTCTTAAAAGAGAATTAGAAGAAAAATGGGAAATGGAAATGAGAACTTTGCAGGAGAGCTTGAGAAAGGAAACAGAAATAATCTGAAGAAATCTTCTCAAAAAAAGAATTAGGAAAATGGGAAAAGCATATAATGTCTTACAATATAAATTAGATGTAATGGGAAAAGTACATAATTCCTTACAATATAGATTTGATGAAATGGAAAAAGAAACCAACTCATTGAAAAACAGAATTTGTGAAAGAGAAAAAATCCTAGGAATAAAACAACTCATTTAAAAGTTCAATTGGCCAAATGCAAAAGGAGATAAAAAAGCTAACTGAAGAAAATAATGAAAATTAGAATTGAACAATTGGAAGTGATTGACTCAATGTGACATCAGGAATAAGTCAAAGGAAAGAAAAAATGAAGAAAATAGAAGAAAATATAAAATACCTCATTGGAGAAACAACTGACTGGGAAAATAGATCTAGGAGAGACAGAATAAGAATTTAGACTTCATGACAACCATGTTGAAAAAAAAAAAAGCCTAGACAGCATCTTTCAGAAAATCATCAAGGAAAACTTTCCTGATATCCTAGAACCAGAGGGTAAAAGAGTCATTGAAAGAGACCCCAAAATTAAATATCTAAGGAATAGTGTAGCTAAATTTCAAAATTATCAAGTCAAGGAGAAACTATTGCAAATAGTCAGAAAAAAACAATTAAAATATTGAAGAGCCACAATTAGAATTATCTAAAACCTAATAGCTTCTACTTTAAAGGATCAAAGGCACTGAAATATAATATTCTGAAAGGCAAAGGAACTTGAATTGTAGGCAAGAATAAATTATCTAGCAAAATTTAATGGAAAATGATAGACATTCAAAGAAACAGGTGAATTTCAATTATTTCTGGTGAAAAGACCAGAACTGAACAGAAAAATTGATCTTCAAATAGAGTAATCAAGACAAGTATAAAAAGGTAAAATGAAAAAAAAAACAGCTGTTTATCTTAAAAGTTAAAAAGTTTACATTCCTCTATGAAATATGCTTACCTCCTGAGAACTAATTGTATCTCTGTTATGGGTATTCTTAAAGGGTGTAGGTATAATTTGATTTTATTGTGATGAAATAAAAAAAGAAATTAGAGGTAGAAAAAAGATTGTACTGGAATGAGAGGAAAAGGGGAGGTAAAATGTGATCAATTACATCTCATGAAGAGGCAAAAAAAGCTATTATAATTGACGGAGAAAAGGGAGGCAGGTGAACATTGTGTGAACTTTACCCATCAGATTTAGCTCAAAGAGAGAATATCAGACATATTTAACTCACAAAAAAACTTGCCTCTTCTTATGGGGAAATAGGAGAGGAAAGATAAAGGAAAGGGGAGATTAATAAAAAGAAGATAAGTAGAAGAAGAAGGAATAAGAAAGAGAGAGAAGCTATAAAAGGGCAGAACTGTTTGAGGAAGGAAGGGGTCAGAAGAAAAGCACTGGGGAGGAGGAAAGTGAGAAGTATTATTTGGGGAAAATAAAATGGCACAAAATACAGAATTAGTCATTTTAATTGTGAATGTGAATAGGATAAATTCTCTCAAGTGGAAGTGGATAGCAGACTCAATGAAAAGCTAGAATCCTACAAACGCATTTAAAGCAGAGTGATACATTCAGAGTAAAGGTAAAAGGCTAGAGCAGAATCTATTATGCCTCAGCTGAAGAAAAAAAAAAAAAAAAGCAGGGTACATGTCCTGATCTCAGATCAAGCAAAAGCAAAAATAGATCTAATTAAAAGAGATAAGGAAATAAACTACATTTTGCTATAGAATACCATAGATATGCCCATATATTAGAATAGAGAACCAACTCGAGTGAATCTGTTCTCAGATATTTATTAGCTGTTTTACCCCAAACATGTCATTTATCTCTGCCTCAGTTTCTTCATCTATAAAATGAACTGGAGAAGTAAATGGCAAGCCACTTCAGTATCTCTTCCAAAAAAAAATATCAGGAAGGGTTGAACACAACTTAAAAATGACATAAAAATACAATATCCAAACATAAATTTTCCAAAAATGACACAGTAGGGAAACAAAAAAAAGTATCAAAATACAAAAAAGAAGGAGCAGGATGAGCAGGAGAAAAAAAATCTGCCTAAAACTCATGAGCAAAAAAAAAAAAAGGTCATTTCCAGAAATTCTAAATTGCAAACTGGCCCTATTTCTAAGAATCAAAGGACAAAGTAAAAACTGAATCTATCAGTTATCCCGTTATCACTTAAAAGAAATCCCAGAAGAACAACTCATAGGAATCTTGTGGCCAAAATGCAAATTTTCTAGGTCAAAGAAAAAATACACACACATATATATACACATACATATGGGCATATGTGTGTGTGTAGATAGAATGCTGTGAAAGTAGAGCAAAAATATTCTTCAGCAGGATAGCTCTGCAGCCCTGATCATAGCAGAAGAAAGATTCTAAGCAGCATTATGAAAATCTTTGTTCAACTGTTCCCCAATTATTTTTTAATTTAACATATTTATATATAATAATCACTCTTCCTCTTTTTCTGTAAAATTTTATTCAACTTTCCATTTTATATTTCAGGTGAACGTGAATTCCCATCCCTTACTCTATTTTTGAGGATATTAATGTAGTGCATCTCTGTTATGTGATAGTGTTTTCCTTCCACTTCCTTTTCCTTTTCTCCTTATTGGAGGACATCTAACACTTCCCTTTTCTTTTCCTACAATAAAACCACCCTCAAGTGGTCTATCTATCTTATTTTATTTTGAAGGTACTAAAATTACAAAAAGGTGTTTCTTATGCCTCTCATAAAATATAAGCAATCCATCTTTCCGTATTCCCTTTCAAATAATTAAGTATACTCTATGTTTCACTTGATGCCTAAAGTTTCAATTCAAAATAGGAATTCAGTTGTGCCATTTTAATCAGGAATGTTTGGAAATTCTCTATTTCATTGAAAAGAGCATTTTCTCCATTACCAGAATTATCCTTAGTTTTGTCAGATTAAACTTGAGTGTAAGCCTTCATCTTTTGGCTTTTGAAATATCATGTAATAAGTTTTTTCTTTTCTTAATATTGGCCTTGCAAAATTTTGTGTGATCCAGACTTCCTTATCACTAGATTTCGTTGCTTATGAATGCTTGTATTTTTGCTTTGACCAAGAAAATTTGCATTTTGACCACAAGAAAAAAAAAGTTGGAGTAAAAAAAAAGCTAATAAATATCTGAGAACAGATTCACTCTAGAGTTGGCTCTTTATTCAGTGTACCCCCTAGTTACCCATTGATGGAGAAGAGGTCACTACTTTGGCCTATTCTAATTCTTATGGCTTTTAGGGTTTTGATGATGTTTTCTACCATCATTATAAGTTTGAAATTCTCCTTGAAATTTTTCCTTCCTAGTTATTTCATTTTTTTTTCTTATTCTCACTTTTAAGTCCTTTTATAATATTGTGGATAGGATAGCTTATGTTATTTTCTCAAAGGCTTTGTTTGTTATGAGTTTGTTTATGAATTTGTCATGAGGTTGCATTCTTTTTGAAGGTTTACCCCCAGACGTCTGTCTCTCAAATCAAGGAATTTTCTCATGACATTTGCAAATTTTTTTATTTAGTTATTTCATCAACCTTGATATAAGGACTGAGGGTGGGATGGGCTCAAATCTTATACTTAAATCAGATTTAAAAGTCAGAACAAGACCTGTGGTCTCCTGAGCATGATAGCCAATCATTATGATCCCACTTTCAAAAGGCTATCTCGATGTTTTAATGATAAGCTCTGTCTAGAGGCTTGGTCTTTCCAAAAGTCACCAGCACTTAGCTGCATTAATTCCTCCATTGTGGGCTCAACAACTCCCACCATGACCATCAGAGCTATCTCAGGATGACCTTTGCCTAAGGTGTTTATTTTATCTCGAGATTTGGCTTGCTAACACTACACTGGATCCCATATAACATTCCCTGTTGTTGCCTTAATCATAAGCTTTCATCCTCACTGTCTCTGGACTTTGTGAGCATACAAGTTTGGCTTTATTATGGCTCTTCCTGGTAGTCACTGGTGCAGAACAGGCAGAATTTGGATTGCATAAGGGCATAATAGCCATCAATTACACACCCACACATACTATACAATGGAAGAACAAAAAAAGATTACTATATACTGCCTACCCTCATGGAACTTATGTTTTCTCAAATTATCAAGTTTCATATGACAATATCTAATTTTATAATAACAAAAGTCAAAATCAATGTACAATATCTATAGAGCAAAATTAAATATAAGACCATTAAATAGAAAAGTACATCTCTAAATGAGGAAATCATTGGATGAAGAAAGGTCATTTCTAAAAGTAGGAAGACTTAGATGTAAATATCCAGTCTCTGTTGCACAAATAACCTCATTAGTCTTCAGTCCAGTGATAATTTTCTGTAATTAATCCTCTTGGGATGTTTTGTTCTTATGTTACCTTAATGGCTACCTACAATATTTCAAGGGCTTGTCAGCAATATAATGGTAGTCTTATCATACTATGAGGTAACAGTTTCTTAGGTTGATTGTCTATGACAATGTGAAAGAATATATAGTTGACATAAAATTTAATATTTCTTTGTGACCAAATATATACTCAAGTAGAACATTGCAAATTCAAATGCAAATGCAGTGATTGATAGGCAAAGTATTTTAATTAACTCTTTCTAAAATAATTTTTTGACAAATTAAAAGTTGAGTCAAAGATACTGAATAGAGAAGACCAATGAATAGTTTTGGTTTAATGAAGAGTCGCCACAAAGGAAAATGATGGAACTGAAGAGAAATGGTGAAAGGAATGAAAAAGACAAAATACCCCAGGTACTCAATAATGTAAGATATAGCCAATAATCCAGCTCAGAGTGTGTAAAAGCTAAAATCCAAAATAAATAGATGCACAAATTTAAAGTTTTTGGCAGCAAATCAGAACTTAAGAAGAATAAGCAGAGGTATTCTTGCTACGTGGTTACTATCACTTATAAGAATTTGAGAAAAGAACACATAGGTAGGTGCATTGTGTAACCAATTTAGGGAAAAGAGGATTGTTAACAGATAAAATGCTACATGAATGTTACATATTGAAATAAGAAAAAAAGAATTAAGCAAGGGAAAGAAGACGATTTGGGGTCTAAAGACATAGAAAAAAATGATGTCTCTTTCAGTCCCTTCCTATATGACTTTGTTACTGAAGCACTGTTGGGTATCCATTTCCTTTGTTGTTAAATGAGAGGTTTTGAATAGAAGATCTCTGAAATTTCTTCCAGCTCTCAATCTAGGATCCTATGATTCTAAGAGGTACATATGCTAGTGACTCAGGCAATATAATGAATATTACTTGGAAAACTTGAAAATAATTGAGGTTATGGCAAATTATATTACGAAATCACAACAAAATTGGTCCAAGCATAGCAGAGTGCCTCGTCAGGTGCAGATGTAGATGTAGATTGATGTAACAAGAAAAATGCCTATTTTTTGAAATAAGTATCCATGACAAAATGGAAACAAAGTGAATCAGTAATCTGTTTTGTTTTTGAAGTGGAATAGAGAGCATGGATATCCTGTTCAAAGTCACATAGAACGTCTAGGATTTGAAATCAGGTTCTTTGACTCAAAGTATAGGGCTACATTCTTCCCAATGTTCTTTCTTCATTGGATGATAGAACAACAAAAAAATGAACTGAGTTTGGTAGTACAAACTATATCCTTTCCATCCTTTACGTTTGCACTGAATTATAGATTTACTTCTGCTAAAGATTTTACAGAGCATTAAGTCCAAATCTCCCCCCCTCATTTTATAAAAGAGGTATCTAGGGCTCAGAGGCACCATGATCACATAGTTTCCAAGCATCAACCACAAGCTTAATATTTGACTAAAGCATTGACATGTAAAAGCTAAAAAGTCCCTTCCCCTCAAAAAATAGATAAATTGAAATGCTTGGAAATAAATGAAAACTTAAGGCTAAATATAGTGGGTATTGTACAGCCAAGTTAAGATTACCTATAGGATGCTCAGAGAAGATAAGCTATATAGGGTATAGTTTTGTGTTGTGGATCAACAGATAAAGGGGCTCCTAAACCCTTCAATAAACCCTGAACCATCTTGGTAATGATAATGCAATTTCTGTAAGAGAAGAAATAGAACCTGAGTAGTCTGAATAGCTGTAGGAGAAAATAGACTTTTTTTTTAGAATTTCAAAAATCTTTTCAAAAAATTTCCATACTAGGCAATAAAAAAGGTTGTTCTCATAATGGGTAACTTGATAAGACCTTCGTTTACTTTTTTGGGTCTAGACCTGTGATTTAATTGATTTATTCAAGGTGGGCATTTTATGTTCAAGGTGAAAAAGCTCTTTCTACTGATAGAATTCAGGCAACTGGCATTTAACTTTTAGTTCTAGAGTGTCTCAGTGAGAGGCAAAGAGATTTGTCTGTAGTTACATAGCTATGAAGTATTACAGTCAGAATATGAATCAATTTCTTCCTTACTCTAAGGCTGATCATGTGGATCAAGTATCAGGATAAATTTTATTTGATCTATTAGTAAAATGAAGCCAAAAGATAGTAAACAGTTAACTCGTGTGTGTGTTTGTAAGGAAATTCCAATATTAAATACAAGTTATATGGTGAACAGTCAAGCTGACAAGAATATTTGAGATTTTATTTGTGGACAAAAAGTATACACAAGGATTGCACTTCTCCATTTTTTTTTCACATCCATTTCCCCTAAATGTGATTTGTAAGAAACCTTAGTGGGACATATATCCTAAATTAAATTAACTAAAATATGTGAGAAAGGAAAAAAAGGGGTGATAAATATAAATCAACAATGTATCAGAAATCAGTTTAATATTTTGAATAGTTTAAGGGGCAAGTAGTATGGTGGATAGAACACTGGTCCTGGAGTTAGGAAATTGCCTTAAAATTTAGTCATAGATATAGTTCAGTAAATGTGTGAGCCTGGGCAAAACATTTCATCCTAATTGTTCCCAAATATATATTTAAATAGATAATATATTTGTCATCAACACTTCAATATTTAACAGTTATGTTCATGATTAAATTTATCCAGTAAACATTATATGATTTCAAAATAAACATAAGATAATTGATTTAATTTTTTTAAGAATAAAATGTTTAAAAGACATTTTATCAATGCCTTTGTGATGACACTTATTCCCCATTCTTGACTCTTGATGCACCTACATTCTTCACTAATGATTTCTCCATCCTGACAATTAAAGGCAATTCAAAACAGAGATTATGTTTGCAATGTATGCGTAGTAGTCCCCCATGTCTTTCGTGGAAGATGGAACTTTCAGTGTTTCTTCTCCAGGACCTTGGGAGGTGGAGCAAAGCCTCTATTTAAAGCTCCATTTTTTCCTACCATGACAAATGTATTTTTCTAATTAATTAATTGTAAAGATTTTGGAATCTTTTATGCCCCAGCCTTCTTGATCATTTGGGAGACTGGAAGACTATTTTAGAGTGTCATAAAGTAATAGTCATAGATTTGGAACTGCAAGGGACCTTAGAGGCTATTGATTCCAACTATCTCATATTATAGATAGGGTATTAAGACATGGAGAGTAAATGATTTCCAGAATGTGTGAAAGCCTAGCTTTCTCAGATTTTCTTCAGGGATATTTGATTATAAAAGATTGAAAAAAATTGAATAGACAAAGATTCCTGATGGTGCCATAGGGACCAAAATTTAAAAAGTGATAACATTTTTATGTTCTGAAGTTAATATACTGAATTGTAAATGGGTAGCAAAAAAAGTGGATTGGTTGTATTAATTTTTAATATTTGAACTAAAGTGAAGCCTGAACTTGTGATTTAATTGGTCTAAAGAATTTTCAGTGGAATAAGCTCCTTCTGACAATGTAGAACAATAGTTTCTCTGCAATATGTAATCTGAGGAAATTACTTGAGTAAGATGCTAGAAATCACAGGATCACAGAATCATTCCAATTCAAAATAGGAAGGGAATTCAGAGATGAAGTTAATGCAGCTTCTTCTTTTTGTAGTTGTTGAGACAAAGACCCAGAGAAATTAAGTGATTCACCAAGACGCCACCAATGCCTTGCCATTCTAACCAAGATTCAAATAAAAAAAATAAATTGTTGTCTTGCCATTGTGTAAAATTATGCTGTCCATACACATGAAATGAACACATATTTCAATTGTTTCATAATTAAGAGAAATATTAAAATAAAACTCATTATACTCCAATTTCAAATTCTAATTCAATGCCAGATACCATTGCAACCACCATAAATGCTTGGTGATTGATATTTGTTTAAGAGGAGACTCTGGTTCCTTCTGTCCTGGAAAGCATCATTAGGATTATTGAACTGGTTTATAAGTTTATCTTACTTAAAATAAGTTGTTTTAACTTTTCATTTTCAAAATATATGCATAGTTTTTATCACGCATCTTTGAAAAATCGTGTATTCTAAATTACTTTCTCCTTTTACCACCTGTTCATTTGCTTTCACCATTTATTATTTGGAGAATGGCTTGTACTCTGCTAAATTTTAGTCAATTTTCTACATATTTTAGAAATGAGGCATTTATCAACCCTTGGATTAAATATTTCCTCCCAGTTTTCTGGTTCCCTTTCTAATTGTTTGTACAATTTTTTTACTTGTACAATTTTTTTAATCTTAATATAATCAAAATTATTCATTTTGCATTTCATAAGATACTCTGGTTCTTCTTTGATCACAGATTCTTTTCTTCACAAGTCTTAGAGGTAGAATATTCTTTGTTCCAATTTGCTTACAATATCACTCTTTATATACAAATCTTGAATCTATTTAGAACTTATATTGATCTATAGGGTGTTAGATGTTGGTCAATGACCAGTTTCTGCTATACTGATTGAATATTAGCCAATAAAAAATATTAATGTAAATTTAAAATTCTTAAAAATTATAGTGCAACTTAGGTTATCATATTCTGTCCATAGAGTGCAATTTAAAACTGTGTTTTTTTCATAAAATTTAGCATATTGGGAGAGAGAACCAGATAATTCTGTGACTATTTCAGATGTCCTTGGAAGAAAACAAGAGAAAAAGTGGGAAAATACATTCTCAACAGGATGTTATTGAATAATCGGACACAGGTAACCGAGTTCATCCTTCAAGGCTTTTCAGATAGTGTCCCACTAAGGATTTTGTTCTCTGGCACTTTCTTTTCCTTATATACAGCTGCCCTCACCGGGAATATCATGATCATTGTGTTGGTCACTTGGTGCTCTACTCTTCACACCCCTATGTATTTTTTCCTCGTCAACTTGTCTATGTTAGACATCATGTGCACAACCTCTGTCCTTCCCAAGGTGTTAGAAAACCTGTTTTCAGGAAAGAAGACCATCTCTTATGGTGGATGCATGACTCAAATATACTTCCTCTCTTGGTCTGTATCTGGTGAGCTCTTGCTCTTCACAGCCATGGCTTATGACAGGTATGTGGCTATCTGCCATCCTCTGCACTATAGCACCATGATGAATAAGAAGATCTGTGTCCTTCTGGCATTTGGGGTTTGGAGCATCTGTGGACTTAACACTACCATCAATACTGGGCTTATGATTCGATTGTCTTTCTGCGGCCCCAATATCATTAATCAATTCTTCTGTGAAATCCCTCCTGTATTGCTTCTCTCTTGCACCTCAACATATCTGAACAATATTATGACGGTCCTTGCTGATGTCTTCTTCTCAGTTCTGAATTTCCTGCTGACAATTGTGTCTTATTGTTTCATCATCTCCAGCATTCTGAAAATCCGGACCAGAGAAGGGAAGAAAAGAGCATTCTCTACCTGTTCTTCCCACCTGACTGTGGTCACCATGTATTATTGCACTGTGTTTTATGCCTATATCAGTCCCATCTCTAGCTATTCTCCTGAAAGTGGGAAATTGGTGGCTGTGTTGTACACAGCAGTTAGCCCCACCTTAAACCCTCTCATCTATACTTTGAGGAACAAGGATGTTAGAGAAGCCTTGAGAAAAGTGCCTCTATTTAGGAAGTGAAGGCTTAGAAATTTATGTTTTTCTAGAATGGATGATGCCGAAAGAAAAACTGGAGATATGAAATTCATGTTCATCGTCAGAACTTTTGACCAGGGGATGAAGTTAGATTAAGAAATGTTAGTAGTAGTTATGGAATACAGAAATTAGAAGATTAAATAAAAGCTAGAATAGCTGGGCGCCTTTGTTTACAAAGCAGCTCCTTGAACCTTTGAATATCCAAAAAGAAAATTCATCAAAATCACTTATTGTTAGATATTGAGCGAGTAGACCTGTTAAATCAGCATGCTAAAGATGGAAGTCACTCATATCATATACTCGACAAAGAGGTTGCCTTTGAGTCATAGAAAGGATATTGGATTCGGGAAAGAATAAAAAAAAGTAGATATTTCAAACATATAATGTCATATGTTTTCTGTGCACTACACCATGTTTGCTCTTCAGCTAAATAGTAAAAGTAAAAATAGGTGATCTTTCATTCAACAATAGTCTGCCTATTAAAAACTAACATTCTCTACATAAACATTAGCCATAGATATTTTATTACCTTTAAAGCATCCTTTACAGTCACCAGCTCTCCATAATTAGTCAACAACATGACCACCTAACAATAAAGGCCCTATTAATGAAGGCTTAATAGATTCTACTGCTACCAATAGGCCTAATCTGCTATTCATAACCCCACGTGTTGTCTAGAGATATTACTTAGAGTTCTTGATCTGAGTAAATAGGAAAAATCCTATAGTTTTCACACTCTCTCGTGGTTTTCCTATGGTCACACAACTTGTGTGACCATACATCAAAATCATATACCACAACTTGTTGAGATATTCTCGAATTAATAGGCATTCACTCACTTTCCAATTCTTAGCCACAACAAAGAGAGTTGCTATAAATATTTTGGCGCATAGGGGTTTCTTTTCTTTTTCCCTTGACCAAATTAGAAAACAAACACAATAATGGTATTGCTGGATAAAAGGTTATATACACTTTTATAACCCTTTGTGCATAATTTCAGCTTGCTCCCAAAATAGTTGGATCACTTCAGACATCCACAAAAGGTACATTAGGATCCTCATTTTTCCACATCCCCTTCAATATTTTCCTTTCCACCTTCTATCATTTCAGCTAATCTGGTAGTTCTGAGGACTACCTCAAAGTTTTCTTTTTATTTGAAATTTTCTAATCAGTTATGATTTATAATATTTTTAACATGACCATATGTAACTTCTACTTTTTTCATAAAAACAGCCTGTTCATATCTTTAGCCATTTATCAATTGGGGAATGACTAATATGCTAATAAAATATTACCTGAATCACTCGGCTTAGAAACTGACTTGAAACTTACATTTTCATGTAAGACAGTCTGGTAAAGTGGAATGAACACTGATCTTGATATCAGAAGAACTGGTTTCAAATCCAATATTTGTTGAATTCTCCCTTTGCTTTAGTGAAATTCACTAACATCCCTGGATCTTTTTTTTCCAACATCTTCAAAAATTACATGTAACTGAAAGGTCTCTAAGCACTCTTCTAGGTCTTCTAGATATTCTAAAACACTGATCTATCCCAAGGCATTCTCTGGATTTTTGTTACAAAGGGACTTAACCCCAATCCCCATTTAGGTACTATGTACCTTCAACTTCTGGCATTTTCTGCCTTTTTGCCAAGTCAAACAAGTCTCATTGCTCTTCTTTATGACCTTTCAACCATCTGTGGGCAGACATTATGTTATCCCCTGTTGGAATCCTTACTAACTGCTAAGTAGTTAGAGTTGATCTAATCTTACAAGAAGATGTTTTGGGCAGAACCTGAAACAAGGTACTAAGTAGAACTAAGTTCAATGAGTTCACACCTCCCTTGAAGCTCGTTGGGCCAGAGAGCACTATGGGAGAAAACCCATAATCCCTCTCTCTCGTATCCCACAATTCCTCCCTCTTGGATAAAAGAAACAGACAGAAGCTCTCGGTCAGATTTCAGTAGAGTTATGCCAGAAGCCCTCTCTCCGAGGCAAAGCAGAATATTTTCCACTTGGCTGGCTGGTGGCAGAAGTGTTCTTCGGAGAGAGGAAGACGCTACAAGTCGAGATTTCACCGGAATGACATGAAGAGTTGGAGCTGGCTGGAGGCTGAAGAAAACAGAGGCAGAGGCTGAAGGACCAGACGTTTGGATTTAAAGACATTTGGAGAGAGCTCTTGGAACCAAGCAGAGAGATAGGCCTCTAAGCTAACCGGGCTATATTGGGATAATAAAAGATCTGAACTTTTATCACCTGGCTGCGTTTTTGAGAAGAAAAAGATCACCACAATCCCCCTTGAATCTACTGATTGATTTGTACTTGTCTACAAACATATCATTTCCTACTGGTAGAATATAAGTAATTCAAAGAGAGGTCCTGTTTTTTTTTCCTTTGTATCCTCAACATCTAGGACAGTTTCAGGTATATTAGAGATACTTACTGAACACTTGTTGAGTTGCATTTCTTTTTTTAAATAGGATTTTCTTTTTTCCCCAATTATGTCAAAACAATTTTTAGCATTTATTTTTACAAAATTTTGAGTTCCAAATTTGTGTCCTTTCGCCTTCCTTTCCCTTCCCTCTTGTTTAAATGATGGGCAATTTGATATAAGATATATATGGGCTAAAATCTTACAAAAATGAAAGCAAAAATGCATCATTTCACATAATTGAAAAATATACAAAAAATAAAAAAATTGGAAGTTTTATGAGAAAACAATAAAGATTCAGGAGTGAGAGTTCAAAATGTCCTAAAGGAAGGTAAACCAGGAGGATCAGAATAAAAGGCAATGCAGATAGACTCAATGTAAGGTATATATAAAGTCTTTTTCAAACTTTAAAGTTTAATTCAAATGATCAAAATGGCTATGATTGTCATTAAAACCCTTCTAGTTAATAAGCTTCAAAATTCTAACGTCTGTGACCTGTTTTCATCAGTAGCTGATTTTGTAATCTTTTGTAAAGGTGGAAATACAGTGGTGGCCAGTGGAACATGTGGGGAAGAGTCTTTGGATCTTTTCTTTTTGCCAGAATAATGATAGAAATGGAGAATTTGGGAATCATAGTTAGAAAGCACACATGGACTGATAGCGGGGAACGTGCATCCCAGAAAGCTGGGCTGGGCATCAAGCGCTGATGATGTTTATCAAAATGAAAGAGATAAATGAGAAAAAGGACTTGCCCGAGTAAAAGGTGACACAGGAGCTCACCAATACCAACATGGGGTAAGTGGCTGCAGTCTCGGGGGCCTTCTGGAGAATTTGCTGGAACTGGGAATATGCTGGACTGGAAGATGGTGTCAGCCACCGGCCACGCCCATAAATTTTACACACAGGAAATCGGGAAGAGAGACCAAAATTACAGACAGAGACTCTGAATGCTGCAGAAGCAGATTCTGAACAGACTCTCAGGTTCCATGTGGTTGTGTTGTTGCTGCTTTTTGTCATTTTTTGTATAAACACAAATATATAGATCTCAATTAGGATGTGCAGGATCCAGCAGAAAAGACATAAAAGGAAAAGAGACATTGAGGCCCAAGGTATGAGTTCTGACCACAAGGAACAGGGAAAGGGCCTGATGGTGATAATCTTGGAAACCAAGGCAGGTATCGGTGACAGAGACTGGAGGAGACTCAAGGGAGGAAAACAACAAAGTGACAACTGACTGGACCCAGGAAATTTTTGGAGTAAATTTGCTTTGTACCACCTCCCTCATAGGAGGCTGCTGCTATGGCAGGCGGATTCCTCCTCGAGTGGCGTGGTGGTTGTTTTAGATTATACCAAAACTATTTTTCTGAACCCCAGTCATATAAAACCTGTGGTAAACAAAATCAAGGCATAAGATTTTCCTCTGTTTTCTAAGGAAAAAATATTAACTACTTAGAGTATAAAATTCTTGCAAACAGGCAGCTTACAGTCTTCTTTTTCTCTTTATCAATGGAATGCTGTATTCATCTCCCATTTGTACTGACAAGTGGCATCTCTGCAGCAGTTTCTTTTCAGTTATCTCAGAAAGACTCTGAGGGAGGGTGGGTATCTTTTGCAAAGATACTCCCAAGTCTCCACCTGCTGTGATCCATATCATGACCTGATAACTAATCATTTAGAAAAATAATTTCCTAAGGAGCTGGAGCAGTAATAACAAAAACAAAGCAGCCTGGATTTTTACCTTTATCCAGGTTTTATTGACCTCAGTGTCACTGCTGATGACCGGAGGTGTCGCTGCAAATTCTGAAGGCTCCCATGGAGCCTCCAGTTTACCTGGCCATTGTCTTCTTGGACCCAATACACCCAGGTTCAACAAGGAGTAAACAGAAGGGACAGGAAAGGAAAATATACTGACAGAACACATGTTGACTCACTGTGAAAAGGGCATCTTCTCTCTCTTTCCATTCAGTAACTCTGAGCAGTCGCTTTACTGGCTTCTACGAAGCTATGTCTCCATTGTATAGAAACCCTGTTTTGATTCAGCAGCTCAACTCATGAGTTCTGGGGATTAATTAATCCATTAGCATAATTTGTAGGACTAGTACAAATACACAGCTACACAAACACTAGAAATACGTTCCCCAAACCTCTACTTATTGAAAGGGGGACACATGATATTTGAATGCACTTTCCCCATTACACCAGAAGGCGAGTGTTCCCAAAAGATGTGGGTAGCATAATTACTTAGTCTTATTGCTGTTACATTTTAAATTATTATTAAAACAATTGCAAGGGATATTCTGTCACCATCCCTCATACTTACAATATATTTTACTTGATCAATGACTATATTTTTATTGAAGAAGTAGAATAATGTATCCTCCAATTTTAGGACAGGAAGTATTTTTTATGTATAAAGTATCAGAATTTTGGAAATAGCAACATATTTAATTTCACACTAATATGTATGTAAATATAACTATATTCTCGTAAATACTTATATAGGTGAAATATTAATTATTAGAAAAAAGAAGCAAGAAAGAGTGAGAAAATACCAGGGAGAAAATCTGGGTGTATATTTCTAAGAATGTAAGAGAATGAGTTATCCGTAGTATTCTTAAAACCTTCAGAGGATGAGCCCTTCTCTCATAAGATAAGGGAAAGAGAAAGCTTGTGGTAGGAGGGCTAAAGAAGTAGTAAAGATACACAGCTTTTATAGAAGAGATTACATCACAAGTAAGAGAGCATTAAGAAGGGGAAGGGGAGGCTCTAATTGGTTGTTGCTACCTGGAGAGATTGGAATGGAAGGTTTCTGTTCCCCCAAATCTTCTGGTTTCTAAGAAACAGAAAGTCAGGCCTTCAGGTTTAATCAAGGAGACAGTAGTTCAGTTAATAGACTAAATATCGATAAATGTCAAATACTGATAAATGTCATCAGCTCAGGTTAAGTAAATATGTTTCTAGCTGGCCAAGGCTCAAGTAAATATGGGCCTGCACATATTATGGAGGTCATAGAGAAAACACAGAAATAAAGAAAATAAAATACAGAAAAACAATTCATACATTCCTATAAGTTTTTCACTTTATCTCTCTATTCCACACAATTTTCCCCTTGTGATATATAGATGATTTTTATCATATTTTTGTGAACTTACATACTGTTCAAAAATCAGTTAACGTATCTATACTTTGTTTATCAAGTTCACCATCAAGATCATCCTTCTCTAATACATTCCAGCCTTTTCTCTGAAGAGTCATCATTTTAACAGCATCTTCCATATGCAATATTTCAATAGGGACCATTGAACTATCCTGGTTACTAAAGTAGACATAGTGGCAACAGGATATATCCCGATTGCAATAAGTCCATACCATAAAAATTGCTTCCACCAGCTGTCTTGGAAACAGTTGTCACAAAACAGATTGGCATTTGGCAGATATAAAAATAGAAAGATAAATTAACAAAGATGATAAAGGAGGGAAACTGAGGCACAACATTACATACTCTCCTTCTGAATATTTGAATTACTGATTACCTTCCCCTGGATACCTGGGAGGTCTCAGCACTATAATTTTCACCAACCCAATGTGAAGCAAATAAATCAAAAATTAAACTAAAAAATGCAAGAACTTATGGCAAAGGCAAGTCTCTTCCTGACAACCCCAGAGTTATCTGCAGTACAAAGGCCTCCTCTCAGCCAGAGAATCCAATTTGAGATGAACAGTTCACTGTGTTAGGTGATCCTCAGTCATTTGTGCACTTAACTCAGCTTCTGCTTACATAGGGAGTAGCGGTGCTCAAGATGGCCCCATGCTAGGAGGGGCACCCCAAGTCTGTCAGGATTCTAAAGGAGGTAAAGAGTGGGGTCTGGAGTAGCTGCACCTGTCCCCTCTGATAGAACAGGAACTGCTAACTGCTAATCCAGAAAGGATTCCTGAGCAGAATATGAATACTTAGACCATGAAAGCAGGCAAACCCCAAACTTTAGAGGCTTGAGCTCAAAACTGCAATGTCCTCTGAAAATGCAGAGATACCAATTAAGAAACTGGGGTTGCAGAGCTGGAGTCTGCCAGTCCCAAGACAGGTGTCTATCTTGGAGATCTCCTAAAAACAGGCAATTGGAGAATAGTCTTCCAGAGCAATTCCAACAGAATAAGGGATTTCAAAGCTAACGTATCGAATCATCATTCCGCATATAAAGCTCCCATACATCCACAACAGCAATAATTGCACAATTTAACAATTTCCAGCCCAGATCTTAAACACACACCTTCTCTCTCTATTCCACACAAACAGAAGTGGGGAATTCTGATAGGAATAAAAATCCTTACCTTTGTGATTCTGCTCCAATGTGCTGGTTTCCTCTCCATCACTCTGCGACCTCAGGAAAATTGTAGTCATTTCATTTCTAAATTTTTGGAGAAATTTTAATTATACTTCCAGGAGAAACAAGGTTCATGATCTAGGCATAAAGAATGAAATGATAAATAAATTGGAAGAGCATAGGATAGTTTATCTCTCAGACCTGTGGAAGAGGGAGGAATTTATGACCAAAGAAGAACTAGAGGTCACTATTGACCACAACATAGAAAATTTTGATTATATCAAATTGAAAAGTTTTTGTACAAACAAAACAAATGCAAACTATATTAGAAGGGGAACAATAAAAACATTTTTACAATCAAAGGTTCTGATAAAGGCCTCATTTCCAAAATATATAGAGAATTGACTCTAATCTATAAGAAATCAAACCATTCTCCAATTGATAAATGGTCAAAGGATATGAACAGATAATTCTCAGATGAAGAAATTGAAACTATTTATAGACATATGAAAATATGCTCCAAATCATTATTAATCAGAGAAATGTAAATTAAGACAACTCTGAGATACCACTACACACCTGTCAGATTGGCTAGAATGACAGGGAAAGATAATGGTGAATGTTGGAGGGGATGTGGGAAAACAGGGACACTGATACATTGTTGGTGGAATTATGAACACATCCAGCCATTCTGGAGAGCAATTTGGAACTATGCTCAAAAAGTTATCAAACTGTGCATATCCTTTGATCCAACAGTGTTTCTACTGGGCTTATACCCCAAAGAGATACTAAAGAAAGGGACCTGTATGTGCCAAAATGTTTGTGGCAGCCCTGTTTGTAGTGGCTAGAAGCTGGAAAATGAAAGGATGTCCATCAATTGGAGAATGGTTGAGTAAATTGTGGTATATGAATGTTATGGAATATTATTGTTCTCTAAGGAATGACCAGCAGGATGAATACAGAGAGGCTTGGAGAGACTTACATGAACTGATGCTGAGTGAAATGAGCAGAACCAGGAGATCATTATATACCTCAACAACGATACTGTTTGAGGATGTATTCTGATGGAAGTGGACCTCTTTGATAAAGAGAGCCTTAATTGATCAAAGATGGACAGAAGCAGCTACACCCAGAGAAAGAACACTGGGAAGTGAAGATAAACTGCTTGCATTTTTGTTTTTCTTCCTGGGTTATTTATACCTTCTGAATCCAATTCTCCCTGTGCAACAAGAAAACTGTTTGGTTCTGCACACATATATTGTATCTAGGATATACTGCAACCCATTCAACATGTAAAGGACTCTTGCCATCTGGGGGAAGGGGTGGAGGGAGGGAGGGGAAAAATCAGAACAGAAGTGAATGCAAGGGATAATGCTGTAAAAAATTACCCCAGCCTGCGTTCTATCAATAAAAAGTTAAAAAAAAAAAAACGAAAAAAAATTCTTATGGGGACTCTTCTTCCTTAATTCTGGAAGGATCCTTTTCACGAAGAGCTCTGGTTCTTCTAATTCTTGCCCCACACTCAGATGCCATATGTTGGACTACATAGGAGAGCTGCTGCAATACACGGGAGCCAGCTGGAGATCCAACCCAGACCGGATCTCCTCTTGTGAGGATGATACAAGGAGACTAACAGGCAGTTGCTATTCTCTGACCTCTCTCCTGAGAGGCCATTGCCTTGTCTGACCTCTCTCCTCCTCCCTTTGCCTCCAATTTATCTCATTTCCAGTCTGCAACACCTGTGTCAGCAAAGGCTGCCCTGCCACTCCTTCAGATGCTATGATCCACAGCTGTGGAGGCTCTAGGAGAATTGACCTTTCCCTTAACAACTTTCCAATCCAAGAATATGTTTTTCTTTAAGTAGAAATCGGGCCCCAACAATAAGCCCTTTCAGAGAAGGATACATTGCCAATGAGCAGTATTATATAAAGATTCTATTCAGATATTAATATCTTTCAGAATAGGGAAAACCAAAGCAGGGGAAAGGTTTTAGCCAGCTATTTGGTCTTCAGAAAGTAAAATAACACCTCTAGGAAATACAATAATTTTTGTTTAAAGAAAGAAAAGAATAAGTGAACATTTAGAAAGTTTTATACTTGTTGCAGATACTATCTACTCAAGAACTTGTAGAGACTTCCGGTTAAGATGGCGGAGAGGAGGCTCACAGTTGCATAAGCTCCGTGCTTTCTCTCACTATCCACTTCATTACAAGCCTCTGAATCAATGCTTGACTGAAAAAAACCCACAAATAGTTACCAAGAGAAGCCATCCTTGAGATCCGCCAAGAAAGGTCTGTCTTTACTGGAGGGCTGGGGCGGTTTTAGATCGGGCGCAGGCTGAGGGCAGCGGCAGTGAGAGCACGGGAGCAGACTGGAGAGGGGGTGGGGAGTGATCGTAGCCGTCTCTGCGGGGAGAGCTTCGCTACAGGTTTGGAACCTGCAGCAAGTCAACAGCCCAGCAGAGAAGCTAAAAACACCGGGGCTGAAGAACACAACCGCAAACAGCTGGAGTCTCTCAGGACCTGGCCGCCCCCCCCCTTTCCCCCCCTCAGTGACTCAGCACACTTTGGGATCTCAGAGCGCAGGCGCAGCACAGTCCTGCTAGTGCCTCACTGCTGCCCCCTGCAGTCTGTAGAGGAAGCTCGATAACACACCCAGCCCCCCCCCAAAGAAAGACTCCAGTTTTTTCTGTTTTTCTTTGGTAGTTTGTCTCTGATTAATAGACAGAATGAGCAAGAAGCTGAAGAGGACTTTAACCCTTGACAGCTTCTATACAGATAGAGAGCAGACTCTAAATCCTGAGGAGACTAAAAACAGGCAGTCCCCAGGTGATTCCCCAAAGGAGGAGATCATCTGTTCCTCAGCACAGATGAACCTCATAGAAGTGATTAAAAAGGCTCTCACAAGGCAGCTAGAAGAAAAATGGGAAAAGGAGAGGGAGGCTCTGCAAAAGGAGAGGGAGGCTTGGCAAAAGAGCTTGGAGAAGTCAGTTAAAGAGAGAGTGGATAAAGAAGTAAAATCCTTGAAAAATAGGATTAGTGAACTGGAAACAGAAAACAGCTCTCTAAAAAACAAAATTGGTGAAATGGAAAAAAATTCCACAGAACAAAAGAACTCAATGGGACAATTAGAGAAAGATTTTAAAAAAGTGAGTGAAGAGAATACTTCACTGAAAATCAGAATTGAACAAGTGGAATTGAATGACTCGAGGAGACAAGAAGAATCAGTCAAGCAAATCCAAAAAAATCAAACAATGGAGAAAAATGTGAAATACCTTCTGGGGAAGACAACAGACCTGGAAAACAGATCCAGGAGAGACAATCTGAGAATCATTGGACTCCCAGAAAAACATGATGAAAAAAAGAGCCTGGACACCGTCTTCCAGGAAATTATCAAAGAGAACTGCCCAGAAGTCATAGGAACAGAGGAAAAAATAAACATTGAAAGGATTCATCGATCACCCACTGAAAGGGATCCTAAAATCAAAACACCAAGGAATATAGTGGCCAAATGCCAGAACCCTCAGATGAAAGAAAAAATATTGCAAGCGGCTAGAAAAACCCAATTCAAGTATCAAGGAGCCACAATAAGGATCACCCAGGATCTGGCAGCATCCACATTAAAAGATCGAAGGGCCTGGAATATGATATTCCGAAAGGCTAAGGAACTTGGTATGCAACCAAAAATAACTTACCCAGCGAGAATGAGCATCTTTTTCCAGGGAAGAAGATGGACATTCAACGAAGTAAGCGAATTTCATCTATTTCTGATGAAAAAACCAGAACTTAACAAAAAGTTTGATCTACAAATATAGAACTCAAGAGAAATCTAAAAAGGTAAAGATTAATCTTGGGAACTATATTTTGACTATATAGATGTATAAAGAATACATGTATACCTTGTTCTAGAAATTGATGTGGAAAGGACATTGTACCAGAAAAAGGGTAAAGTGGGGGTAGTACATCTCATGAAGAGGCATAGGAAACCTATTATATCTGAGAGAAAGAATGGAGGGGGATGAATATAGTGGGTATCTTACTGCCTTCAGAATTGGCTTTAAGTGAAAAATCTTAAGACATATTCAATCTATGGTGAAACTTCTCCCATCTCATTGAAAAGTGAGAAGGGAAAAGTGGAAAGGGAAGGAATAAGCTAAGCGGAAGGGAATACGGGAACTGGGAGGGAAAGGGGTAAGATAGGGGGAGGAACTCTAAGGCGGGGGGAGGGACACTAAAAAGGGAGGGCTGTGAGAAGCAAGGGGTGCTCACAAGCTTAATACTTGGAAGGGGGGGAAAGGGGAAAGAAGGGAGGAAAGCATAAACCGGGGTTAACAAGATGGCAAGTAATACAGAATTGGTCATTCTAACCATAAACGTGAACGGGGTAAACTCCCCCATAAAGAGGAAGCGGTTAGCAGAATGGATTAAAAGCCAGAATCCTACAATATGTTGTTTACAGGAAACACACCTGAAGCGGGGAGATACATGCAGGTTAAAGGTAAAAGGTTGGAGCAAAATCTACTATGCTTCAGGTGAAGTCAAAAAAGCAGGGGTAGCCATCCTGATCTCAGATCAAGCTAAAGCAAAAATTGACCTAATTAAAAGAGATAAGGAAGGACACTATATCTTGCTAAAGGGTAGCATGGATAATGAAGCACTATCTATATTAAACATATATGCACCAAGTGGGGTAGCATCTAAATTCTTAAAAGAGAAACTAAGAGAGCTGCAAGAAGAAATAGACAGTAAAACTATAATAGTGGGAGATCTTAACCTTGCACTCTCAGAATTAGATAAATCAAACCAGAAAATAAATAAGAAAGAAGTCAAAGAGGTAAACAGAATACTAGAAAAGCTAGATATGATAGATCTCTGGAGAAAATGTAATGGAGACAGAAAGGAATACACTTTCTTTTCAGCAGTTCATGGAACCTATACAAAAATTGACCATATATTAGGACATAAAAACCTCAAACTCAAATGTAGTAAGGCAGAAATAGTAAATGCATCCTTTTCAGACCACGATGCAATGAAAATTACATTCAACAAAAAAGCAGGGGGAAGTAGACCAAAAAATAATTGGAAACTAAATAATCTCATACTAAAGAATGATTGGGTAAAACAGCAAATCATAGACATAATTAATAACTTCACCCAAGAAAACGATAATAATGAGACATCATACCAAAATGTATGGGATGCAGCCAAAGCGGTAATAAGGGGAAATTTCATATCTCTAGAGGCCTATTTGTATAAAATAGAGAAAGAGAAGGTCAATGAATTGGGTTTGCAATTAAAAATGCTAGAAAAGGAACAAATTAAAAACCCCCAGTCAAACACTAAACTTGAAATTCTAAAAGTAAAAGGTGAGATCAATAAAATTGAAAGTAAAAAAACTATTGAATTGATTAATAAAACTAAGAGTTGGTTCTATGAAAAAACCAACAAAATAGACAAACCCTTAGTAAATCTGATTAAAAAAAGGAAAGAGGAAAATCAAATTGTTAGTCTTAAAAATGAAAAGGGAGAACTCACCACTAACGAAGAGGAAATTAGAGCAATAATTAGGAGTTACTTTGCCCAACTTTATGCCAATAAATTCGACAACTTAAATGAAATAGAAAAATACCTCCAAAAATACAGCTTGCCCAAACTAACAGAGGAAGAAGTAAATATCCTAAACAGTCCCATCTCAGAAAAAGAAATAGAACAAACTATCAATCAACTCCCTAAGAAAAAATCCCCAGGACCAGATGGATTTACATGTGAATTCTACCAAACATTTAAAGAACAATTAACTCCAATGTTATATAAACTATTTGAAAAAATAGGGATTGAAGGAGTCCTACCAAACTCCTTTTATGACACAGATATGGTACTGATACCTAAACCAGGTAGGCTGAAAACAGAGAAAGAAAATTATAGACCAATCTCCCTAATGAATATTGATGCTAAAATCTTAAATAAAATATTAGCAAAAAGATTACAGAAAATTGTCACCAGGATAATACACTATGACCAAGTAGGATTTATACCAGGAATGCAGGGCTGGTTCAATATTAGGAAAACTATTAGCATAATTGACTATATCAATAACCAAACAAACAAAAACCACATGATCATCTCAATAGATGCAGAAAAAGCATTTGATAAAATCCAACATCCATTCCTAATAAAAACACTTGAGAGCATAGGAATAAATGGACTTTTCCTTAAAATAGTCAGGAGCATATATTTAAAACCATCAGTAAGCATCATATGCAATGGGGAAAAACTGGAACCTTTCCCAGTAAGATCTGGAGTGAAGCAAGGTTGCCCACTATCACCATTATTATTTAATATCGTATTAGAAACACTAGCCTCGGCAATAAGAGTCGAGAAAGATATAAAAGGAATTAGAGTAGGCAATGAGGAAACCAAACTATCACTCTTTGCAGATGATATGATGGTATACCTAGAGAACCCCAGAGATTCTACCAAAAAGCTATTGGAAATAATTCATAATTTTAGCAAAGTAGCTGGCTACAAAATAAATCCCCATAAATCCTCAGCATTTTTATACATCACCAACAAAACCCAACAGCAAGAGATACAAAGAGAAATTCCATTCAGAATAACTGTTGATACCATAAAATATTTGGGAATCTATCTACCAAAGGAAAGTCAGGAATTATATGAGCAAAATTATAAAAAAGTCTCCACACAAATAAAGTCAGACTTAAATAATTGGAAAAATATTAAGTGCTCTTGGATCGGCCGAGCGAACATAATAAAGATGACAATACTCCCTAAACTAATCTATTTATTTAGTGCTATACCAATCAGACTTCCAAGAAAATATTTTATTGATCTAGAAAAAATAACAACAAAATTCATATGGAACAATAAAAAGTCGAGAATCTCAAGGGAATTAATGAAAAAAAAATCAAATGAAGGTGGCCTAGCTGTACCTGATCTAAAATTATATTATAAAGCAGCAGTCACCAAAACCATTTGGTATTGGCTAAGAAATAGATTA
This sequence comes from Antechinus flavipes, assembly GCF_016432865.1. Taxonomy (NCBI): domain Eukaryota; kingdom Metazoa; phylum Chordata; class Mammalia; order Dasyuromorphia; family Dasyuridae; genus Antechinus; species Antechinus flavipes. Next base: position 646,731,121 of record NC_067399.1, on the reverse strand, counting down.
GTGGATCAGTGGAAAAGGCTAGGCTCACAAGACAGAATAGTCAATTATAGCAATCTAGTGTTTGACAAACCCAAAGCCCCTAACTTCTGGGAAAAGAATTCATTATTTGATAAAAACTGCTGGGATAATTGGAAATTAGTATGGCAGAAATTAGGCATGGACCCACACTTAACACCATATACCAAGATAAGATCAAAATGGGTCTATGACCTAGGCATAAAGAACGGGATTATAAATAAATTAGAGGAACATAGAATAGTTTATCTCTCAGACTTGTGGAGGAGAAAGAAATTTGTGACCAAAGATGAACTAGAGACCATTACTGATCACAGAATAGAAAATTTCGATTACATCAAATTAAAAAGCCTTTGTACAAATAAAACTAATGCAAACAAGATTAGAAGGGAAGCAACAAACTGGGAAAACATTTTCACAGTTAAAGGTTCTGATAAAGGCCTCATTTCCAAAATATATAGAGAACTGACTCAAATTTATAAGAAATCAAGCCATTCTCCAATTGATAAATGGTCAAAGGATATGAACAGACAATTTTCAGAGGATGAGATTGAAACTATTACCACTCATATGAAAGAGTGTTCCAAATCATTATTGATCAGAGAAATGCAAATTAAGACAACTCTGAGATACCACTACACACCTGTCAGATTGGCTAAGATGACAGGAAAAAATAATGATGAATGTTGGAGGGGATGTGGGAAAACTGGGACACTAATGCATTGTTGGTGGAGTTGTGAATGAATCCAACCATTCTGGAGAGCAATCTGGAATTATGCCCAAAAAATTATCAAAATGTGCATATCCTTTGATCCAGCAGTGTTTCTATTGGGCTTATATCCCAAAGAAATACTAAAGAAGGGAAAGGGACCTGTATGTGCCAAAATGTTTGTAGCAGCCCTGTTTGTAGTGGCTAGAAACTGGAAAATGAATGGATGCCCATCAATTGGAGAATGGCTGGGTAAATTGTGGTATATGAATGTTATGGAATATTATTGTTCTGTAAGAAATGACCAGCAGGATGAATACAGAGAGGCTTGGAGAGACCTACATGAACTGATGCTAAGTGAAATGAGCAGAACCAGGAGATCATTATACACTTCGACAACGATATTGTATGAGGACATATTTTGATGGAAGTGGATGTCTTTGACAAAGAGACCTGAGTTTCAATTGATAAATGACGGACAAAAGCAGCTACACCCAAAGAAAGAACACTGGGAAACGAATGTGAACTATCTGCATTTTTGTTTTTCTTCCCGGATTATTTATACCTTCTGAATCCAATTCTCCCTACGCAACAAGAGAACTGTTCGGTTCTGCAAACATATATTGTATCTAGGATATACTGCAACATATCCAACATATAAAGGACTGCTTGCCATCTAGGGGAGGGGGTGGAGGGAGGGAGGGGAAAAAATCGGAACAGAAATGAGTGTCAATATAATGTAATTATTAAATAAAAAATTTAAAAAAAAAAAAGAACTTGTAGAAAGGATTTTACATCTCATTTTGCTGAAGTGATGAAGGCCACCTGTATTGTTTTTCTTTGCTCCTTCTGAGCATTCAGTTAGATGACTTCTTGGTCACTTATAACTCTCTTATCTTTCAATCAACAAGAATTACAAATAGAATACAAGAAACATTCCCTCCAGACCCTGTATGGTCTATGAATTTATGAAACAAAAAGTTTGTTTTGAAAATGGTGATTGGGATTTGGAAGATGTCTGA